>NW_006780291.1:1143364-1148281 GCF_000442215.2 Lipotes vexillifer
CCGCCTTTCAAGTGGATCCAGCTGCATCTTGAAACAATTTCCCCAGCTTGTCTCAATCCTTCCAGGGTCCGTTCCATTGGCTTGGCCAGAGCCTGCCCCTACCTCATGCCAAGCCTGGTTTCACTTATGTCAAAACAGCTTCCATCAAAATCATGGGCTTCTTTTTCGAATTTCTTTCACTGTTTTTCAGCAGCGAGAAGATACTTAAATTGCAAAATGACTACCTCCATTAATGTGTTCTGGCTAATGCCAGGCACCCTCCTCCCGAATCTCTTCTCTACAGTGTACTGTGGATTCTTTAAAATCTGACTTTCTGTTTTTCTTTCTTCTCAAAGGCTCTCTGGCAGGCATGGTAGGGCTGAACAGGTCTCATGATTTACAAAGGTTCATGCAGACTGACTTTCTTAGTTTTGCAACCTTCTACTCCAAGCTTCCTTAGAAGCTGGGTTTGTTGGATATGTTCCCTGTTTTTCATCCATCTGCATGATCCTCTAAGACTCTTCCTTTTTTGGAGGATTTCAGTTATAAGAAAGCCAAATCGATAGAACTCTGGCCTAGAAAAATAGATAGGCCAAGTCCTTATAGATGTGGACTCTGGCCTAGAAAAATAGATAAGCCAAGTCCTTATAGATGTGGACTCTGGCCTAGAAAAATAGATAAGCCAAGTCCTTACAGATGTGGACAGAACAACTGTAAAACCTGGGCTTCCAATCAGTATACTCTTCATGTGTCTGTTGACCAGTTGTAATTGTGACATTGTTGACATTTGTGGTCCCTGGTTCTTAATTATGTGCAGACAAGGAAAACGCACAGGCATTTTGTATTTATCTACTGGGATTTTTTAAATAACTGCAAGTGAAGCATTAAAGAAACCATAAGTTATTGGGTGCACAGGCATAAACACTGGCGTGAAAACGCAAAGCTTGCTTTTAATGGTGTGTTTATGTTAGAAGTGCCAAAAACTAATACGAATTATAACAGACAAGGGGAACAGGTACCAATATTGATTAACTTTATACGCTGTGTATTAACTACACACAAACATCACCTTGATCCATCTTTGAGAGATGAGAAAACAGGCTCAGAGAGATTAACTTGCTGGTATAGGTGGGGCTGAGATTCAAATTTCCATCTGATTGCAAACAAACCCAGGCAATGACCTTGGGATTTAGTGTGTGCCCATCCTAATGTTCATTATGACCAGGTTTAGATAAAGAAAAAGGGCAGCAACTTCTAACTGCCGAAGAGGCCTCTCACCACGTGAATATTGTAAGGGATTCCACTTCAGTGGTATGTTAACACCCAAGATACGTCCCACACCCATAAGAAAGGGGTCTTAGGGAAAATTAGAGGTATTTTCAGGTCGGCCCAGAAGACAGGTGAATACTTGGGAGGGGTGGTGGTCTCTCAGTGCGGGTAGGAGAGGCCAACCACCCCAGCCCTTCTCTCTGCCCTGAGCTGGATGCAGACAATCCCTGCGAGTTTTGGAGAAGCAAAGGCGACACTTGCTCCGATTACCCAAATCAGAGGACTAACAAGCCAGCCCGGGCTCCCAGTGCAGCCAAGGTCCGATACAACGGCTAACACGAGCTATGCCCTCCAAGGTAGGCCTCCCCGCTCGGGGGCGCCCTGAACCGTGGCCATCTTGCCTCCCTCCCTGCAGCTCCGTGGCGCCTCCACTCCAGACGGGGGCCTCTCAAGCAGACTGTGCGCCGGACACCTCCCTCTCTACAAGGAACTGCCCCTCCTGATGGCAGGCAGTCTGCCTCCACCTCTGGCCATAAACAAGAGGTGTCTTAACACCACATCATTGTTCCTGTGGATCCCTGTGGAAGATAACGTGATGTCAGGTGATGACGGGCCGACAGAAATCAGAAGAAGGGAGGGGCAGGCAAATCCCCAGGCTGAAGTGCCACTCAGATGTCCCTTCAAGGAAGGACTTCGAGGAAGGTCCAGTGGGTGAGGAGTGTGCTAGTCAGCTCACGACCTCCGGCTGTGAGCTTCATCAAGGTCCGGCTCAGCTTTCAGGTCAAGGTCACGCTCTCTTGGGGTAGTTCGTGGCCAATGGCAGTCAAGATGGGGAGGCTAGGCCTGACCCTTTCCACCCAGGGCAGGCTTGGCTCCAGGGTCCCTGTCAGGCTGACTCTGTCACAGCAGCACGGTCAGTACTAGCTCCCCAGGCATACCTGCTCCCTCCCTGTTCCTTCCACGGATGTTCTCCCAGCAGACGTTCTGCACTCTTAGCTCTAACTCAGCCTCTGCTTCCTGGAGAGCCCAATGTGAGGGAGGGCGACAGGATGAGAATAACAAAGTATTTCCCCAAAAGGAGATGTTGGGAAATAAGAGTAGCCAAAAAGTCCTGTCGGGAATGGATAGAACTCAGCTAATCTGAGCATAGAAGCAGCCAGCAGAGCATTCTTGAGAAGTTGGATGGCTGGCATTCACAAAGATTTCCTTTAAATCTGTTGGCTGGTAACAGGAAAAACCAATAGCAAAGAGCTTTTTTGGAGTGAGGCTCTGTTCACACTATCCCTAAACAGCTTCATCAGAATTCACCCCCAAATCAACTATCTGGAGCGAGAGCACACTTGGTTCAGGTGTCAGCACTGCTGCTTGGGCCCTTGGGCAGGAGGACACTGTACCCAGAGATGAATCCCTCAGTCTCATCTACCTATGGGGTGGTTGGGAAGATTAAATGGGATAATGGACTAAGCCGGCTGGTTTCCCACCAGGCGGGAAATACAGGTCAATAAATGTCAGTTCCTTACGCTTTCAGAAATTTGCTAGGTGATCATAGGTCAACCAGTTAAACTTGTTGGAGGCTAATGTCCTGGACAGAATCCGCAGAAGGTGAATGCACAGAGGGCGTGGTCAAAGCTGATTCTAGGGTTGGAATGGGGCAAAGAGAACCACAGTTAAGGCAGGGTGAAAAGGAATCCCTGGGAAAATCAAGTTCACAGGGATAGGCAGAGAGTCAGAAATGGATTCCAAAACGAAAGATCTGGAAGAGTAGCGCAAACGTGCCTCAGATGCTGAGCCTCGTTGACCCAAGACAGAGAGGCATCTTGAGGGTCTCCTGGACCTAAGTCATCCCAGCGACAAGGATGGGTATGCGTGTGTGGGTGTGGGGAAATCAGGCTGGGGGGACAATCGGTACAGAGTATGGCCGGTTGCAGGCCATATTCTCTGCCAGGGACAAGAGACAGATGTCTTTCAAAACACAGACCAGTGGTGGCCTCTTGTTTTGCTTCCATGTCCATCTGGCCGGTGTCAGGCTCCCACCTCCCAGAGCAATTGCAAGCTTTCTGGCCTGACCTGAACTCTGAGGATATTTCCAGAGGTCCTGGAATTGCCCCAAAACTCAGGGTGGAGTCCGGGAGGCTGCCCATCCCAACCAAGCTGTGAGATGGGCTGACCCCTGAATATTTTGTAAACTATGCCGCTGCTCACAGGGATACAAGCAACTGCCACAAATAAATCAGATGCATGTGTGTGCGAGGAGAGACCTCCTCTCCCAGCACCCACTCCCTCCTGACCTACCTTTCCTCCATCTGTCGTCACAGGTATCTCCCTTCTGGTTCAGATGTCCCCTATAAAAGGGCCTCGTTCACTTTTCTGAGGCAAGAGTTTCAAAAGCCCAGTTGTTTTAATATTAAATATTTCAATGTATGACAATGCCATGAGACAGTCAACATTATGTCTTTTTAAATATCGAGAGAGGGTCTCTCTGCAGACACACGATTTCAGCTCTAGGGGAAAACATTTCCAGCATGAACAGCCAGCTCCACTTTTGTATGAGGTGTAAGCAGGTGTGGGTATTTGAGTCACATGCATGTTTTAGAATATTAGGAACTCACTTCGTTACCAAGTGCTCTCAACAGGAAAGAGCTGGCAGATGGCACACACTAGACTTGGAACCCTCCTACTTAGAGCAAACGGAAAACATCCCAAAACAAAATCAGAGCCATGGGCTGCCTTGGAAAAATAAACACCCCCCCAAAGTTATTTCTTGAATTGCACACCAGGAAGAGTGTGATCTGGAAGAATCTGGAAAGGGGGAGAAACAAAAGCATTGACCAGAGGACCTTCTCGAACCTCTGGGGGAAAAAAAAAACCACATGAGAGTTTTCCACTGCGGAACTGTTCCCTTTAGACTCCCAAATATTTCTCACAGATAAAGGGGTATCTTAAGTGTTCTAGCTCCCCACACTGAGGAACAAACTGCACCCACTGTTCACACAGATGGGAGCTTTAGGAGGGGTTCCAGGTCAGGGGTCGAAGCACCCAATTCGCCAGATACTTAAAGGACTCACCGTGGGCTCTGGGAAAGGCCCAGTGTTGTTGAGAAGAGAGCCACACTCCATAACTAGGGGATTTTTCTGCTCTGGTTAACACTTTTCATCATGAGTTCTCTTCAAAGATTTCCTCCTAAAAGACTTACTACAGTCTTTTAAAGTTAGCTGTTATGGGCTTCCCTGGTGGCGCAGTGGTTGAGAGTCCGCCTGCCGATGCAGGGGACACGGGTTCGTGCCCCGGTCCGCGAAGATCTCACATGCCGCGGAGCGGCTGGGCCCGTGAGCCATGGCCGCTGAGCCTGCGCCTCCGGAGCCTGTGCTCCACAACGGGAGAGGCCACAACGGTGAGAGGCCCGCGTATCGCCACAAAATAAATAAATAAATAAAATTAGCTGTTATGGACTGAGAGCATCAAGATGAGGTTTATTTATTTGTTTTTAATTTTATTTATTTATACAGCAGGTTCTTATTTGTTAGCTATTTCATACATATTAGTGTATATATGTCAATCCCAATCTCCCAAGATGAGATTTATTTAATTACCCTCCCTGTCCAACTTTCTCCCAGGGCTTATGTATTGGCACCACCTGTCCTCAAAAGAGCGACACCCCCCCCCCCCAGC
>NW_006780291.1:1148291-1149461 GCF_000442215.2 Lipotes vexillifer
CACTTTGAGCAAAAGGTAGGTGATTCCAGATAGGACTGAAAGAAAAGTTAACTTTGACAAAAGGAGATCTGGGGGAAATATCGATTTTGCTGTGTCTTAAAGAACTGAAAAGCAGGGTTCTCTAAGTGATCAGGCACAAAGTTTACAAGGTCCACTTTCATTTGAAACATCTTCAAAAAATATAAAAAATTATGTGACTAAGTCCAAAGAGGCCTCTCACGGGCTCTTTCCAGTGGCCAGAGTTCCAGATCGAAGAGTCTACAAAGAAGAAAATGTCTGTTTTTTAAAGTTTAGATGCCCCAATTCTCACTCTTCCTCTGGCAGAGGTGAGGGATAGAAGGAAAAAAAGAAAAAACAACTGAGAGGAAGAACAAATAAGAACAGTGAGTTTTCAGATTTCATTCTTTTCTTAAATCCCGGTAGGATGAATTAATGGAGCTGTATTTTAAATGCCCTGCCTCGGATTTCAAGGCAACACAGGGACTCCCTCAGAAAACCCCCAATCCAGCTCCATGGACGAATGTGGAGGCTGAAGAGAGAAAACACGGAACTCCTCCCCCAGCCCCACCCTCACTGGGGAGGCCCCAGTGAGGCGCTCGACAGCAGACCCAGAAGGGAGCTGGTCTTGCGCCAAGGAACAGATTTTCTCTGGAAATTAAGGAAATGATAGGACAAGAATAAGGTTCAAAAACTGAGCGCAGGCATCGGGCTCAGTGCTAACAAAGCAGTGAATGAGGCAGCGGATCCCTGCCCTCAGAGCTTTCACAGTCTACCTGCAATTAATTTTTAAAATTAATGTGTCAGTTATACAGTTAATCACATGGATTGTTGAAACAATTTTATATAACATGAAATAGTAATATATAAGTAATACATACTAAATTTATTCACTGTGAAAGTAAATGTTTAACAAAATAATATTAATATATAAGATAGTAAAAATATATAAACTTATATCCTATAAAGTTAAAAATAACATTAACTATATGAAGACTCTTCCAACAGAAACACAGGTTACTTCAGAAGCTTCTAAAAGAGAGACTGGCCTGCTTTGGGGGTGGGTGTGGACAGGCAAGCTTCCTCAGGAAGTACCAGGGGTTTGAGGTCCAGCATGAGTTAGCTGGGCTGGGAGGAGGCCAAAGCATGGGGTCTGGATGGATGGTAGAGGGA
>NW_006780291.1:1149511-1158030 GCF_000442215.2 Lipotes vexillifer
AAGAGCGTCCAGGCAGAGAGGTTAAGAACAGCTTTAGGGCCGTGGGCCAGGAATCTGACTCTGAACTCTAGTTCTGCCTCAAACTGGAGATGCAGTCACAGCAAGCCTCTGGGTTGAACAGTGTCCCCGCCAAATTCATGGTGTCCATCTAGAGCCTCAGAGTGTGACCTTATTTGGAAATAGGGTTTTGCAGATGAAATCAGTTAAGTTTCCAGAGAAGAACATACTGGTTTAGGATGAACCCTAAATCCAGTGAGAGTGTCCTTCTAAGAGTCAGAAAGGAACCTGGAGAGACCCGGAG
Organism: Lipotes vexillifer; assembly: GCF_000442215.2. NCBI lineage: Eukaryota > Metazoa > Chordata > Mammalia > Artiodactyla > Lipotidae > Lipotes > Lipotes vexillifer. The sequence continues at coordinate 1,149,813 of NW_006780291.1, forward strand.
AATAAGGCAGTGTGAGGACGGAGGTAGAGATTGGAGTGATGCATCTACAAGCCAAGAGATGCTGGGGGTTGCCTACAACGACTGGCAGCTGAGGAAGCGGTGAGGGACACTCTCTCCCTCAGAGCCCCCAGAAGGGAACAACCGTGCTGACCACTTGACTTCAAAATGCTAGGCTTCACAACAGTGAGAAAAGAAGTTCCTGCTGTTTTAAGCCTTGGAGTCTGTGGTGCTTTGTTATGGCAGTCCTAGGAGCAAATGCAGCCTCCTCCCGTCCTTTCAGCTTTGCCAAGACGTTTTGATTCTTGGACTTCTTTCACAATAAGATGCAATCTTGTAAAACCTCTAAGATCTGCTTAAAGTAATTTTTATCATGTTTTGCGTGGTATGACAAAAGAAATGGTCACATGTTGAGGTATGGGGAAGTCATTCTGGCTCATACGTGGGTTGACCTGAATTTTATGGTCACAGCCTGCCTGTGGCTGTGGTCTATCAAACATACATTGTACATCTGCTTTAATTATTAAATGAAAGGGTGCGCTGACCTGAAGTAAAGAACGTCCATGTAAAAATAAAGATTAAACACCTCCCTTTCCTGAGATGCCAATGCTGGTACCCCTTCAATGGTAAGACTCCCTTCCCAGACACCAAGGCCATACTGACTCGCTTATGTATGTGCTGGTCTTTTTTTTTTTTTTCTACTTTGAAAGAATGTATCCCTGACTTGTTTGATGTTCTTTGTTCTGACAGGATACAAAACTGTGCTGAAAACCATGCTTCTCTGGAGTAGTTCCTCAGAGTTGTATGAGAGGCTATCTTCCGGGCTATAGTCCTCAGTTTGGCTCAAATCAAACTCCTTCCTGTTCCTATTAGAGGTTGTTTACTGATTATTTGTGTCAACAGTTATATAACAACGTGATTTTAAATAAATATATTAGATATGCTATCCAAGAACTTAAAAACAATCTTTAAAAATATCAAGACAAATTTCCCTATTTCACAAGGGATGTGCGCTGTTTCATTTCCTTCAGATTAATCCGTAAGAACAAAGACGATTTACCGACGCAAATTTAAATAATATACGCCATTTAAAAATATTTAAAAGATATATTTTAAAATACAGAGAAAAGCAACCTATATGATACCTATGGCATCAAGAATAGAAAAAACCCCCAGCCATTTAAATTCTTGGATATTCAGAAGTTTTGCATTTGAACTGTATGAAACGTTCTGGTTTGTTTTTCAAATTATGATGTTTGGTATCTAGATGACGACACGAGAGAGATTTCCAGCTGCAACTGCAGCCACTTCTCAAACAACACATCGCAGGGGTGAATACTCCAATAAATAGCAGCTACATTGGATAAAACGAGAGACAGCTGTCATGGATGAATTTTGATCAGATGAATGTAACCTAAAGGTCCAGTGGAGATCATCTTGAGGGGAATCATCACTGCTACATGGTTTGTTAATTTGAGCCACCTATCCCCTATCCTTCTTGTCATTCATGACTCATTCAAAGCACAGCAAACAAAGACATTACCAAGCAGGGGAAATGATTTAGGACCACGCAATGGGTAAAACCGCTGTGGTGGCTAGAGCCGGTCATCCGTGAGATGAATTGGGTACCTGAGTCATAAGAACACCGACTATTTTCCTGTTCAGCACCCGCTTTGAGATTCTCAAACCATCTTAGAGGGAGGAACGTTTAAGCAATTATTTTATTTTCTGATTTTCAGCAATGCATTTGAAGCTGACTCCCTGACCACCTTTAACAGCATGAACTTCAGAAACGCCTCTGCCAGCTCCGGGAAACCTCCTAGTCACAGGTTTGTGAGGGTGGCATCTTGCCTGAGGGTGGGACCTTGCTTTCACAGTCAACCTGTGATCTTGCGGTACAGTGAGCTTCAGAGAGCTTGAACCACCGATTGGTGATTTGCCTCTGGGTCAGAGCCAATGGGCATTAACTGTGCTATCATTTCAGCCTCTCTCCTCACTAGACACAATTCAGAGGGTATTTAGAAAGCAAACAAACCCAATAAAGATGTCAATGTGTACTGTCCATGTTTCACTCAAAGGACCCTAAACTTGGGAACGGACTCAGGTTCCTCTTTGTCCTTTCTCCTACAGCCTCAGACAGGTTATCAGAGCACATGTTTTAACTTGCTAGCCCCGCCTCCGTTTTCCTAAAGCACAGAATGGGCCGCCATCTTGTCAGCCAAGCATGGACAGACATGTTACATGACAGAATTAAAGACTTCAGTCATTTGCACTGCTCAGACCTCACCCAAAAGTTCTTATGAAGGGAGGAGTCCCCATTCATACCTGCTTTAAGACGTGCCTACATTTCTAATGGGTGCCTTCATCTAACAAGGCTATTTTCCCTTTCATATATAAATAAGGTTTGGATTTGCTGCTCATAGCTTTATAAGTAAGGGAGAGTATGGGGAAAGCATCAAGAGAAAAGTGCTAGGCAAAGTGTATCAGTGGAAGGATAAAAGACCCCTGCCAACTGCTGTGTTACACGTTAGACAGGAAAGTTCAGCACCCTCGCGGCTACTATTAATGCCACCTTACTTTGGTATAAGTCTTTATATCTTAGGAAAGTCACTGTTAGTAGTAGTATCATCTCTATCTGACCATTCCAAACTTGTGAGGTGGGTAAGGAAGATGAGGTTGTCACCAGTCTATAAGTGACAAAGTGTAGGGATAGAGATGATGGAGCTTCACAGAGCCTATCTGGACTCCTGGTCCAGAGCTCCTTCCTCCCCCTGTGCAGAGGGACAAGACATGGTAATGCTGCTGTTTTAGGAACTAGCTGGACTCTGGACAGATCTTCCAGAGTCACAGAAAGGGTGTGATAGTCACAGGGGAGTGGGCTGGGTTAGGTCCAGCAGCCTATTGGACAGAATGGAGGTTTCAGAGCCTGGCAGATGTAGGTTCTGTCACTTACCAGTTGTGTGACCTTAGAGCAAATTATGGTTTTGTTTTTGTCTCAGCTTCCTCATCTGAAACGGGCTGCTATGAGACTTAAGTGATACTTAGATGCAAAGCATGAGGCCTACAATCCCAATACTTGAAAAATGTTCACGGTGACTACATGCAGCCTACTGGGCTACCTATGGAGAGAAGTCAACTAACACCACATAAAAATCCCCACCAGTGAAGGAAAGGCATGAAAATCCACATGGAGAAGTTGAAAATGCTGGACAACTGGATGCCAGGCACACGGCCCTGGGCCACGTGCTCAGGGAAAGTACTGCAGCCCCAGGAGAGGCCATCTACCTCCCAAGTAAGCCAACTTTCTAAGCACTCCAGAGCATCACATGTGAGTCACCCCTACCTCAGAGCCTAGGCCCAGCGAGAAAGAGGTCTGCTTCCAGGGAGCAGGACAGGACAAGTTTCCGGAAACGCCTGCCTACCGGTTCTGGGATCCTTGCTCCACCTCTTCCCGACCCCTGGAGGGTCAGGTCTTCTCTGCGGGTTCCACAGGACACAGATCTTGGCCATGCTCCAGTGTCCAGCCCTGGGCTGATTACACTCAACTTGGCGCTTTTACAAATGCTCTAGTGGTTTGTACTTGTACGTCTTGTCAATTAGCAAGACTGTGTACACCTTAAAGCGGGTTCGTGGCCCCTTTGCAACCTCTTGCCCCTTCCTCCCCAACGTCCTCCCCCAGAGTGCAGCGTATCCCTAGGCGCCCTGCAAGCCAGCACTCACAGTGCATTTAAGAGAATTGAATCCTTCATCCTCTGCATCAAGCAGCAATGAGGCATGGTAGAAAAATGCATCCAGAGTATCAACAACAACAACAAGGCAGTGATTTTCAAAACCTAAGAGAATTTTACAAAAATACATTTAGACATGGAGCTACGTTTTCTAAACGGGAATCCCTGTAAGTGAGGAAAGGGGTTTGAAAACAATAATACCTGCTATAATTTATGTGCATGTTTGTCATGGTCCACATACTGTGGTAAGCACATTGAGAAAATTACACAACTTGTGAATACATTCTTGTAAAAAAAAAAAAAAAAAAAAAAACCTCACATGGTGAAGTATATTGAGTAAAACATGAAAATCACTCCTTCGTATCACCCCCAAAACCACTCCTGTGACTTTCAACTTTTATCTTATAGTGATTCTCATTCATAAGTTTAGTATATCTTCTCCTCCTTTATAACTTTCTGAGTTTAAAGTCTTACTTAGGAGGCTTCCACACCCTAGCTAATATTCTCCTATTTTCTTCTAATACTTTCACAGATTTCATTTATTATGTTTAGCTCTTTAGCTCATCTGGAATTTATTTATTTAAAGGTGGGACCTAACGTTATACTCTTCTCTAAAAAGTTTTAGCTAATTCCTTCAATAAAATGCACTAAATATTTATCCTGCAGTTTTGAAATGTCTCCTTTTCATGCACCAAATTTTTCCTGACATAGATGGGCCTATTTGGGATTCCCTGCTCTGTTTCACTGGTCTGTTTGTCAGTTCCTGTGCCATTCTGTTTGAATTACTATAGCTTCAAAATATAGTTTGCTGTCTGGTGAGAAAGAACACACACCTCCTTATTTGTCTCATTTTTCCAAAAATTTCTTAGCTATCCACTCAGTTTTCCCCTTTTCAGATAAATTTTAGTTCATCTGTCTAGGTTCCAAAATAATCATTTTCAGATTTTGATGGAAACTGCATGCTTTTACAGATAGGAAAGGAAGAAGCAGCATCTAGTATCCTTAAAAGACTGTCTGCAGAGCCCATTTACTAGGTATAAGAACTGTGGTTGTAAATATGTAATCTGAACAACTCTTCTTTACTTGGGGATATGACAAGTTAAGGTCACTCCCATTCGAAAGCAAATGACTAATTCACCCAGCCAGCCCTGGCGGTCAGCTCTGAAGTTTTAGAGTAAATCTCCATGTTATAATCAGCATCCCACAAGTTTTCAGTTGAGGTTATGAAATCCAAGAAGGTTTTCTTTAAAAGTTATTTTTACCAAATCATAAATCAAAGGTACACAGAGGTTACAAATTCAGACATTCCCATCACTTAATTACTTCATGTCACCCTTCTCCAGTCTAACCTGAATTTCAGAGCGCAGTGTTTATGATATAACTATATATCTCTTGGCATAGATATCTCAAAATTATTACCATAGACATTTAGTGGAACAAGTCCAATTTTAAACTGAAAGCAGTACTTTAAAAGATTTTAAAATTCTGGCATCCCTGTCTATGTAATAATTGCAATTCAATAAAAAAGCTATAATATTAAAACGGTGACATATTTCCTTTAGAGATGCTTGACCAGATTTTTCCTTACAAAGAAAAAAAAGAAAAAACAATAAACAGAAGGGTTTAAACTTGTTTCAGAGTGTAATAAGAGATAGAAACAAGATCTGTATTCAAAATAGACCAAAATCTAGTGCTGATGCTTGTAGGCAAAGAAAAAGAAAACATACATACTCTGTCTAAATACTCTTCACATTTTTCGACACTTCAGGAAATACTATAAAGATAACAATCTAGCATAACTGAAGTGTAGAGATCACACATGACAGCAATGATTTCTCTGTCTGATAGACTGTGTTTGGCTGACAAGAGAGAAGAAACACAAAACCTTTCTTCCATGAGACGTTGCACAGACCTCTGTCTGATGCAACAGCACATTCAAGGAATGAATGGGTAAACCAACCATGGCACATCTATACAATGGAATATTACTCGGCAAGGAAAAGGAAGAGACTATTGATACATGTAAAAACATGGATGAATCTCAGATGTATTATGCCAAGTGAAAGAAGCAAGATTTAAATGGCTACATACTTCATGATTCCATTTACATAAAATTCTGGAAAAGGCAGAACAGCAGAACATATCAGTGGTTGCCAGAGGCTGGGGGTAAGGAGAGGGTTTTACCACAAGAGGGTGTTTTTAGGGTGATGGAATGGTTCTCCATCTTGAGTATGGTGGTAATTCACATGACTTGTTTTTGTTAGAATTTATAGACTGGAACGACTAGAAAAGTCTTCCTTTAGTTTCTTTCTTGTTAGCATACTGTCTCAATTTTATACTTTAAGTGTAGTCCATTTAATCCTTTCTTCTGGAATTGGGAAAATTTTATTATGCTAAAGAGTGTAAGCAAATTATACTTCAATAAACTTATCATCATCATGAAGAATACTTTTGTAAACCAAACCCCATCTTCCATCCATCAACAGCATGTCAGCTATTTATTTGCTTATATAGGAAGGATTTACTTAATGGAAGTAAAGTGTACAAAACTCAGTCTTCCTTGCTGGTTTGTGCTCTTCATTTTTCCAGGTCATCTAGAACTCACCTTCCTGTGGACGTTCTCTATAGTGAATCAAGTTAACCATATTAAATGCTGGTCCTAGGCTCCTGGATCAGAATCTGATCCCATGGGATATTTGAAACAGGTCCCACATAGCTTCAGCCCAAACCTATGGGTTTTCAGAGACAGTCAACTTAATCCCATGACAGAACCAACTAAAGGCACTGCAATATCTGACTGCATTAAGAGAAGCATACTGTCCACATCAAAGGAAGTGATAATCCTGTTCTGGATAAGACTGCATGCAGAGAGACTGATTCAGTTCAGGCATCAAAAATTTTAAATGACAATTCCATCACATGATAAGCAGCTGAAGAGACTAAGGGCATTTACCCTGGAGAAGATAATGGGGGGAGGTGGTTAGGAGGTATATAATGGCTTTGTACACAAAAACCTAAATGGTCAGATGAAGAAAGGGGCAGACCACTTCAGGATGACACAGGTTATAGCATCAGTACTAATGAGAAGATAAGGAGTGGAACATATTTGGCTTTATAAGACAAAAACTTTTCAAACACCTACTGCTAACCCTTGATGCAGTGGCTGCTGTCTGAGGGAGGAAGGCCACTAAGGATGTGGCAGGTGGGGTTTCAGATTTGGTGGGAGGCTGGGTGAAAGGGCTTACACGAACACAAATGACCAAAAGTAAGCTCATCGCACTGAACTTGGTGGTCAATAAGCTATGTCACACCCAAGAGAGGATGGGTCATCGGGGAAACGTACTGAAAGAGAGGAAAAGCAGGAAAAGAGAAGATGTGGACACATGGAAAGATGGTGGAGAAAGAGGAGACCGACTGAAACTCACTGTGCCTGCGTGGTAGGGAAGATGAACGCTTGCATGGGTATCCAGCATCCAGACGTCCTTTGGATTTGGGAGAAGCTCCCATTACGTGGGAGGTGGCGGAGAAGGGAATTTATTCTCTGTCCCCACTCCCACACATTGGTCCACAGGCACATGACTTACATTTGGTCCACTGGAGACTCTTGCCTGACTCTGTATCATAAGGAAGTGATGCGAAGACACAGGGATAGATAAAGGCTAGTCGCAGGAGTCTAGTAATGGTGGTGGTGGCAGTGGTGATACCCTAAGCAGACTGTTCCTGTGCCATGACCTTGGATGTGTTCTTGACCATTTGGTTCCTGCTCATTCTTTTGAGCCCAGACCTTAATTAACACTTCCCTTGGTTCCTGTGCTACCCAATATTTTGTCGCTAAATTTCTGCTTAAGTGAGCCAGAACTGGTTTCTGTTGCTTGCAACTTCAAAACCCTAAGGATAGGATCACACAGATTAGGGAAGGGGAGTTAGTTCTAAGAGCTATTTTACATCGTCTTTACATCATACATGAGGATGAAATTCTTAAAAAATTACATGTTTCCTAATATTGGCTGCATTTGAAGAACTTAAAAAAAAAAAAAAGGTTCCAATTGGAAGCAATTAGGGGTAGGGATAAAGATCCTGAAATACTAAATCAGGGCCAGGGGGGTAGGTGGTGGAGGATGAAGGGGTGGTAGAAGGTAGGAGCACATTTTTTTTTCCCTCATGGTTTCCAGATGGTTCTAATGCAGACTCTTAGCAATCTGGCATTTGGGTTTGTAAGACAATGAAAATGACTTGAACCATTTAACACAATTTGTCTGTATTGCTAAACTAAAGTCTTTGCAATCTCCTCTTTTTCAGACCAAGTCCGAGCAGCCTATAAGTATGTACGGGCTGAATCCTACCACTGGCTCTTCTCGTTAGCACACAGCTCCTCACACAAAACCTCCCTGCGTCTCTCCTCTGTACTTTCACCCTCTGGGAATGCATTTCCCATTCTCCCTGCCTACATAGATCCTATTTATGCACCAAGGTCCTCTTCCATGAACTCTTTC
>NW_006780291.1:1158040-1182873 GCF_000442215.2 Lipotes vexillifer
ACCTAGGACTTTTCATAGAACCTTACTATCTCAGAGCTGGAAAGTCCCCCTGGTAAGCACATGCCGTCTATGTCATGGCATCACAACAATACTCCTTTCATCAGAAGTAATTTCTCCCATTTTTATTTCAATGTTCATTGTACTTATAACCTGCCCAAAGTCCGTACGTTTTCTTTTTTTTTTTTTTTTTTTTTTTTTTTTTTTTGCGTTATGCGGGCCTCTCACTGTTGTGGCCTCTCCCATTGCGGAGCACAGGCTCCGGACGCGCAGGCTCAGCGGCCATGGCTCACGAGCCGAGCCGCTCCGCGGCATGTGGGATCTTCCCGAACCGGGGCACGAACCCGTGTGCCCTGCATTAGCAGGTGGACTCTCAAGCACTGCGCCACCAGGGAAGCCCGTACGTTTTCTTTAAGCAACTCTACAGAGACATATTTGATGCTCTGTATCGTTAAGGTTGATTTTTCAAGCAGTGCCATTTCTTAGGGAGAAAAATTAAGCTTTATCCATTTTAGGTTTATCTCTCTGTTGGAACAGTTGCAGAAACTTTTTACAGATAGTAGAATCTGTCTGGTGTTTAATCTAGTCTGGAACACAAGGTTGAAGACTCCGCCATTCTCAAGATGAAAAATCTTGAAGCATTTTCACCACTCAGAGCAGCAGGAGAGGCGTGAAAGGCAGTCCTGGCCTCCGAGCAGATGGTAAACCGTCCTGGGACTTGCAGGCACCAACTCGCTCACCCAAATGGCTCCTGGCTCTGGAGCGCAGCTGCAAAGTGGCCATTAAAGGGCAAAGGGTGCGAAATGATCCATTAACGGGCCATTAGAGCTGCTTTAATCAGGAAACTCAGAAGTGACATATTTTCTATGAGAATCTTGATTCTCCTCGCCCTCCCCTCCAAGCAAGCCTTTCACTGGGTTATAATAGAATAAAGTATTTCTTCTATCTGTAGTGATTCTATTTGGAGCCACTCAGCAGACATGTAAAGTCTTTGCAGGTACTATAATAATATATCCCTGGCGGCACAGCGGTTAAGAATCCGCCTGCCAATGAAGGGGACACGGGTTCGATCCCTGCTCCGGGAAGATCCCACATGCTGCAGAGCGACTAAGCCCGTGCGCCACAACTACAGAGCCTGTGCGCTACAACTACTGAGCCCGCGTGCCACAGCTACTGAAGCCCGCGCGCCTAGAGCCTGTGCTCCGCAACAAGAGAAGCCACAATGAGAAGGCCACTCACCACAACTAGAGAAAGCCCGCGTGCAGGAACAGAGACCCAATGCAGCCAAAAATAAATAAATAAATTTTAAAAATAATAATAATATTGGTGGTGATGATGAGACACGTTATGATTACATAATGCTTTGTGCCCTTCGTCCCCAAAGCCCTTCACATACATCGTTTTGTATGACTTCTCAACAACCTTGTAAGGGAGGCAGCACGGTTCGAATTATCCTCATTTGATAAATGGGGAAGTTGAGACATCGAAGGACAAAGTGTTCTAAGGAAGAGGTGGGGTCCCTGTCATTCCAGGAGCCTCAATCTATCAGCTGTGGAAACATCAGGACAGCTGATAGCACTCACATTTTAGTGCTAGAACTGGGGGACAAGGTTTGGGTTAAATGTGGCCCTCACCCTGCACATATGGGCATTTGCCTATTGTTGCTCTACTGTGACACCCCAGAAACAAGGCCCCTGTGGCTGAGAATAGTGGGTCTCATCAAGGAGCAGGGAGTCTGTGGTGGGCGTGGTTTTCAGACCTTAACCCAGATGGCAGCCCCTGATGCAGTCGGCCAGTTCATCCACGAAGCTTCAGTTTCCTCTCCATGAAATAAGGGCTCTGGGTCTGGGATAATGGGTCCACAGTGGCGGTTTCCAAACTTGGCTGACTGTCAGAATAAGCCTTTTATTTGAACAGGGGAGGAAAAAAGAGAGACTGCTTTGTACGACGACACAGTTCATTACATAGATGATTTGAGCAAAAGAGAAAAGTATAAGTAAGAAGTAAAAGAGTTCTCCAATCACCATGACCCGTTGGTGACAGGATGGCAGTGACACAAAAACATCCCGAAACAGATGGCCACCACCTGAGAGATTTCTCTGCCTCTACGGAATGTTTTACAAGTACGACTCTGGATGCTCACCCAGAACCGGCCGGGGGTTGGGACCCGGCAATCTGTATTTTATAAAAATGCCTCTTGGGTTTGGGAACCAGGGGCGTCAATGACCAATGGGGAGTCTTCTTGCAGAGACGGATATAAGGCTGGGATCACCACTCTCGGCGCTCCAGGGAATTGGCCCCGAGAGTACAAACAGTGAGAAAGAGTTAAAAGGAAATAAAAAGGAAGAGTAGCAACAGTTAAGAGTCACCGTGTGACGGCTGTGCACCTGCATAAGTCCCACCTGTCCCATCCACACACTCACACCTCTCCTCACGGAGGAGCCACAGATGGGCGGGTGGGCAGCTGAGGAGACCCAGGAAACTTCTGGATCCAGTCCAGGGGAGCAGAGGTGGTCTCAGGCAGGCAGGGCCTGGAAATAGGGAAGCTGAAGCAGAACACCTGCTGGGTCTCCACAGTGGGGGAGAGAAGAGAGGGAAAAGAAATGGGCTGGGGGAGGGGGAGGTATGAAGGGAATCTAGTCAAGGTGAGCCCAAAGGCTGAGGGGATCTGGGTGTGATTATTTAGTCTTATACATGAGAGAGAACACTGAGTCTAGGTCCCTGGAACATTCCTTAAGATGTACTCCAGTCCTCACTTTCAGCTAACTCTCTCCTGGGAAGATAGGGCTAACGTGGCAGAAACAAGCGAGCAAAGGTGGGGGTAACATGTTTGGTGGCTGGAAGGATTCTTCCTTCACTAGGAATTGACACACTGGGTTTTGGATACCAGTCTCCTGGGAGTTTGATTAGCATGAGTCAGTCCCCAGGCAGCTGTTAACCTCTGGTATATGAACAAAATTGGATTTCTGCACCTCTGAGGCCGCCCTGTGAAGCCGCCACCCGGCTGCAAAACATAAGTGGTTTGACCGAGGCCAGCAGGACATCTTCAGGAGGCAGCAGGTCAGGACTGGGGGCTCTGGGGTTAGAGAATGCTGCTTGGGCCGTGGAGGCTCAATGACATTTCTCCCCTCAGACTCCACCAAAGGACCTTTCTCCAGTTTGCAAATGTCTATGAAAATCTTACAGAGTTACACAACTTGCATCATCTAATTACACACTTAATAAGTCACCCTTGGGGAGAGAAGAGAGCCATACACAATTCTCCTCGGAGCAGAGCACAGGGCCACCTCGCACTTACAGGGATCGGACGGTAATCCTGGCCTCTCCATGCCGAGGCAGGCAGCTGCAGTGCCCTCCCGGTTCCCCTGGAGCACACGGGGCCCGGGAGCCCAGCAAACCAGCCGTCACAGGGAGGGGCACAGCTGCAGCAGCTTCCCGGCCTCCGGCTGACACACATCTGCTCCCACACCCTCTACCTCACCCTTTACCCCAGGCCTGAGCTGCCATCACCTTCACTGCCCAGCCTGGCAGCTACTCCGGGCTCCAAAAGACCCAACACGTGACACTTGGAAGCAGGTGAAGTTTGTCCTTTGAGATTCTCCCCCTTTCCCGCTCCTGGGACACCTCTTCCCGCAACCGAGCGTCACAAGAGTTAAGTTATTACCTACAACTAAGATGGATTAAAACGATTAAAAGTGAGTTTGGGAAACAGGCCGTTCTTCGGATTGCTGTGGGCTTCCTCCTAGCTACGCTGGATTTGTTAGAAATGCAGAAATCTCAGGCCTCACCGCAGACCTACTGCATAAGAACCTGCATTTTCCCAAGGTGCCCAGGTGATTCATAAGTTAGAACACACCCTACTGTCCTGGGTTAATATTTTTCTCCTGGTAAATGAAGACCTAAATAAATATCACATGGTAACCTTTAAGACAGGTTTCTTTATTTTCTTTTTTCTTTTTAAAAAATTTTTGTACCATGGGCCTCTGTCTGGAAAAGTCTCAAAATAATATTTTTAAATGCATAAAATACCTAGGATTACAAAGAAAACCAATTATGTTGAAATGCAATAGGCTAAATATTTTTAAATGTATACTATCATAACCCCTGTGCTTTTTTATTGACCCATTAGGGACCTCTAGCAACAAATTGCTTAACTGACATATTTTCAAAGTAGTAATGAGTGTTGATGATATTGAAAGAAACCCACCACAAACGATATGTATCATTTCTACTGGTGACAATGACACGGGGACCGTGAATGCTACTGTGCTTTCTTGTCCACATCCATTATTGAAGGAAACACTACGTTTGAGCTACAGTTTAGTGACAATAAACATTTAATGTTCTTCCCTTCAGGTTTACTGTCCCCCGCTCCCCCCAAAACCTATTCCTAGAATCTAGGCTATGAGGAAGAGATGTTTAGGGACCTTACACAAAAGGAGTATAGAGAGATGTGCCCCGTACCTGTGTTTCTGTCTGTCTGGTCTTAGTTGGAGCACAAGCTGGTCAAATCACTGCTTTCTCCGATAGCTACTGCGTTTGCTTTTTGGCTTCTGTGAGCTGGCTTCCCTACAAGTTCCCACCACAGAGCTAAACACTTTGACGTGTAATAAGTACTTCTGATCAAATCCCTTAGGCTGGGGTCTAAATATTTCTGAAAGGGACATGCCAGGCTACGTTGTGAATACCATTACACAGAGTAACTAAAATAATCCATTTTGTAGGAAGCTGCCTTCTCCATCTACATAGATACTTCCATACAAATGTGGATTTAATATAAATTACAGACCCTGAGCTCTGAATCATTCCCCCGGCTCTGCCAGAGAGGCCGGGGCAGCTCCCTGTCTCTTGGATCACAAGCACCTTTTCAGGGTCGTTTTCTTGCCGAGAATAAGTAACACTTCCCACAGCCATGTCAACTGTGGTTCTCAAAGTAAGATCCATTTTCAGAGAAAGCCCAAATCGATTTGTCTCTGAATTTCAAAATTGTACATCCACGTCGTCTACACTGCTCCGTGGGCTATTTTCCCCTCATGCTAACCAAAGCGCCATGAAAACAAAGTGGGACCTAACACAGCAGCCTGGGGAAGTTCATCTGACACTCGGTTTGAACTCTCACAGAAAAGCCTCTACTATACAGTGAGGCATTTCTCTAACAAAAACAGATTACGTGAGCATGTTTGAGCCACACGCTTACAGAAGAGAAAACAGACCTACACATTTGAGACACATTCTTACATAAAGATTTATGCTAAAAAACGACCATGTTCCCAGGTCCATATGATCACGAATTAACTATTAACTTTGGCTTGCAACCCTTTATACACACACACACACACACACACACACACACACACACACACACACGACCACAGTCACTCACACTTAGCCTTTCTTTAATAGGCTTGCTCACCTGATAAAGTTGACTAAACCTTGCTCTTTGAATGTCCTACTATGAGTTAGTTGCATCATCCTTATTTAGTTTTGCACCCATCCTGATTCAGGAGCTCGTAATCTAAAATAAGTAATATAAGAAAGAAAATAGGCTGGAAGCAGAGGAAACCTCACAGATTAGAGAGTCAGTCTGTGGATAACAAGAGTCTATCACAGTAAATCATATCAGGGTAAAACTGATTTCAAAAATCAGCACTGTATTATTCACTGTCACTGGGCTTACAAAGGTTTGCTATCTCAGCTTTGAGACCACTTTGGGTTTGGGAGTAACCTGGAGGCTGCTTCTGGAGTAGATGAAGAACTCACAGGTAAAAAAGACTAAAACTGATAGCAGACCCTCTCCCAATTCTGAAATCTCAACGGCAACAAATGCAATTAATTAAGCCCCCAGGATGCTATAGAAATGACTCATGTTTCTCCTAATGAGAGTGTGAAATAACTGACTCCACTAATTTTTTTTTTTTTTTTTTTTTTTTTTTTTTTTGCGGTACGCGGGCCTCTCACTGCTGTGGCCTCTCCCATGCGGAGCACAGGCTCCGGACGCGCAGGCTCAGCGGCCATGGCTCACGGGCCCAGCCGCCCCGCGGCACGTGGGATCTTCGCGGACCGGGGCACGAACCCGTGTCCCCTGCATCGGCAGGCGGACTCTCAACCACTGCGCCACCAGGGAAGCCCTCCACTCACTTTTAAAATGAGGTGTTAAACTTCTGTTGCCATAAGAAACTCATTAAGAATGTCTAATTGGTTATAGACACAAGAATGTCTAATGCCTCATCATTTTGAAAACAGCAGGATTTCCACCACACAAAGTTTGGTCGGGCCACTGGGACCCCGGTAAAATCCTCACGCACCAAGATATCCCCAGGTCCGTTTCTCAGTTTCAGCGTTCCATTCTCTTTTAACATTCTTTGACTCACTTGAGGGAAACTGAAGCCAAGCAAGTTCTAGCCTGTGGAAAGGATTGTGTAAAAGACTTAGCTTTACAAACCCAAACTGCATCCTTCATTTCTGCCACCTTATTCCCGGCAGCGCTTGAAGGTAATTTTGTTTCCCCTCCAGGTCATTATTGCTCCCCTGCCAAAACTGTCTTGCGTGTCTTACAATAAAATACCTGTGATGTTTTTCAAAGCCAGCAGCTTCCTGCCAACAGTCAACCCTCTACCCCACAGGCAGCCATCTGGAACTTCAGTCAAAGTGTTGCAAGCTGAAGGTGATGGTGGAATTTGGCAAGTCCAAGGCGGGATTCCTTGGAAGGCAGACCCTCCTTTTGCTGATGGAGCCAGCCAGCAGGAGAAAATAAGAATACTTTTGCCAAAGGGGCAGAAATAGGAGCACAAGGCAAGAGGAAAGGGTTGCTGTGCCATCAACAGCACCATGACAAATCCTGAGATTCACGCCGTTTATAAGGTCAAGCATGGTGCCTGTGAATTCCCTCCCCCTTCCCCCTGGCTTGGGCCATTCCATTCATGTTCTGCTTTGGGCAGGAATTCGAAAATGTTGTGAGACCACTTTTTTTCTTTTTTTTTTTTGAAGGGGGTTGGGAGGAGAGCCGGTAAGGATGTTTAAGTTTTTCTTCAAAGGGCAAGGCTTGGGGAAATACAATGTAGAAACAGGAGGCCGTCTATCTACCCGTTCGGGAAGTAACCTGCACCTGCCGCTTTGCCCCCAGAGTCTGAGAAGTCTCACTGAAATAGGGGCTTTTCACCAAACTGATTCCCAACGGCCACTCTCAGCCTTCCTCAGACTTGCCCTATTCTGCCAATTTCCAACTTGGTTTCCATCTTTTAATTTGGGAAGAAAAATAGTGTGGAAATTAGAGAGGCAAAGAAGATGGCCCAAGAGTGTCTTGTTTTAAGCCTACCTGATAGCTCCCAAACCCTGAAATTCCAAAAACCCAAACCATGGGAGTGAGCTCTCTCTTTCACCAAAGGAGTCACTTTTGGCCTAACTTCTAAGTGCCGAGTTCTTCTGGCGCATATAAAACATAGCTGTATTACTTCTTTGGGAAGAGATCAAAAAAAAAAAAAAAAAAAAGGGAGGATCTAGAGTACAGGGTCACTGTCAGGGCCTGACCCACCACACAGGGACCTCGTATCTGAGCCAAGACTGAGCTCTGGCCCTGCCCTACTTGAGGCCACCTGTGGAGCCGTGGTGTGGCTGCATGCTCATGCGCACCTGGATTGAACAAACCGAGGCACCCTGGGCCAGACGTGCCCGCAGGAAGAGCAAAGTTATTGGAGGATCTCCTAGTGCGGCACACTCAGCCCGCTCCTCTGCTAAACAGGGCAGGTGCCGTATCAGTGGAGAAGGAAAGCTGCCATATTGTTCCCCGGCCACGGAGAAAAAGGCAGTTGCCACTGGGACCTCCAAGGTGAAAGGGATTTTGTGCTACATGCGCTGGACGCCGCTGCAGAAGACGTATAGAAATCACGTTTGGAACTGAGAGGGTGCATTGCCTACAGAAGGTTCTTAAGGAATTTTTAACGTGTACACGAACACAAAGGCACACAAAGCAATACCTGCCAGCCACTGAGATGTGAAATTATTGATTCCCTTCCACGGACATGATTACCCGTTTTCTCTAACTCAGAATCATAACCTCTATTTGCTCAGCTGTTCCTCTCCTCTAGGTTTACACACTTTTGCACACGTATGCACACATCTAGCTCAGTCTTTTATTCCATTCACCATCAGGAAAAAGCTGATGAGCAGAGGTCAGATTCCAGCCCTGTCCAGAGAGCCAAAGGGAGGGGCAGATGCGCCAGGTTTGAGCCAAAACACTTAGTCCTCCCAACGTGCTACAAATGAGTGGGCTAATTAAGGGCTGCTCATGGCAGTATGCTCCACTTCAGCTCATGATCAGACTTTGCCTCGTTAGGAGCCGGCTTGGTAGTACAGCTCAGAAGTGAAAAGGTCCCTCTTGCTGCCTTCAGACACCAGGTAGCTCTAGGTCTCTGAGATCCGTACCGGCGACTCATGCAGAGGCCTTCTGGGAAACCCAAGCTGACCCTTCACCTCCAACCCTGCCCCACTGAGTCTGGCCACACAGACCACGCCGCCTGGGGCCGGTTTGATCAATTCCCTCACGTGCTGTGATTCCTGACTATCCGCCCCTCTCGTGGGGAGCCCAGGCCTTCGTTTGGCTGGCTTCCAGTTGAGTCTTAGTAGTTACGCAAGTCAGATTTCTGACTATGCCTGAAATTCTGGTGCATACAGGAATAGCAGGTTGCTTAATCTCTAAATGCGTAGCCAACCCCCTTTCTAAATACAGACAAAGGTGAGGCCTTGCTCACATGGTAGATTAAAGGACCCACCCTCGCCAGGTCTGACAACCTCATTTGTCAAGCGTATAGCCGCCATCTTGTTATCCAGACTCCGACTCCCATGGGGCACCGTATGTACATATTTTCATCCCTCCTCACTTGTTTTCATCTGTCAGAATAGGCCCCACCCCCATTCTTCTCTACTGACGGCATCCAATTTCCAAATACAGGAGGATAGATGGCTGCAACGTCCTGGAGAAAAAATAATTATACCAGCCATTTTACTTTGCTTCTTAAACTACAATCTTCTTGTGAAAACTTCCCTGTGTTTCTGCAATGCACAATAAGCTGCTTACAAGTGTCAGCTGCACATCCAGGCCTGCAGTTCTGACACAAGGTAAGCATGAGCAAGGTCGCTAGGTTTTCCTCTTATTAGAAATGACATGAACAATGAAATCCCATCGCTGGGTCAAGAAGAGTGGTACGTTCAGGGGTCAGGTCGGCTGGCCGACACTAAGCTTTCTTAGAGACCAATAAAGAAACGCTTCTAAACATGAGAAAACATGACATTCACTTAACTGTCTTATCTTTTTAATTACAGAAAGCATCTTTTTTTTTTTCAAAGTGACAACACCGAACAACTCTGATTGTACCTGTCTGTCCAGCATTCAGTCTGCAAAAGGGGAAGAAAGGAAACGAAACATTTTTGAGTAAGACAGATGAGTTTTGGTTCCCCCATCAGGTTCTTTCAGTAGCAGACACAGTCAACACGTGGTGGGTCTCAAAGGTAACTACACCAGTGGCTTCACCAATGAGAGGAGAGGGTGAAAACCCAACTGACATTTCTTTCCTATTGTTTGTACCCTGCAGAAAATCTTCAACTTCCTGGCTCCAGAATCTCCCCTTTTGGGGGTGGTAAGGCCATCTAACACAGATTCAGAAACTAAAATCAGTTTGCAAAATGACAGCCCATTTGAACCACCGAGGACTTAATGAGCTGATCAATCCGCTGGTCACACAGCTCCTGAACGATGTCAATCAGGGGTCAGCAAAGGTCTCCTCTAACAGGTCAGATAGTAGATACTTTAGGCTTTGAAGGCCACATCCATCTCGGTCCTACATTCTTTGTTTGTTTCTTCAACCCTCTAAAATGGAAAACACGTTCTTAGCTCAGGAGCCATACAAAAACAGGCTAGGGGGCTTCCCTGGTGGCACAGTGGTTGAGAGTCCGCCTGCCGATGCAGGGGACACGGGTTCGAGCCCTGGTCTGGGAGGATCCCACAGGCCGCCGAGCAACTGGGCCCGTGAGCCACAACTACTGAGCCTGCGCGTCTGGAGCCTGTGCTCCGCAACGAGAGGCCACGATAGTGAGAGGCCCGCGCATCGCGATGAAGAGTGGCCCCCGCTAGCCGCAACTAGAGAAAGCCCTCGTACAGAAACGAAGACCCAACACAGCCATAAATAAATAAATAAATAAATAAATAAATAAATTTAAAACAAACAAACAAACAAAACAGGCTAGGGCAGGCTGGATTTGGCCCACAAGCCACAGTGTACGCTCTCTGACTGCTTCCAGAATGGACCCTAGAATGGAGCCTGCCCCCTGGCTTGCCTTAATTCCCTGCAAACAGCACCTGGGACAGACCAGTGTGAGGATGGGAGACTAAGGGGACTCACCCAGCAGGTAGATGGTAGCAAGAGTCGGGATGGAGAGGTTTCCTAAAGACCACAGGAGTGATGGTCCCCCACCCATGAATAGGTCTAGCTGTGGAAAGCTGAGAAGTCAGAGATAAGGTTCAGGCTTGCTTGACTAAGCACCGTCATCTCCCAGACCTCCAGGCCTAAAATGCAAAGCCACAAGACTTGGCCACCGCAGCATGAGGACGACAGCCAGCCAGGGAGCAGTAAGTGTAGCAGCTCCCATATCTGCCTTCCCAGACAGACAGTAGGGCATTCTCAAAAGCTCAGAGAGTGCCAGTGTTCAGGCTGGACTATTCGGCTGGAATGAAGTTCTCTGCCTAATTCTGACCCTCCTGGCACGCTGACCACACACACCACTTGCGACCTACCCCACGTCAGCTCAATTTCATGACACTCTGACCACTTCATCGTGGCGGAAATCCAGGTCAAAGTATCCAGGTGCCTAGCAGAAGCAAAGCCTGGAAATGGTTCAGGAAGCCAGGCTTGCGATGGTCTTTTTTTCTGTTCTGCTTCTCTTATCACAAGCCCCGACGATGGAAGGGATGCTCTGAGACTCAGCTACAACCGCGGGAGCCACAAACCTGTCTTTACATTGTCCTCGAGTGTGGCTGCCACTCATGACCCTCCCTGTTTATCTTCTGCTCCTGAGTGCGAAGATGGCGTGGTGACAATTTCCAATCCTCGCCCCCTCACACTATCCACACCACCCATCCCCCTGCCCCCAGACAAATATTCAGGATCCACACTTCGCTCTCACCATTCTTTCCAATTCCCTGATTGAGAAGCTGAGCAGAGGCAGCCTGCCTTAATGGAGAAAACATTAGTGCATTCAGGCTTCGCTCTGGACCCCAGTCAATTTCTAGATATTTCACAGCTGTTATACATCCACCTCCTTTCTTACAAAAGCCAGTAAAAATTAGCAAGCACCTTGTTAGCTTGGAAGTAAGAAAATATAGCAACAGTCAAATCTGAAAATCAGTTCCTGGTTGGCTATCTTCAAAGTACTGATTCTAAAACAGTGTCTGCAGCTCATTGATTATCTGCCAATTTTTAAATCGATTTTTTAACTTAAATGCTGTAAGATCTGGGGTGACTTTAAGGCAGGCCCTAGAATATAGCTGTCATTTGGTCATCAGACTAGTAACTGAGAAAATCTCTGGCTTGGGCGGATATCAGCATAATTCAGCCTAAGTCTGTTTCTTATGTCAATATTATCTTCTCATTTCCCATACACTTAAAAACCAAACCAAACCAAAACGAAACAAAAGAAACCTTTGGAAGACGTGTAAGTTGTGTTCAGAGAGAAAATAAGATTCTCCTGGCTGCTCACGTCTCCCCTCCTACCTGCTTCATGAGCTGATCGGGTGAACGTTCTCCACTGTGTTTCACAGCCGCTGGCACAAGACAAACTCCAAAGTGTGTTGTGCATCATTCCCCTTCTCCATTCAGTTCTTTAAAGTCCTGGGTTATGAACTATCAACGAAAATGTGAGCCATGCCAGTGCGAGCTCCGACATCCTGCCAAGTCCCCATATTCTACTGAGCCCAGGAGTACGAGCTCTATCATTCTGTCTCTCTCTCTTCCCTCCTCCTCTCAGCTTTACCTCCTGAGCTTGAGGGCCCCATGCACAGCACTCAGATCATCTTTCATTTATGAATGCATCCTGTTAAACTGTGTTTGTAGGAGGACAAGCCAACCCTTGCCCTGCCAGTGGAGTGGAACCATGCTGCTGAAACGGCTTTGATTTTCTGGGAGTACCGGGGAATCAGACCGTGGCAGAAGTTATGTGTGCCTTACTCCTGCAGATATCTGTGAATCAGCTCTTCTCCCAGCAAAGGAGACACACCTTGGTGATGGAGTCAAAACAGCCCCATTATACAGATACCACCACTGCCACTGAGGTGGATTGACGATTTCAGGCATAAGACAACCAGAAATACACTGAAATGTGTATTTCACATGCCCCAAAATGTGAAGCTAGGATAATGGGTCGAGAAATTTTCCACCCAGTCACCTAATGCTTAACAAACCAAGTATTTTACTTTGCAAAGGGCCAGATTCTTATTTCATTCAAGTAGGAATAAACATTTTACTCCCATTTAAATAATTTTGCCATCATAACCCCAAAGCTACAATTTTCCTAACCCAAAGTACTCCCATCTTCTTCCCCAGACCACTACCAACAAAAACACCCAGCCCTTGAGAACGCTTACTCCAGTTAGAAGGTCAGCAGCTAGGAACACGACTGGATTTTACTGTCTAAGACTTTATCAGAAAACAGAATTAAAAAACAAAAACAGGGGCTTCCCTGGTGGCGCAGTGGTTGAGAGTCCGCCTGCCGATGCAGGTGACACGGGTTCGTGCCCCGGTCTGGGAGGATCCCACATGCGGCGGAGCGGCTGGGCCCGTGAGCCATGGCCGCTGAGCCTGCGCGTCCGGAGCCTGTGCTCCGCAGCGGGAGAGGCCACAACAGTGAGAGGCCCGCATAACGCAAAAAAAACCCAAAAAAACAAAAAAACAAAAAAAAACAGGATTCCACACATATATCGTCACTTCTACTATGTGTAAAATTCACCTTATTCTGCAGCTACAGCGAAAGGGGTCTTTCATGTTCCACCAAACAGAGACAGAGGTCTCCAAAACCCTACAGCCTTCATGGTAGGTATGAAAATTCACAAACTGCTTAAATGGGAATAATGTTATTAAAATCCTGATTATCCTTTAGAAGCCACACTTGTCAGGAATAAAAGAACAAATGTTGTCTGCTCACTGGAGTCACTGTCAGGGCGTGTTTCTAGAAAACCCAGAAGGACTGCTGGGTTTTAGGATTGTTTTTTTTTTTTTTCCCGGTACGCGGGCCTCTCACTGTTTGTGGCCTCTCCCGTTGCGGAGCACAGGCTCTGGACGCGCAGGCTCAGCGGCCATGGCTCACGGGCCCAGCCGCTCCGCGGCATGTGGGATCCTCCCGGACCGGGGCACGAACCCGCGTCCCCTGCAGCAGCAGGCGGACTCCCAACCACTGCACCACCAGGGAAGCCCGGATTGTTTGTTTTTAATCTCTTCATTTCTTTTAGAGTTTTATCCACTACGGATTCCCCTCCCCCTCCCAGGAACTCCAGTTATTATGAGCTAGTCCCAAACACCATGGGAACTTCTTCGTTCTTCACAATTGCTTTTACATTTTTCATATATTAAAAAACTGATGACTGAGTGTCCCAGGAAGTCTGTCTTTTTGTTTGTTGGTGTGTTTTTGTTTTTTATAATTAGATGGTGAAAACGTCTCCTAAAAAAAAAAAAAAATGCTATATATTTCTGTACATTCTCCAAATCAGGTTCTAGTCATCCTAACACCCTAATACCACATCCTTGAAAAAAAAACAAGCCATCTGCCTTTTACAGTTGAGAAAAAGAAAAGAAAGATAAAAAATCACTGATGTATACACGATGTTTCACTGGTCGGGCAGAGAGAACTGACAGGAGGATTAGTGCCGAGTCTCCAAACCCAAGCAGGAAACCCCGGACCAGTCTGAACTGTCACATGCAGTCGAGGGGCCTGAGAACTGATCATGTAGGTGACCTCCTGGGACTTACCTTCCCAGTTCAAGGAGCGTGGACTTGCTCTGAGTTTAGCTAAGGAGAAGAAAACTTGTTCTTTAAAAAAATTTTTTAAAGAAGTGAGGGAAAAAAGGAGGTTAAAATTTTCTTGGCCCATGGTCAAGCTACAGTCTTAACCAGAGGTAAAATTTGCCTATAGAGTATTCTCTCCAGTATTAGTTTGTGACATCTGCCAAAAATCTATGGTGAAAACAGTTATCCCACCTTTCTTTTGTCTATTCTCTCAACAAGTATGGATAATATATCATATAATTTTGCTTTAAGGGGAAATGCTGCTACATTTACTCATAAAATTAGCCGTGTAGCATATACCAGAATGCAGCAAGTACACAAGCCATTAGAAGCATCCAACAATTCAGGGCAGATGAGTTTTTGGTCAAATTGCCCACGTTAAGAGTCTGGAGCTTGGGAATTCCCTGGCGGTCCAGATTTGTACAACCACATTCATAGCAGCAATGCCCGAAAGGTGAAAGCAACCCAAGTGTTCATTGATGGATGAGTAGAAAAACAAAATGTGTTTATATATATATATATAGAATAGAATATTATGCAGCTTTAAAAAGGAAAAAAAAAAACTCAGACATATGTTACAACAGAGATGAGCCTGGAGGATATTATGCTAAGTGAAATAGTCACAAAAAAACATACTGTATGATTCCCCTTTTGTGAGGTACCGAGAGAAGTCAGATTCACAGAGACAGAAAGCAGAATGGTGGTCTAGGCGTTGGGGAGAGGGGAGAATGGGCAGTTATTGTTTAATGCGTAGTTTCAGTTTTGCAAGATGAAAAATGTTCTGGACACGGATGGGTTGCACAACGATGTCAATATACCTAATGCCACAGAACTATACACCGAAAAATGGCTAAAATGGTAAATTTTATATCATATATAGAGTTGCCCCTTGGTGTCTGCAGGGGATTTGTTCTAGGACCCACCACACTTGCCAAAATCTACATACACTCAAGTCCCACAGTTGGCCCTCTGTATCCATGGATTTCGCATCCCCAGTTTCAACCAACTTTGGATCATAAACATAATAGTATACGTATTGGAGAAAATATCAAGTATAAGTGGACCTGCGCAATTCAAACCCACGTTGTTGAAGGGTCAACTGCATTTTGAAAAAGCCAGTGGAATCCGGATTTTCTTTACAATTTCCCATCGGCCAATCCTAAGGCTATGAGGTTTCATATTATAGAAGCCACAAAGCGAAAAGACTATACTTGCCAAAATTCATAAGTGACTTGAACACACGGGAAGCACTCAAGTTTCCTTCTCTCCGTTCCCCATGCCCCAGTCAAAAATAATTCACAGAGAACGAGGAAAGCCATCAGGTGCTCAGTTTGCTTCCGTGCCCTGTGATGGGAGCTGATGGGAACATGCTGAAGCCGTGCAAGCAGGGACAGCCGTGACCTGGAAACTTGAAGGAGCAGCTCCCTTCCATCTTCTGTCATCAGTGCAGAGGTTTCACAAACACCCTTGAGAAAGCCAGGCTCTATGCAGCTGTGATCCATTCTTATCCTCCACAAAGCTCCCTTAGAGATCACACACCCCTTTCACCTCCCTCCACTTTGGCAGCATATACCATTATGCTTTTTTGGTCTTTAATTATATACAGAACTGACTTTTAGCTGTTGAGGCTGTCCAATTAGACCCTAAATTGCTGGTGGATAGAACTTTCCAGCTCTCTGACCATCTATTCTCAGCCTCCATCCTTGACTTCCCTCCTCCCTCCTGGCAGCCCAGGGTATCTGAAGGAACACCAGCATTTCTCTCCCTTTCCTCTCCCTGGGTTCTCCCCTCTACATCCACAGCAATAACAACCAAGGAAGAGCCGCCAACTCCTCAATCTCCATCTCTCTTCAGAGTTTCAGACCCAGACCTCCCCCTGCCCCCCCGCCCAGCTCCAGCTGGATGTCCTGCAGACATGGCAAACTCAGCATGGGCTGAAATAAAACCAGTTATGCTCTCCGTCACCTGGTCCCTCCTCGTATATTTCCTCTTTTCCTTAATGTCAATCCCCAGTCACTCAAGCACAGATGAGTCATTCTCCACTCCTCTCTTGCCCTCACATTTGGTGGTGAGATGCTGTCAATTCTACTTCTTAACTCTTTCACCTGTGCCCTCCCCTCTATTCTGTCACATTTTAGGGCCTTGACTCCAAATTACTCTCTCTTCCTCAGTTGCTGATCCCTTCAATCTATCCTGCACACTGAGACATCCGATGGTAAATACCTAAGACCTGCTTGATAATTTCTCATTGCTCTAATAATTTCTCATGCCCAAAGAGGAAAGCCATTCTTGATCTCGTTCCAGTGCCTGCATCAGGAAACATGCTGGCTGCTGCTCTTTTCTGTGCATCTATGCTTGCACATAAACCAGTGGCTCTCTCCTACGGGGAGAAGGGGTTGCTACTGGCATCTAGCGGGCAGAGGCCAGAGATATTGCCAAACATCCAACAGTGCACAAGACAGCCCTCTGCAACAAAGAACAAACCATATGCGTTCTCAGAGCATTAGATTATACTGTTCACTGTTACCATGATGGCTTCCCACCCTAGGGGCTGCAAGCACAAAGGACGTCGGGGTGCAGGAAACTGAATGAGGAAAGCAGGTCAGGCAAAAGCAATAGCGGGTGTTTGGGACTGGAGCAGGCGTGTCCTTCCAAAAGCATTCAGATTCAAAGCCCAAAATCCTGAGCTGGCTCCCAAAGCAGGGGGTGGGTTCACAACTTCTTGGAGGTTCCTGAGCAGGCGTGGGGTTGTTCACCTCTCTGGCACTTGCTTCCTTGGAAATAGCGGATCAGTATGTATTGAAAAGTTCCCTCTTATACGTCCCTTCAAAGCCCAGCATGCTCCTAAGTTCTAGTAAATAAATGGAGAAATAGGACAAAACTCTCTTCGTCTCAGATCCTTAATACAGTTTCACTATCCTTTTGTATTTTTCCCCCCAAGGGTGCTTTCTTTGTAATCTTGCTAATGACCTTACTCTAGTTTTTCTGAAAAACAGAACAAAAAAAACAAAACCAAAACAAAAGCATTCTACAAAATACCAGTGTGAGGAGATGCTCTAAGGAAGAAAGACTCCATGGTCAAATAAATTAGAGAAATTTGCATACTAGCTCTCCCTTTAACTGGTATGTCCAAATCTTATTTTATCAAACAGTTCTCACCCCTGCCTTTTTACCATGTAGCTTAGTAATCGGAAACAAGTGCTTTGAGGAGTTTTGGAAACACTCTCAGATGCTCCTCCTTGGCCTTCCTTGGGTATAGGGCATTGTTTTTGGTTCAAACTTCCGTTTGTGCGCAGAAAAGTGCCAATGCCCCCTAACCCAGCCCCAATCGCTGAGGCTGGGACCCTTCTCTCTTTCTCATAGCTTGTCTCTGCATCTAAATGAACATGGGCACTCTGAAACTGCCCAGTGTTCATCAAGAAGGAGCCGTCCTGGGTAAAGGTAGAGGGATGCAAAGGGAGTTCACACGGCAATAAGAAAGTATAATGGAACAGGAAGTGCGCAGCTGAGGAACAGACCTGGATCCTAGACAAGGACACCTGTCTCTTAGGGCTACTGGTCATCTCAGGCCAGCTTTTCAGAATCAAGGCCCATTAATGAGGATTAGGTCAGTCCATGAAAAAAGATAAGCATGTTTCTTCTGGACATAGATGGAGAAAAGGACCAGTCACCTTGGGGCAAGGAAAACCTGACTTGAGAGGAGCAGAAAGCCTTTATGACTTACACATCTGACAGATTCCCCCACGGAAAGCTGGAGCAGCCCACACCCTAATGTCAAGGCATTTGTACCTGCCTGGCCCCCAGCCAAGGACAAACCACTGAGACACACCAGCCAGGGGTCTTGGTCACCAGATAAGTTCTCAGCCCCCGCTTTCTAGTCTGGCTTGTCTGTCCAATCAGTCTTTTGACTTGGGGGTAGCTTTGTCATAGAAATGGAGACATTTTTGGTTTCAGAAATTAAATCCAGCCCCATCATGACTTGAACTCACTCCCATGAATCCTGCCCCAACCTGAGGACTCCCTGGACCAGGCCATGAGAGTCTGTGGTTACTCACACTCAGTGGGGCAGAGGGAACAAGGGATCTCCTTAGCCAATGTCAAGGCCACCTGAAGCTTGAGATCTCTCTCTAATGCCTCTCTAGGCCCTGGGGTCTCTAAGAAATCATTTTCAGGAGCATCCCTGCAGACATTTCCCCAAAGCTTTGGTACATGGTCTTGCTGGTGTCCATGAGATTAGCTCTCAAGACCAGAATCAAAGAGTAATTAAGGGGCTTCCCTGGTGGCGCAGTGGTTGAGAGTCCGCCTGCCGATGCAGGGGACGCGGGTCCGTGCCCCGGTCCGGGAAGATCCCACATGCCGCGGAGCGGCTGGGCCCGTGAGCCATGGCCGCTGAGCCTGCGCGTCCGGAGCCTGTGCTCCGCAACGGGAGAGGCCACAACAGTGAGAGGCCCGAGTACCGCCAAAAAAAAAAAAAGGGTCTTCTCAACCCAAATGTGGAACATCTAGTGAATAGATAAATAAAATGTAATTCATTCATCACTTAATTATTATTCAGCAATATAAATGAGTTAAATACTAATATATGCCACAACATAAATGAATGAGAAAGCATTATGTTAAGGAAAAGAAGCCAGACATAGGATCACATATTGAGTTATTCCACATATATGAAATGTTCAGAAAAGGAAGCTATAGAGATATAAAGTAGATCAGTGGTTGCCTGGGGCCAAGCGTGGAAATAGAGAATAACTGTAATTGCGTATGAAGGATCTTCTTGTGGTGATAAAAATGTTTAAAACTGGATTATGGTAATGGTTTCATAACTCAGCTAATTTAGTAAAAATTATTGAACTGTAAATTCAAAAGTGGATGAATTGTACGGAATGGCACTTATATCTCAATAAAGTTGATTAAAAGTAAAAAAAAAAAAAAAAAAAAAAAAAAAAGTGCCTTCTCTAAGCATTTGTGCTGGGCAGACTTGCTGCGCAGATGAGACCCTGTCTACACGAGAAGATTCCCACTAGGGCGGGACAACAGGTGCTAAGTGGGAAGTGATGGATAAAGGAAGTGAGGGTGCAGGATTTCCACAGGGAGGTGTCACCATGGGCTGGGGCAAGCAAAGCAACCTTCCCCAGGACGTGGGTCTTAAATAAAGGCTGCTTCTTGGTTTTGACGTTTCCCACAATTTCAAACTCCTCCCTTCATAGGTGAAAGGAAAGTGGGCCACTCCTCATGCATGCTGCACCTGGAGACAATCGGGTTCCAGCCCGACCCACCTGGCACCATCACAGCAAGCAGGACGTGCCAAATGGCAGGCTTGTTAAAAAACCTGCTGCAAAGGACTGCTGCCAGCCAGGTTCGGGATCAGATTGCCGGCCACCCGTATCGCTTGGAGCCCATGAACTGGACGAGCTTGATCTCCACAGTCATAATTCCATTAAGACTCCACACAAGGTAACAAAAATGGGGGCAGGGCTTAGAATCTCCCACTCTCTGTATTTTATTTTTACTACATTGCTATTGTCAAGTAGTCAGAATAGCCACTCATTTGGTTCTCAGAAACTGAAGGTGGTGTGGGTGTTTAATTACCCCATAGTGACTCCACAGAGTGAGGTACATCCTAAATGCGCACAGAAGTGCACACCTTCTAGAAGGCTCAGAAGCAGGAGGCCAAGTTCTAGTGGTTCCCAGCAGCAGGAGGATAAGCTTAAATTTCTACTCTTGCCAAGGTGCTAAGCAGTCAAGGGGAGCCGCTGAGCTATGCTGCTTTGGTCACCTGAACAGTGTGTACACCCAACGCACCGCCCACGCCTGTGACCGGGCTGTGAGTGCATTTCAGATGGGCTGGTGAAACCTGTGTGAGCTAGAAATCCGTTTTTTCAAAGTGGTTTCTGTGATGGCCAATTCCTTCCCTCCCTGTCTCTGCCTGCTCTTCTGTAAGCTTACCAGTGGCAATGGAATTCCCCAAATTCCCCCTGGTGCTCAGAGTTTTACAGGTTTATTGCGCCCATTCTGTAATTTCCAGATCTCGAAATAATTCCTCTTCAAAAAAAAAGTATAGTCCCCTAAGCTTACCAAGTCTACATTAGAATGAAAAATTATTAACCTTTCCTACTCAGGTGGGGAAGGGTGGAGTGAAGGCCTTGGAAGAAATCCGTCAAAACCCACTAAATGCTCAATGACGCGTTCGGGCTCAGCTGTATTTTGAAAGCATTTCTCATCTTTACCAGGAAGAATCTTCTCTGTCAGAATCGCGTCTGGATCTGTGGTGGTAGCCACTTGACTTCCAAACCCTCAGCTTTCAGAAGCACTGGTGAGGAAGCTGGGTCACATGTGGAAATTTCTTCCTACGAGCCTCCAAACAATCACTTGTTTGTTCCTCCCACCACCTTTTTTTTTTTTTTTCCCCACAAGAAGAATGTCTCTAAATAATTGGAGGACATTCCCCATGGGAGTTGGGCAATAGTGACTTCCAGGTCTTAAACTTATCTAAAACAGTTTAAAAACAAAAGAAACAAGAATGTGCGTGGCTGGCCTGTAACGACACAAATTCTGGCAGAGTCAGAAGGGCAGCCAGTGCACGAAACTTCTAACACCTCAGTGGAGGGTGGGCACGGCAGGTAAAGCCGCTTTGGTTTGTATTTGCTCAACTAAGAATATGTGGTCCTCCTAGCACTGACCAATTGAAGTTTAATTTTAAGATCTATGAAAAAAGTTTGCACAGGGCCTTCATAATCTAAGTAGCAAGAATAATATCAGACTCCATAAGGCATTAACTGGGTTCAAGAGCTTCAAAATTACTTTAGCTACAACCGTTTGTGTACAGTTAACACAGTTTTCAGCGTGTCAACAAGAGAGGGTTAGATGCTTCACTGGGCCGGGGTGGGGGGCACGGAGGGGAGGGCGTTGAGAGCCCAGAGTACAGAATGGAATCTTCAAGAGTTTAAGCATCTTCCCTAAATCACAGAGAGGGGGACAGTGGGGATTCAGATTTCCACCCAAATCAGGTCTGCCTATTTACAAACCAAATGCTCTTTCCTCTCTGGTACCGGACTCTTAATGTGTCCCATTTGACACAGCAGATCTAAGTGGAATCTCTTAGGGGGGCAACATATTTCACGAAAAGAGAGTGAATTTTGGTTGGACGACCGTGGGTTAAACTCAGCATCCCCTGCTTACTAGCTTTGTGAATAATAAGCAAACATCTCTAGTTCTCAGCTTGCTCGTATGAAGGACAACGCATTTAGAGAGTTTCTGCTAAAAGAGAGAGATGGTAATGTTTGAGACCATCTCGGCACTGGCCACACAGCCGGCATTCAATAAATCGTGGTTATACTGACTTTTGTATAAAACCTATTCACTACACTCCTGTTTTTTAATATTTACGTTTCCTCTCCACTGTTTTGGCTTATTTAGATCACTAACCAAATTATACCTGACTTGTCCTGGTTCCACAAGTTCCTGGCTTAATTGAAAGTGACAAAGGGGACGCGGGGAAGGAAAGCAGAGTGCTCAGGGAAGGGCGGTGTTCAAAGACCCAGAAGCCAGTGCTGTGGGGCTGCCAGCCCCTATCAGGCCACTGGGGACGTGACAAGAGGACGAAAGAAGGAAACACGTGCCGCCCAGGGTCCTCCCTGAAGAGCCACACAAAAACACCGACATGGAGTCCCGTTGAAAAACATCCTGGCCATTCTCCGGGTGACTGCTTGTGTCACCAACAAGATCAAGGCTCCCACTCGGAAGGGAACCGTACCTTCCTTCTCAGGAGCACCAAGGGCTTCAACTATTTTGTTTTCCAAGTTAACTCCTGTCAGGCTAACGATGAGCTAGGTCTCAACCCTCTTTTTATTGATGAAGAAATAGAAGAAAAAAAGAAGTGTAAAGACTAAGGCGACTCTAAAAATCAAAAGAGACTCCTGAAGCAGCATTGTTAGCTACGCTATTTAAAAGGAAAAGTTAGCTCTGAGCGACTCGGGAACTCCAGGGGAACCATGGGTATCTTTGTCCTTTCCAGGGCTTATGATAACATTCCTTGGGGAGACTTCTGAAATATTCAGAATGATGCCCATAAATGATTTCCAGCTGGTTCTATGACTGAACTTCTCAATCCCAGAAACTCTGTGTACTCACCCTAGCACGTTCCACGTAGATGGGTGACATTGGCAACTGAACGTGCCAGTAACCGTTTACCCAGCTCCAAACCTCCCCCTTCCGCCTCATAGGCACCTTCACTCTGAGCTCTTGGAAAATCCTTTCAGAATTTCTTTTTTCTCTCTATTTTTTATTTCCTTCCTAGCTCTCCTTGGCCACTGGTTTACAATAGTCACTATCTGGCAGGTGTCAAATGCCATAAACGTTCCAATCCTGTGACCCCCAGAGTTTCTCTGGGTCCGATAGGAACTCCTGACTGTGGCCATCGAGTCCTTTGACTGGCTGACCCCATCTTCCTCGAGCCTCCCCAGTTGGCTTTATCCTTCCCGGCAGGCTGCTCTGTCCCCACCCTGGCCCAAGTGGTAGTGCCTGTCTTGGTCACCCTTTTCCTCCCATGACAGCCACATCCTTCCCATGTCTGCACAGAGTGCTATTGAGTTTACAAACAGTTCTGCACAAAGTGGACCTCCTATGGTGACGGTCAGCATAAGGACCCTCCATAAATACTGACTGATGTTGATAGGAGGCGCACACCTCTATCCTATTCACACTCAAGAAAACTGCCCCATTCCTCCAGGAGCTCCCCCACTTCCCCGGGCATCCAGGCATTAGGTTTAATCTCCAAATGAAATGCTCTTTGCCCAAGGATAGCTGGGTGGGTGGTTTCTGCGCTTGCAGCACTCTGCAGATGACAAAGGCCTCCAAAGAGCTGGAATCAATGAACACCCAGGGATCCTTGAAGAAAACAGCCGAGCACGTGCAGGTCACAGCCTTGCAAAAGTGACACTCAAATCAGGACAAGCTCAGTCTAAAGATAGATGCACCTGAATTAGGACATGAGAAGATGTCAGAAGGCATGGGAACAACACACATAGATCACAGGGCTTACTTGCTGGGCTGGGACAGAGGGTGCCCCGGGGTGTGAAGCAATGCAAAGATGGCACAGGTGTATTTGTTCACCTCTTGGTCAAAGGCAATCAGGAGCCCAGTGGGAGTAGAAATCAAGCCTCCGTACCTGACTGAGGGCACACAAAGGCACTCTCCTGTCCCACACAACTGCAGCTGGGGTGGAGAAGCCAACCCCTGGGTCCGGCCAACAGTCTCTGAATGATGCCAGGGAGATGTGCCTGCTGCAGGCAGCACAGGGCCCTAGAATGGACCAATTAGGAAGGCTTTTTATTTTATAAATGCACCCGGAAAATACATCTAGAAAATGTCCAGGAAAGAACATGGAAAAAAAATTCCAACCTAAAAAACTCCAAACAGTTGTTTGCCTTCCAAGGCCTAAGTCTTTAGACTTCACGAGCACTTCTGCAAACAACAGGAGCATATAGGGGCCCATGCCCTCTCCCTAAGGGCCCCCCCAACCCTTGCATGTGGAGATGCCTACAGCCTCTGCCAGACCAACCTCCAATCAATTCTTCTTCAAAACAAGAGGCTGGGCTTCCCTGGTGGCGCAGTGGTTGAGAGTCCGCCTGCCGATGCAGGGGACACGGGTTCGTGCCCCGGTCCGGGAAGATCCCACATGCCGCGGAGCGGCTGGGCCCGTGAGCCATGGCCGCTGAGCCTGCGTGTCTGGAGTCTGTGCTCCGCAACGGGAGAGGCCACAACAGTGAGAGGCCCGCGTACCGGAAAAAAAAAAAAAAACCCCAAAAAACAAGAGGCTCTGAATAAAGGATTTCTGAACAAAGCCCTGATCTGAAGTTACCCTGTAAAAAGGAAAATGTCTCTGCTGACAGAGTGGAAAACAGGACTGTGCTCAGAGAAGGCCAAGTGTTCATGAACCTGTCTGCATACTGCTGGTCCTTTCATCTGTTTTTCAAAAGCATCTCTAAGAATGGTATTTGTTTCTACGCAGGATGAGTGTTGAAACAAAAATTAAAAATCAACACACACACCCCAGCACGTGTGCATGCGTGCACGTGCACGCGCACACACACACACACACACACACACACACACACACAGAGCCCAGCACACATACAGACCAGGACTCCCTCTCTCTCACATCCTCAGCTGCCAGTCTTTAACACTTTGGCCTGTACTGGGATGAAATGATGTGCTCATAAGACTTCAGGGTGTTTTAGTCAAACCCAGAAATGCCCTTCTCTTGGGGAGAGAGTTGGGAAAGTCCACCTGCCTCTAGGCTGAAATGTCTGGATACAAGACTCAGATGAGATGGTTCTCTTGGCTGAGTGCCCAAAGGACGAACAGCAAGGAATAGAGGAGACGCCCGGCCTCAGGGTTCCCTGCCTCGGCGGGGAACACCAGCCAACACAGGTCTGTGGCTGGTTTACTGGGGAGTACAAACAAAATCTAGGGAGACCACAAGGCTGAAGCTGGTCTAGAAAGGGCCAAGTATAGCAGGCTCAGGGTCATCCTTTTTCTTTGCATGGACTTGACAGCTACAACCTAAGAAAGGGAAAGATTTTCCAACTAGAGCGTAGGCAACAGGAGGGGAGGTGCCATCTCTTCCCGGTATTCTTTGCATCAACTGCACAGTTCTGGAAACATCCAACATACTTTTCAAGAAAGTAAAGATTTCCGGCGCAAAGGCCCCCTAGCGCTTTTAAAAGAGATAGGGGGCTTCCCTGGTGGCGCAGTGCTTGAGAGTCCGCCTGCCGATGCAGGGGACGCGGG
>NW_006780291.1:1183006-1187962 GCF_000442215.2 Lipotes vexillifer
CCGGTTTCGGGAGCTTCCCACATGCCGCGGGGCGGCTGGGCCCGTGAGCCATGGCCGCTGAGCCTGCGCGTGCGGAGCCTGTGCTCCGCAAATGGGAGAGGCCACAACAGTGAGAGGCCCGCATAACGCAAGGAAAAAAAAAAAAAAAAAAAAAAAAAAAAAAAAAAAGAGATAGGAATCCACATCCAAAACAGTGCCTCTCTCGCAATAAGTACATTCTCACCACTTCAGGCTTTCCCTGTGCCCTACATTTTGCTGAACTCAACCTCTGTATGTGCTCATCCTTGCCAGGCTCCCTGTAAATATTTCATGCTGCTCCCATCTCCTTTACAAGCACTTGTCGGAACGACTGAGGTTGCTAGACTGTATTCAGGTTTGCTTCACCAGCTTTCTATGTCAAGAAGGGGCACTGTACACAGTGCAGCCTCGATGTCGACTGAGCTTCCAGCTGGAACAAAACCAACCTTTGTCCCTGAATTACTGCCACGGTTTCTTCCCCTAAGGAAATTGGGTTAGCTGTGGCACCATATTTCATCGGGTTACTCTCACGCTGACCTCTGTCCTCCAAAAATTTCAGACTTGTCCCCTGAGACACACACCACCCACTCACAAAATTTTTCTTTTCAAAATGAGATCCTTGTGGTGACCATTTTGAAACGTATAGAAATATCAAATCACTAGGTTGTGCACCGGGAACAAACATAGTCTTGTAGGTCAATTATACTTCAAACAAACTCAGAGAAAAGCAGATCTGATTTGTGGTTACTAGAGGTGGGGGGCGAGTGGAGGGGGAAGTGGATTAAGGTGGTCGAAAGGCACAAACTTCTGCTTATAAGATACATAAGTACTAGGGATGTCATGTACAACATGATTAATATAATTAACACTGTTGTGTGTTATAAATGAAAGCTGTCCAGTGAGTAAATCCTGAGTTCTCATCACAAGGAAAAGAAATCTTGATTATAAACAAAATTCAGAGAAAAACACACGCACGCCTAAAATGAGATCCCCGTGTTAGAAACAGAATCTTGGGAATGACAATGCAGTGAATATTTGTCATTAGTGATTTTAATTTATGAAACTCCAAGTTTGGGGAATTCCCTGGTGGTCCAGTGGTTAGGACTCTGCACTCTCACTGCTGAGAGCCTGGGGTCAGTCCCTGGTTGGGGAGCTAAGATCCTGCAAGCTATGTGGTACAGGCAAAAAAACCCCCAAAAACCAAAAAACAAAAACCACTCCAAGTTTTTTTTTTTTTTTAATGCTTTGGGGCTGCATGGGCACGGGTCACTTGATCCAATAATTTTCCCAGCTTTTCAATTCTGGAATCATGTTGTGGGGGGTGGGGGAAGGGCAATGGCCCAATTAAAATGCAAGTGATTCCTTTGCTTGTTGCCACTCAGTGAACTCCGAAGGAAAATTAATACATATATTGTAAGCCCCCGGCCAAATCAAGACTTCAAGATGACCAGAAAAATGCAAACTAAGATCCTTCATGATGACTTTAATATTCTGCAAGCTCTAAAACCTAGTCATACTGAACAAGGGAGTTAAAGAACCAGCTTTGTTTTTTTCCCCCCAAGCATCTCAAGTTACCTAAACTTTGATCTGCTTGTTCACCTGATGATGTAGACTACCGCTGTAATTACCAAACTACGAAAAACAGAAACCCACGCTGGCAGCAAGAACCGTTGGGGGGAGGTGGGAATAGTGATTTCTTAAATGGACAAGAAGTTAAAATGTAAGAATCGCATGCCAGACACTGTGTCCAGAGTCTGAGAATTTAATTCTTACAATAACTCCTAGCATCTCAGCATTTGTATCTTTTCCAATTTTACAGAGTAGGTAACTAGTCAAATATATGAATGACATTTGCCTTTAGTAGTCCAGCTGATAAGCAGCCCATCAGTGAATTCTTGGGTTCGTGCTCCTTCCACTTCTATACTATTCCTCCAGTCAACACATTTCCCTCAAGTATTATTTTCAGACCTTGGGCCTCCACATGATGCTTTTCTCAAAAGCAATTGAACACCTGAAGCCTAAAAGAAGCACACAATATAGTTCTTATAAAGAAGAAAATGGAAGCACCCCTTCGCTGGACCACGCTCCGTGCCATCTCCAACTAGCACACCTGACACGCGAGGAAAGGCTTCTGCTATTAAAACGTGACTTGGGGAAATTCTGTTGTGCTGGATGGACACCCCTAGAGAGCGGGTTTCACTTGTGGAGTTGAGCAGTTTTCCACGAGGACCCTCCAGTTACCCCACTCACTGCTGGCTGTACCAACTATAGTCGGAGAAGCAGAGCAAGGTAAATGGGGCCCAGCGCTCAGAGGAGCACGGAAGTGTCACTGTGTACCCACCAAGGCGCCAGGTACTGAGCACAAACGCTACCCATGTGCTCTTCGTGGGGTGCAGTCAAGGTTGGGGCTTAGGAAAGGGATGAGTTTACAGTGTGGCAGGCACTGTAAACCGGGTCATCAACCCCCGCTGGGCAGAAAACTGGAAAAACCACATGTCTCAGAATCCCTTGCAGCCAGAGTGCAGACATGGGAGCTCATTTTCACCAACCAGAACTGGACGGAAGTGCGCAGGGATCACCCACCGGGACCCAGCCTCACAGTGTGCGCTGGCGAAGATGGCATGGTTCTGGCGGTCATCCCCTGAAGCCCTGGGCCTGCGTGGGGAGCCGGGGCAGCGGGTTTTTCCCGCTAGAACAGTCCCACCGTGTGGTTTGGCTCTCCTCGTGGCTCCACAACATCCAAGCTTGACTCTTGGTCCCTCCCAGAAATTCTGTGAACCACCTAACATCCTTTAATACATCCCTTTCTGCTTAAACTAGCTACAGGAATTTCTGTTGTGTGCAGCCAAAAGCCCTGCCGGGCTCAGCAAGGGAGAAAGCAGAGAACCAAGAGGAAGCTGGAAGGACGGCGGAAGCCAGCTGGCACAGGCCTGGGGTGCCCACATGTGCAATGTCGCGGGCTTCTAAGCCCAGTGCTGTGTGCCCAGCGACACCACGGGGGGCCATCCACAGTGCACGGGCCGTACAGCTGGCTGGACATGGGTTGAAATCTCAAGCCCACTGCCCCATCTCTGTATCGTGCTGGGCAAGTTTCTCATACTCTCTGAGCCTGAGTTTACTCATCTATGAAATGGGAACAATGCTATTTGCCTTACAGGGTTGTAGGGGAAATAAAACTAGGTAATATATACGTAAACAGCCTAATACCATGCCTATGACCAATAGCTGTTCCAGAAATTATAAAGCTATCTCCCCAGATCTTCAACTGATCTGGCTTACATGCTAATATAGAGAACATACCGCTTCTGTCAAAATGTATTTTTTCCCTAAAATGGTTCTTACAAAGGAGGACACCATCTTATATTTCAATCTATACAATTATATTATGAACCACTCTTTCACTTTCTTTTCTTTTTAAAAAACTGTTATGGGTTTATATTTTATCTTTTATGTGCTTTAAACATTTTTAATAAAATTTTTAAAGATTATACTCCATTTACAGTTATTAAAAAATATTGACTATATTCCCTGCGTTGTACAATACATCCTTATACCCTATCCTACACCCGATAGTCTATAACACCTATACCCCACCCCGTTCCCCGCAACTCCTGCACACACACACTCTGCTAACCACTAGTCTGTTCTCTGTATCTGTCTTTCACTTACTTTAATCTGGGTGACAATATACTCTTTGGAGAAGACACAATTATCTCAGATTTGATCAATGCCAATTTTAGATACTTACAGAGGTCGGAATTGGTTTAAAATAAAGGGGGAAAATAAGTTTAATGGTGAATTTAATGATTATTCCTGGGAGAAATGACCTCACAATGCAAGTGCTGGATTTCCTGGTAGCAGAGTAGCATGGTGGTTACAAGCGTGAACACTGGCACTCTACAGCTGGGTCTGAATCTTGGCTCTGCCTTTCATGAGCGGTGACTTTGGCTAGGCACTTGGCCTCTCTGGACCCCAGTTCCCCCAGTAAAATGAGATAACAGAGGCAGCCGTCTCACAAGGGTGCTCTGAGGAGTAAATGAGTCAATACGTGTAAAGCACCCATGACAGGGTTTGGCACACAGGAAATGCATCCATGAGTATAAGCTATTTTCAAATATAAGACAGAGGGGCAGGAGAACTGTGCTAGGGTTCTTGTGGACAATGGAGGCTTGTGGCCTGGGATCAAAGGTCCAGTGACAGTGCTAGACATAACATAAAACTGCTGTCTCTCAAATAATGAAGATGGAAATGAAGGTGATAAACCCTGAAAAACTGACTTAGATGACGTAAAGAGTGGCTCTTCTTTATAAACTATAGGAGCGGGAGAAGGAATATTCAAAATTACAATATCATTTAAGTTTTACATTGGATTTTAAATGTGTGAATTAATAAAGCAGATATTAGAGACAGACATGACTATTTCATGTATATTGCTACATTAGTACACTGAAGAGAATACTATTAGTGTACTAAATATATACTATTTCACATATATTTACGATTATGTATATATATGTATGTATATATATATATATATATATTTTTTTTTTCCCCCCCCCGGTACGCGGGCCTCTCACTGCTGTGGCCTCTCCCGCTGTGGAGCGCAGGCTCCAGACGCACAGGCTGAGCAGCCATGGCTCATGGGCCCAGCCGCTCCGCGGCATGTGGGATCCTCCCGGACCGCGGCACGAACCCATGTTCCCTGCATCGGCAGGCAGACTCTCAACCACTGAGCCACCAGGGAAGCCACGATTATGTATATTTATGTTGGCCAAAACCTTTTTTGCAGATCTGTAGAGATTATATTCTACTATATACGGTAAAAGAAAATGTGCTTATTCTCTTTCCAATCAGCACTGAAAATAAAAACTGATATTAAGAAATATCTTAAACCATATGTCCCAGCTCCCTTAAATCAGTGCCCTTATGACCCCATTC
>NW_006780291.1:1187972-1193785 GCF_000442215.2 Lipotes vexillifer
GCTTTTCGCTTAGTTTCAAACAGAAATAAGCAGTATCAAACCAACTTGAAAATTGGAGGAAGATGCAGAATATTTGTAGGTTTCTTAAATATATACAGTCTCCAAAATGGATAAGGATGTTACACAACTGTTTTCACCCAATACCTTCATTATGCCTCATTTTCTTGGGCGTGGGGTGGGTATAATAAAACCAAAAAAAACGCAAAATTTTCTACACTCATGAAGCATGGAACATGAAACACAGAAAATATATTTCACAGGGTCTTCTCTCATCTCTACTTCAGTGGAAATGGAGGATGAATTCAGCCTGGTATTTCATACCATGTAGTTTCAGTGGTCTTCTTGAAGGAAATGCACACTAACCTTGGCACACGTATCAGCTGGAGGTTTTTTTTTTTTTTTGCGGTACACGGGCCTCTCACTGTTGTGGCCTCTCCCGTTGCGGAGCACAGGCTCCGGACGCGCAGGCCCAGTGGCCATGGCTCACGGGCCCAGCCGCTCCGCGGCATGTGGGATCCTCCCGGACCGGGGCACGAACCCGTGTCCCCTGCATCGGCAGGCGGACCCTCAACCACTGCGCCACCAGGGAAGCCCTGCCTCCTTGATTTTTAACATTAGTAGCTTATTTTATTGTTAACCCTCACCGATTTGTAAGATGCGGAAAGTTAAGATGTAGTAAGTTCTTATTAGTAACTAAGAAATGGGATAACTCAATGTTGAATAAATATCTCATATGCAAAAATAAACTCAAAATGGGTTAAAGACCTAAATGTAAGACTGAAAACCATAAAACTCCTAGAGGAAAACATAGGCAGAACACTCTTTGATATAAATCATAGCAATATTTTTTTGGATCTGTCTTCTAAAGCAAAGGAAATAAAAGCAAAAACCAACAAACGGGACTTAATTAAACTTAAAACCTCTTGCACAGCAAAGGAAACCATCGACAAAATGAAAAAACCTACAGAATGGGAGAAAATATTTGCAAATGATATGACTGATAAGGGGTTAATATCTAAAATATATAAACAGCTTTTACAATTCAACATCAAAAAGATAAACAACCCCTCTTAAAAATGAGCAGAAGATCTGAACAGACATTTTTCTGAAGAGGACATTCAGATGGCCAACAGGCACATGAAAAGATGCTCAACATCGCTAATGATCAGGGAGTTGCCAATCAAAACCACAATGAGAGCACCTCACACCTATCAGAATGGCTGTCGTTAAAAAGAACACAAATAGCAAATGTTAGGATGTGGAGAAAAGGGAACCCTTGTACACTGTTGGTGGGAATGTAAATTGGTGCAGCCACTGTGGAAAACAGTATGGAGGTTTCTCAAAAAACTAAAAATAGAACTACCATAGGACCCACCAATTCCACTCCTGGGTATATACCCATAAGAAACAAAAACAATGATTCAAAAAGATACACACACCGCAAGGTTCACAGTAGCATTATTTATAATTGCCGAGACATGGAAATAACCTAAGTGCCCATCAACAGATGGATGGATAAATAAGATGTGGTATATATATATATATATATATATATATACACACACACACACACACACACACACACACACACACACATACACACAATGGTATACATACTACTCAGCCATAAAAAGAAGGAAATTTTGCCATATGCAACAACGTGAATGGACTTGGAGGGTATTACGCTAAGTGAAATAAGTTAGACAAAGATAAATACTATATGATATCACTTATATGTGAAATCTAAAATACAATAAACTAGTGAACATAACAAAAGAAACAGACTCACAGATATAGAAAACAAATTAGTAGTTACCAGCGGGGAGAGGGAAGTGGGGAGGGGCGATAATAGGGGTAGAGGATTAAGAGGTACAAACTATTAGGTATAAAATAAGCTACAAGGATATATTGTACAACACAGGGAATACAGCCAATATTTTATAGCAGCTATAAATGGAACATAACCTTTAAAATTGTGAATCACTATATTGCACACTTATAACATATATTGTACATCAACTATATTCAATTTTTAAAAGTCTCACGATAAAGACTTATCAGTTATTATTTTGCTGCATCTTGCCAACTTGCTTTTTATTTGTGTTTTCACTCATTAAAACAGACACACTTGAAATAAATACACTGCTTTAAAATATTCAAAAACATTTTTCACTAATTTGGAATGACTTTTCTTTCCCGATTATTCTCTTTTCACCCCTAACTTACATAATAATACTTAATTTTTATTTTTGAATTATAAGGGTGTTTTTCTGAATACAAGTCCCCCTGTCAGATATATGATTTGTAAATATTTCCTCCCATCCTTTTCAACAAACAGTGCTAGGATAACTGGAAATCCACACACAAGGGAATGAAGTTGGACCCCCTCCTTACACCGTGCACAAAAGTTAACATAAAGTGGATCACAGACCTAAACATAAGAGCTAAAAATATATTAAAAAACCCCTAACAAATCAATAATAAACTGACAACCCAAATGAAAAATAAGCGAAGGATCTGAAGAGACAGTTCTTCAAAGACGATATACAAATGCACAACAAGCACATGAAAAGATGCCCATCATCGTTAGTCATCAGGGAAAAGCAAACCAAAACCATAATGAGATACTATTTCACGCCCACTAGGATGGCTATAATAAAATAGCCAGATAATGACAAATGTTGGTGAGGATGTAGAGAAATTGGAACCCTCAGGCACTGCTGGTAGAAATGTAAAACAGTGGAGCCACTTTGGAAAAGTTTAGCAGTCACTCAAAATGTTAAACATGGAATTATATGACCCAGCAATGCTACTCCTAAGTATATACCCAAGAGAAATGAAAACATATGTTCACACAAAGACTTATGAATGTTCACAGCAGCATTATTCAAATAGCCCCAAAGTGGAAACAACCCAAATATCCATCAACAGATAAATAGATAAAAGGTGGTATATCCACAAGTTGGACTATTATTTAGTTGTAAAAAGAGATGTACTGATAAATGCAACAACATAGGAGAATCTTGAAAACATTATACTAAGAAGTCAGTCTCAAAAGGCCACATACTGTATGATTCCATTTGTATGAAGTAACCAGAAAAGAAAATTTATAGAGACAGAAAGTCAATTAGTGGTTGCCAGAGGCCAGGGAGATTGGGGGCGGGGAGGGGGGCGGGTATGGGGAGTGACTGCTAATTGGTACAGGGTTTCTTTGGGGTACAATAAGAATGTTCTAAAATTAGATAGTGGTGATGCTTGCACCTCTCTGAGTATACTAAAAACCATTTAATGGTCAACTTTAAATGGGTGAAATTGTATGTATATTTAAAAAACAAAAATAAAACCTCCTAGGAGGACAGATATGGGCATGTGGATTCCCTAACACCCTATCTATCCCTCAGTAAGGCACTGAAGATTGATTGAGGGAAATATTAACTTCCCAAATTTTAAGCAGGCAAAATTAAGATGATCTCAAACTAATCTAGGTAACAAAGTCACTTATTCTTTTCTTTTCACTTCTTTTTTATAGGTGTTTTCAAAAATTGAAATATAGTTAATTTACAATGTGGTGTTAGTTTCACGTGTACAGCAAAGTG
The DNA here is from genome assembly GCF_000442215.2 of Lipotes vexillifer. NCBI lineage: Eukaryota > Metazoa > Chordata > Mammalia > Artiodactyla > Lipotidae > Lipotes > Lipotes vexillifer. The sequence continues at coordinate 1,191,569 of NW_006780291.1, forward strand.
ATTCAGTTATACATACATACATACATACATATATATATATATATATATATATATATATATAAACATGTATATTCTTTTTCAGATTCTTTTCCATTATAGGTTATTATAAGATACTGAGGAGAGTTCCCTGTGCTATAGCGTAGGTCCTTATCGTTCACCTATTTTATATACAGTAGTATCTGTTAACCCCATACTCTTAGCTTATATGTCTCCCCTCCCACAGCCTCCTCTCCCCCTGCTACCCCCTTTGGTAACCATAAGTTTGTTTACTCTGTAAGTCTACTGTTGTTTTGCAAATAAGTTCATTTGAACCATTTTTTTTAGATTCCACGTACAAGTGATATCATATGATATTTGTCTTTCTCTGTCTGAAAGTCACCTATTCTTATAGCAGTTAACCTAGAATGCACCTTTTAAATGCTTGGCAACTAGAAAGTTCTTAGAAAGGTCAGCTCTTGCCTCAACTCCCCAACCCCTTTTCTAAACTGCCTTGTGCTTGGGCAAAAAAGAGAAAATTATCAAGCTATTTTAAAAATAAGAATGGTGAGCATTTGTCTAGGAAGATTGATGAAGACACATTTTAGTAGAAAATTAATTAGGCACCTCTCTAAGCATTCTTGCTGGGTTTTTTTCCCTTCTCCTCAACCCCCCATTCCCACACAAACCTTGGGGCCCAGCAAAAATGAGAACATTTAGTTTCTTTATTCCAAGGAGTAGCGGGGTCCATGTAAGTATGTCCATTATATAGATCAAGAAACAAAACTTCAGGGCCATAAAACTAGCTGTCCCTCAAGGTCATAACTAAGAGAGATGTGGCTTCAGTGCTCCTGGAGGCTCACATATTCTTCTACCTAAGAAATAACTGAACAGCATTTTACATGTGAAATCACCTAATTGTGGGCTCCAGTCCCCTCGCTTCCGCTTGGCAGGACCTCCCTTCCTCAGGCCAAGGCAGACAGATGCCCAGCAACAGGAACAAAGTGGAGAGCGTTAAAAGCTGGCTGGACCTGCAGAAGCAGCCTGCGTCCATCCCCAATACCTCACCTCACTTTCCTCGAGAGGACAAACCCAGCCTTGGCCAGCCTGGAGCTGACCCTCCTTCCAGGCCGCAAGCCCTTTGCCGGTCGCCTTCAGGTAAGGGAGGAAGCTTGACTTCCATCACCAATGACCAGTGAGCTCTTTACAATTCTCTCTACCTGTAGACGGCTTTCTATATATATATGAAGGGTAAGAGTCAGCAAATCCATAAATCAGTCAACATCGCATGTGATCATGAGTATTTCCTGACTGCCCAATGTCATCCAGGAAATCGGAAGCCTGGTACCCCGGTGCTGCCTAACCCCCCTCTACCCCCAGCATCTCAACTGAGAGGAGCCACCAGAGGGGGCAAATGGGAGGACACACAACCATGCCTCCCAGTTGCTTGCCCTCTGCCATTCTGGAACTACTGGCAACCATCGTTTATTACATCATTTACTGTGTGCTACATGCCAGCGTGTCAACAGCTTTACATGCATTCTTTCATCTAAGCCCAGTAACAAATCTGAGTGGGAGGTATAGTTATTATTCTCAGTTTATATGTAAACGCACTTGGCGAAGCTAAATAACTCACCCAAGGCTATGCAGCCAGTACACGGTAGAAGGTGATGAGATTCAGGACCTTGAAGCAAACGTTGTTAATCACAGAAGATGGGAGTTGCTGATTCTGACGCTGGAGGGTCAGGAGGAGCCAATCTACCAGGATGATGCTAGAAGTCTGTAGAAAAGAGGCTCCACCTATCCCTAGGACTGACCCCTAAAGCCATCCCGCATTAGCTGGTTAGTGACTTCTCACACATTCGAAGAAAGCTTCAACACGGAGCGAGGAAGGGCTTGGCTGGGAGACAGTTGGCTCAGCAAGTCTCTGTCCACACGGTGTGGAAGGTGGGCGCTCAGCTTGTAGAGACCCAGGGTAGAGCAGCCCTTAGGAAGCCTTTCTGCATCAAAGCGGTGAAGCCCCTGCCTTCACTAAACAGCTTTGACAGGAGAGACCTGGCGGTGTCAGCGTTTTATTTACTCCATCAGTTGACCTTTGTCCTTGGCAACTGGCTAGAGGAGCCTCTTCTGCTCCTCTTTTCCTAGGGCTTCACTGCCAAGGACTCTGTCCTAAAGCCTCGCTTTACACCTGTATGTCCACACCATTATCGTCAATCACGTATTATGTGCAATTACCTGCTG
>NW_006780291.1:1193881-1199394 GCF_000442215.2 Lipotes vexillifer
GGGGGGGGGGGTTGATTTATTTTAGTTCTTCACTAAATAAAATGTCTATAACATAGTCAACTTCAGGGAAGAAATAAATGACTAAGAGTCTCCACCCTCTAAAGGTAAAGACAAAAGATACATATATGAAACAATGGTCGCGCAAAATGAGAGATGATGTCATTTGAATGTTTTATACACATCTCTTTGTACTCAACTAGACTGATTTGTTGGTAGCTGGGGACATTACGCACATTACTTCCTTATCTGCCCTAATCCCAGAAAAAGAAACCATTTTCACACTGATAGTAGGCACTGATAATGCTGAGGGAAGATAAGGAATCCTGAGGTCAGTGGTAACTGGATCTCCCGTGCAACTTCAGCCAGGGTTTCTTCTGAACACACATAGCTCTTGCTGACATCTGACGTGTGACACCATATAGGAGATAACAGAGGTGTGTACAGCACTTCAAGGGCTGAGAGGTAAAAGTGATCGCGCTGAGAGGCTGGGGAAACATCACGGAGCAGCCCAAGCTGCCCACAGATTCTCCAAAAGCAGGAACCTGGTTTTCAAGTTGTGATAAGGGACCCTGAAGCTCACGTTCCCACAAGTATCTTTTGGGGCCCTAAATTCCAGGTGGGAGCTATTCCATTGGGTAAGGTGTTATTTCAGAAAGTATTTTAAAATGTAAATATGTTTCTGCAGGAGAGTAAATATTTAACCCTGCCTTGTTCACAAATGAGTAATGTAGAGGCCAATTTTAAGGGAAAAAAAAAAAAATCTTACCAGACCCCACCGTATATCCATACAAAATTCTTTTGAGTATTACCAACTTAAGATAAAATGTTAATTGCTAAATCCTTCAGTTATAAATATTGTTACAAAAGAGGAGTTTTCTTCTTAGTAATTGGCAAAATACTTTTTAAAAGATTATTGTAGAGCTTCCCTGGTGGCGCAGTGGTTGAGGGTCCACCTGCCGATGCAGGGGACACGGGCTCGTGCCCCGGTCCGGGAGGATCCCACAAGCCACGGAGCGGCTGGGCCCGTGAGCCATGGCCGCTGAGCCTGCGCGTCCAGAGCCTGTGCTCCGCATACCGCAAAAAAAAAAAAAAAAAAAAGATTATTGTAGCTAACAATTTAAAAAATTCTCATGCATCTCTAAAGATTCAAAAACGCTTGTTTGAAAATCATGGCTTTAATCTATTTAACTGTCTCTATCAAATTAATATCTAGCCCCTAGCAAAGGACTTGGCGTGTAGTAGGTGTTCAATAAACTTTTTCTGAGTGGATGAATTTTATATGATTAGAGACAAGAGCTGACCCAAGTCTACCGCCGGGGTGGGCAAGTCCAGGCAGGCACCAAGCTGTGACCGTGGGCAGCTGGGTTTAAGAAAGAACCACAGGAGAACATCAAATAGATGATCTGATGAGTCACCTAGGATGGGCTAACTGCCCACAGTTACCACCAGGAAACTGGCTGATGAGGACAACAAACCTCTTCCTTGGCCCACAGGTGCCAATGTGTGCACACGTACACTCAACGCCCAGCACAGTACTTTTTTTTTTTAACCTTCCATTCATAGCACCTGGGAAGTGTCAAAGAGAGGGCCAGAGGCAAGCCTGGTCCCATGGAAAAATGGCAGAATTTGAAGTTTGCCAGTTCTGGATCCTGGCATTTACTGGGTGTTGGGCACATTTCTTAAATTCCAACTTAGAGTCTCCTCATTAGTAAAACAGAGCAGATAGCTATGTCACAGTGTTGTTGGATGAATTACCCAGGAGAATGTCTGTAAAAGGCCCTGGCACATGGTTGGTGGATAATAAAGCTAGTTGCCTGACAGGGGCAGGAGGACAGAGCCTATTATCCATGGTAATGAAGGAAGGAAAAGCTCAGGATGGGAAAGAGGCCTAAGTCCAGTCCCCGCCGCTCAGGCAGGAACACAGGTCCTTTGGGTGGGGTAGACGGAAGTGAGGCAAGGAAAAGGCAGAGCTGCCTTCTCAAGGAAGGTGTGTTTCTTTTGTGGCTGATTGAAAAAAGAGGAAGAGGATTTATCACATGTTCATGGGAGTTTCCAGGCAGAATTTTAAGTCATTCCATTGGCTCAAGTTGAGAAGAACTTCTTTCCAACGAATCCCAACATCCCAGCAGAAGACATGTTGTTGAGCCAAAGGTGGCTTGGCAAAAGAAGAGAGAAGAACACTAGGTACAAAGCACCTGTGCTACCAGTGAAGCGGACCAAGAACCGGGTGATGAGGTAATAAGCTCCTAAAAGCCTCTCCAGCATCTGAGTTACCCTTTGGTTTGCCTCCTGGAACATTTTCCTCATCTGACATCAAGGATTCATCGAACCGAGGATAGAGCCATGCTTAGGCCACTGTCTTTCAATCCTTCAGGTCACAGCAGCTCACCCCAAACTTAATTTCACGCCATAGTAAAACCAGAATAAAATGAAATCAGGATACACTACAATTATACCTGTGCTATTATAAGGATGCATGTAGACAGGGGTTAGAAAAGCAAAACAGTCGATATGCATTGGGTGACAAAATTAAGGAGAACCTTCCCTTTTAAAAATTACTTTTTAAGTTATTATGGTCTTATTAATGCAATATGTAAAAGCTAGAAGGGAAAAACATTAAGTCAGGAGCAACCTGACCTCATGAATGCCACTTAGCCTAAGGCAGGAGGTTTTGGACTGAGATCACCGTTGAGATCTCGCACCCCATCACGCCTGGCGTCCCCACCCACTCGAGAGTAGGCCAGACGCAGATGCAGTCTGACCTCAAGGGACTGAAAGGCCCACGACTGAATTTCTTTTGGTCAAAACTTTCATGCAAATTTCACTCACATGCGGCACCCTAATAATGCTCCATGCTGATCTCAAACTAGACCTGAGAATTTTTTGGTCTGTACAACTTCCTGCTACCAAACACCTGAATGAGCGTCTTCTAACTAGTCTGAAAGTTTTAGTAGCTCTACTGCACACAGACATACCTGCATCCCCGCTGAGGAACTAAGCAGTCCCCAGTAGAGGGTGAACAGGACGAGAACATACACAGCCTGACTTATACCCTTCGACATAACTGATCACCCTACATTTACTCCACTGGAAAATCACCCACAACCCGTTAAACTTCATTACCCACATATTTCACTTGTTTAAGGTTTTTTTTTAAACACAAAGCACAGTCGATGTTGGACTAGACGGTAATTTGGGTATAGGATGATCTCTTGGAATTTACTGTCTTCACCCATATGTGACTCAGCCAAAACCTACACAAACAACGCCAACAAGGGCAAATCACAAGGTCCCTCCTGCTCAGTGGATGCAGGTTCAATAGTCCCAAGGCTCATTTGCCTCTGCTTCCTTCTAGAAAATTCCCTTACCCTCTCCATTGTCTCCTCCCATCCCCATACCTTGTTCACACCCATTTCAGTACTCATGCCATAGATTACATTTGCCTATACACTTGTCTCCCTGCCAGACTGTGAGTTCCTTGTGAGGAGAAACGAGGTCTTCTTTACCTGTCCGCACACCAACTCAAGCCCCGTGCCTGGAACACACTGGTTTAAATGGTTTAAATAACCATGGTTTAAATGATCCCAGCATGATTCTCAGTGCCCCATTTACTCACAAAAGTGCACTGGTGTGTATGATCTATGACCATCTTATCAATAAACAGTAGATGAATGTTAGCTGTTGGTTTTATGAAATTTGTGTGTTTGTTTTTAACGTCATCTCTCCATTTGCTGCGGTTATTACAGGTAGATAGGCGGGTAAGTAGGTAGGTGGGTAGGAGATGAGTAGACAGACTGACTCTGAGAAGCAGGTGATCCAGAAATTTGTTTTGTTAAGGAGACGTGAAAGCATGATGGGTATGGGTAGCTTTGATTTGTCACAGCAGATTTCCCTTCTAATTATCTAGACAATCCTTTGATAAGAGTAAAAGGATTTTGTTTCTCTGAGCACACTGGCATGGTGTGAGCTTGGGTGAGGATGGTTACGGCTAGAATGGGCTGGTGGTGGTTGGGAAAGCCACCCTGGCATGAAATCCACACCACGATTACCGAGAATCAGTGGTGTTGGCAAGTGTTCACCATCCCAACCCAGATGTCACTGCTCTGTGGCCCAGCCTCCTGCCTGCGAAGCCGACCCCCCTCTACAGATGCCGCTTGGAGATGGGAGAATCCCAGAGCCTTTCTTACAGTCCTCAAGGATGAGGTGAAGCAGCAAGGACCAGAGAAGGCGAGCATGGGGCTGGAGCCAATTAACGGACTCCAAGTTTAGGGCTCTGGTTTACACGGCAGCAAGGGGCATGTTAGCTAACAGGGCTGCCAGAAGCACTGATAAAATCAGGATTACCCAAGTGTGGGCCATTTGTCCTGGGGCCTGGCCTTTTTACAGCACATTAAGGATAGGAAACTAGAACCACAAGTCTCCATGGGTCCTTCCCCACTTGTAATCGCCACAGACAGGGCCACGCAGAGGAGGCCAGAAGGGAGGGGAACTACTCCACCTGTCTGGCCCACTTCCTCTGGTTCCAGAGAAACCCCTCCTTGGATTTAAGGGCCCAGAGGGATTTCCTAACTCTCCCTGCTCATTAAACCTGTTTGATTTTAAAGAAGAAGATTAAGTCCACAGCCCACAGCCAAGACTCCAGATGTTAAGCAAGCCTTCCTTTTGTGGTTGGTGTCCCCTGCTAAGAAGTGCTTCGAATTAACATCTAACGCTGGGCTCCTAGGGGCTGTCAGAGGTGGGAGTCCAGGCAGAATGGCCCTGGCCCTAGTCCCAGCTCTGCTGCTTTTATTAGTCCAAGATCTGAGCCCCTCATTTGTCTCCTCTGAGACTCGATTTCTTCATGTTTTTCCTGTGGTAGTAGATTATCTACCAAAGGTCCACCCTGCACTAGCGGGCTGTGAAGATCAAAGGTGATCAACTTAGAGTTCTTCAGAAAAAGGCAGGAAAGCCCTTCAGAACTGCCCTGTTCAGTGCGATTCCCGTATTTAAACTTGAGCTAGTTAAAATTTAAAATTCAATTCGTGGGTCACACTAGCCGCATTCCGAGGGCTCAAGGGCCACATGTGCCTAGCTGATCTCAAACTAGACCTGAGAATTTTGGGAGAATTTTTGGAGAGGGTAAGGGAATTTTCTAGAAGGAAGCAGAGGCAAATGAACCTTGGGACTATTGAACCTGCATCCACTGAGCAGGAGGGATCTTGTGATTTGCCCTCCTTGGCGTTATTTGTGTAGGTTTTGGCTGAGTCACATATGGGTGAAGACAGCAAATTCCAAGAGTCATCCTTGAGGTCATCCTACACCCAAATTACCGTCTAGTCCAACATCGACTGGCTACCATATTGGGCACCTCAGATGGAGAACACTGCCATCGCCTGGGAAGTTCTGGGGGACAGTACTGCTCTCAAGCCTCTCAGAATTCTCACCATAAAAACATTGAGAAGAGCACTCCAGCCCTGTCGGATGCTCAGGAAGACAGCGGTCCACGTGTGTTTTTTTTTTTTTTTTTTTTTTTT
>NW_006780291.1:1199513-1203251 GCF_000442215.2 Lipotes vexillifer
CTCACTGCTGTGGCCTCTCCCGTTGCGGAGCACAGGCTCCGGACGCGCAGGCCCAGCGGCCACGGCTCACGGGCCCAGCCGCTCCGCGGCATGTGGGATCTTCCCGGACCGGGGCACGAACCCGCATCCCCCGCATCGGCAGGCGGACCCCCAACCACTGCGCCACCAGGGAAGCCCTCCACGTGTGTTTTAAGGCCTGCAAAGAGAGGAGCCCTTTATACCGACACAGTAGGGCCACAACCAGGCTCTTTTGCAAGTTCTTCAAAGAAAGCGGCAGAGTTTTTCTTCCCAACACATAAAACAGGCGCTGGCAAGGCAAGGGACTTTTCTCCCACCAGCCCCCCTGCCGGTTCTACTCAGATCACCCTTTCAGACCTCATCTATTATTTACACAGTCCCCCTTTTTCAGAAAACGCATTTTCAAACATTCTCTCGACAGAACTGGTAGGTTTGTGCAAATCCAGGGCCCATGAAGACCCAGCCACTTCGTTCCCACCTGCCTGACAGGCCCTTCCACACAGCACCAGAAAATGGCCAACTTGAACTGTTTAACGAAACAAAAGGACACAGTCCTCCCTGGGGCCAAGTGTTAAAAGCATTCCAAAAGAAAATGGCCCGAAACAGAAGCTCCTCCCCTCCAATCTGTTCCTCATCGGCCAAGGATTTATTGGCTCTTGCAGTAAATTAACCAATTGCCAAGAGAAAGTAAAACCGTGGCTCCAATGTAAATACTTGTTGGTAACAATCCTTCAATGTGACACTTTGGATTTCAAGTGGCTGGGTGGCCTTCCAAACGCCTCATTAAATGGCAACTTTATAGCATCAAGGGGAAAAGGCTCTGGGATTTTCCTTACAAATATATAAATCAATCTTTTCAAAGACAAACAATAGAACAATTCACAAAATGTGTGTGATTGGGGGAAACAAGGAGGAAGGTCCAGAGAACTGAGGAAGGAGAAACTGAGAAGCGGAGAGAGGCTGGTCTAGAGTTTTTCCTGCCTCTGTGCATTAGGGTACCCTGACTCTGTACATTTCCACTCTGCCCAACATTTGTTTGGCCATCGTCAAATGGCACCTCGTTCCCAAATGGTGAACTCCTAGGCCCTTTGTGCCTCTGTGTGTGTGTGTGTGTGTGTGTGTGTGTGTTCCCATACTGATGGTGTCTTTGTTCATCTTCCTATCCCTCACAGTATTTATCATAAAGATTTCCAAGCGGGACTTCCCTGGCGGTCCAGTGGTTAAGACTCCATGCTTCCACTGGGGCGTGAGTTCAATCCCTGGTCGGGGAACTAAGATCCCGCATGCCATTCGGCGTGGGCAAGAAAAAAAAAAAAAGATTTCCAAGCAGCAGGCAATCAAAATTATCAACAGTTGGTTATTGACTACCCTGTGTGTGAGCTACCACAGTGACGCCTGGAAAGACACTTACCCTTTACCCCCCCAAGATAATTTAACATGTTTATTTATAGAGTGTACACCGCCAAATTAACAGTTAAACCCACAAGGACACCACTACCTCAAAAACCTAAACTTAGTGTTTAGAAAAGTTTCCATGGGCATTATCTGCTCCATCCAAATCCCACTGCTCAAATGGATTGGAACAGCTGCACTCCTGGAACCCGGGCTTGGAAAATAGGGTTGTTTCCTTGTGATGTGCCCCCAAACACCAGTGTGTGTGTGAGGTTAATCCCACTGCCTCTGCCCTTCAGCTAAGTAGCCTCTCAAAGCTACATGTGGCCCCCAGGAGGCCAATCCATTTTATTTTTTCTTCAGAAAAAACTCTTTTGTAAAAGAAACATATAAAACTGATGGCTGAAATCAAAGAGCAGAAAGTTCTGCTCATGTGCCTACAACCCTCTGCATGTGGCATGTGTGCCGGTGGCAGTCTCAACGTTGTCCTCCTAATTGGCAGTTCTCTGTATAGCTCTGCTCAATTTCATCAGATTCCTATGGAAAAATCAGTCCCATTGTTCCAAAAGAACAATGGGCAACTGATGATAAGCGCAGTGAGACAAGGGAAGCGGACTCCGCAGAGCTCAGGAATGGTACTTTTATGCTGTGAAAATGGTTCCGATTGGAAAAGCTGCCATCTCAGTAGGCCTCCTCCATCCTCAAGTCTGCTTCTCCATCTCAAAAAGCAACATGAAACAAAATCGAGTGTGCAGGTTAGTGAAAACTGTTCGCAGACTCCCAATGTGGTCCTTCCACCAACAGCCCAGGGCCCTCGTCCAGAGAGAATGTCTCCAGTTCCAAATTCGCCCCAAGCATTTCTGAGGTGAGAGTCATTTTCCTAATACAGTTCCTATTCTCTGTGTGTGTGTGTGTGTGTGTGTGTGTGTGTGTGTGTGTGAGAGAGAGAGAGAGAGAGAGAGAGAGAGAGAGAGAGAGAGAGAGAGAGGGAGATCTGCTTCGGACTGTTTAGAGTCTAGCAAGTCCGTATTTAAAACATCCACCCTTCACTGAACTTGCAGGATTTCCAGGATGTATCACGGTGGTCTGTATACAGAAATCCAAAGAAAGAATTAGTTCAGCTAGCGTCAAAACTTTAAGGACTAGACACAGAAGGAACATGCCCGTCAAAGCACTCGCAAGACTAGAGCCTGGCATGAAGTCTCGCACCAGCAGGCATTCAAGAGACTTTGACAGACTCTACTTGATGCATTAGTACTTCGGGGCTTGGTGTGTGGGAGTGACTCGGTCCTAACGCAAGAATTGAATTCCACCCTAGGCTCGAGGGCCAGGGACGTGGCAAAGGTCCCGCGCTTCACAGCATCCTTCACAGAAGCAGCTTCCTGTAGGGACTGTGCTGGTCCCCTGCCAACCCACAGTTCTCAGAAGGGTGGAAGGGCAGAGGGAGGAATTCCTCCAGCTGGCAGATCCTCAAGGCGGGAGGAAAGAGGAAGGGAGTCGGGGCAAGGAGCTGGGCAGGCCAGGAGGGAGAAGGAGTGGCAGGGAAGGAAGAGGCCCTCCGGAGGCACATCCACAACTGGGCGATGGCAGATCAAACCAAGCCCAGCCTCTGAGCCCCTGCTACCCGCCCTAGAGTCCCCCGAGCACAGTGACATGCTCTAAACAATCGTGTTGTTAAGTTGCTTAAAATATGTATGCATTCCTTCTGTCTGTTACTCAAACTATGTAGATATCTCCTCCTTAATTCCACTCTTCTGCAAAACAAACACTGTTTTCTGTTTTTCATCTAGATCTTCTGGATGCAGCATTCACATACTGCTATATTCATATGGGGGAAAAATATCATTTTACTTAAACAGCCACATGGTGTTCTTGCCCTCTATATACTGTGCTTTTCTTTGCACTTAATTATACACCTTAGAGATCATTCTATCCTATGGAAGAGACCCATTTCATTCTTTGAAACCTTCCACACAGTGTTCTACAATGTGGACTTACCATATTCTATTTTTTCAGTCTTCTACTGATGTTTAATTTTCATTTTCCCCCTTTTCCCAACAGTTCTGGAGTGGAAATATGTTCAGATGCAAGTATTTCACTAGAATACAATTCTAGAAGTGAATCACTCGGTCAAAGGATATGCATGATTTTAATAGACACTGACAAGATCCCACGACAGGTTTCACTCCCACTCACAGCATGTGGATACTCCTTTCCCTAACTCCACCCACATTTGATTCTATCATACTTTTAATTTTTGCCTAAGCCTAACCTTAACCCTGGCTTTGTCCGGACTGGATGATGGGCAGTATTGGGGGGGGGGGGGGA
>NW_006780291.1:1203407-1209800 GCF_000442215.2 Lipotes vexillifer
GTGGGGGGGGGGGGGGAAATCCCACTGCTTTAATTTGCATTTTTCTGAGAGATCAAGCATTTTGTCTTATGTTTATCGGCCATTTGCATCTTCTCTTCAGTGAGTTACCATTTCATAGACTCTGTCCATTTTTCGTTTGGGTCTTTGTTTCTTTTTCCTCATGAATTTATAGGTTTTTACATATTCTATTAATCCACTGTCTGTTCTATTTGTTTTGTACATTTCTCTCAGTCTTAAAAACTTTGCTCATGGCATTTCCCCAGAAACAACGTGGTTTTCCATGAACAATACAGTGGCTTCCAAACTGTCCTTTTCAGCCATAGAATCCTTTCTCCAATCTAGGGGAACCCCGATAACAGACAGACAACAGCAGAACTGCTCTAGCTGCGGCCGAACCAGCCTCCTAAGGTCCCGCCAGTTCCCCCATCCTGATTCTGAGGGATACTTCTAAGAGCAGAGTTTGAAACCACAGGTTCAGTCCAACCCCCTCATGGAACAGATGAAGAAATCCAGGATAAGAGGCACTAGAGGGACAAGCTCAAGGCCTCCTAACAAAAATAAGACCAGAAGTGAGTTCTTCATTCTGTTTCTATGAACCCAGCACAGTCTTTAAATTATAAAAGGTAAATTAATTCCAATTTGATCTGACAACAAAACTCAGCTATTTGGCATTTGACTCATGTACTTTTCTCCCATCCAAGAAAAAGAAAGTCACAATGCTAATAAAATAAACTGAAAGATAATTTCACCCAAAAACTCAATTAAAAACAAACATTTATCATTGCTTTCTAGTTTTTTATTTCTGTGTTAACTTCCTGTCTCTCCCCACAAGAATAGAAGCTAAACGAAAACAGGGAATCCTTGTCTGTCTGTCTCTCGTGTCTCAAAGATCCAAAACTGGGCCTGTCAAATTATAAGTCTCAATAAACATTTACCACCCAAACTGTTCTCTACAGCTAAAAACAAGCAGAAAATGATCCAATTTGCTTTTAAAAAAATGTCAGCTGCATGTATCAATGTAACCTCTACTAGAATAGCTATTCATTAGGTGGCCTACAACGTGCCATGCAGGAAGGAACATCAAGGTCTCCATAATCCAAATGGAATAATTGAGAGCAGTACCGTTGGAAACATATGATCACCCTCTTCCTCCTTTCCTTTAATTCTCTGGGCTTCTGATTGTTATGTTTGTGTTTTCTAGGGCGTGGGGCCCTTGCAGGCCCCTTTGTAAAAACCTCCCCAGAAACGGAGGCATTTTGAATCAGCTGAGTTCCAGTCTGAGGTTTTTTTCCTCACCTGCTAAGTGCTAACTACCAACCGTGGGAACTCGAGGAGGTTGAGCAATTGTGGGACCCAAGTCAGGTCCCCACTCTGTAAAGTGGACACAACTACAAGCCCTGCACCTCATAGGTTTTCAGAGGCTTGGTGTCGATGCATGTCTGTTGCTTGGTGTAACACCACACACATGCAGTCCCTGGAGTTTATCAGTTAAGATGGTCTGCGGAGCTGTCAACTTTTAGGATGGGCTTTTTATGCCCAGATGAAGGGACAGAGTTGGACTAAACACTGTCAAATACGAGGACGTGACTCAAGACAGGCCAGTGTTATTAAAAATTCATTACAACACTCATTGTAATGAGTGAAGGAACAACGCTCATTTTCCGAGCAAGTCAAATCCAATCATCACGATGAATATTAGACGGAGGTCTTAGAACTAGACCAACCGCAGAGGAAAACGTTGATGGAGAGGCTTCAGTTAAATGCCAGCCTGCTGGTTAGAGATCCCAGTCCCAAACCACAGCCAGAAGCCCACTTTGTACCTCTGTGTCTGAGGTTATAGGAGCTCATGTTTACTTGGCTTGGCTGCAGGGACATTCACAGCTTCCATTTGCTCCCCGGGAATCACAAAGAATGTGCTCTGGCCCAAACCCCCCCCTCCAGGGAACAATAACCATTTCACATACATTGGTATTTAGTTACAGGGCTATGAGTGCCCTACAGCCAATCAAAATAGGGTTCTTACAGATCAGATTTTGACCTCTGCAAATGAGGATACTGGCTAAAGCCACTCTGGAAAAGCAAAAAGAGCAAATGTTCTGTTCATAGAATTTTGAAAATGCTTGCTTCCTATCCATTGACAGAGACAGTTCTTGAAGCAGTGGTGACGGGCATCGTAGAGCAGAATGTTGAAACACAGGCAATTCACGTGTCATAGAATTCTGATACATCTGAAAAGATGTAAATAATAACAGAAAAATCTGCATCTTCAGGACTTCTCTGGTGGTCCAGCGGTTGGGACTCTGTGTCCCAATGTGGGGGGCCTGGGTTCAATCCCTGGTCGGGGAACTAGATCCCGCATGCATGCAGAAACTAAAAGATCCCACATGCCACAACTAAAAGATTCCCGCATGCCGCAACTAAGGATCCTGCACGCCACAACTGAAGATCCCGCACGTGGCAGTGAAGATCTGCAACTAAGACCCAGCGCAGCCAAACAAATAAATAAAAAATATTAAAAAAAGAAAAAAAAGAAGAAAAGAAAAATCTGCATCTTCAAATTGGCCAAAGCAGGATAAACCCTCATGGATTTTACTATAAAGCATAAACAAAATGCTCATTATAACGCTGGTCTTTTAAAATCAGGTATTGCTGGAGGAAGTGTGAGTAGTCTCAGAAGCCCATCTTTAGCAGAACTGAAATCAGATCTAGGGATTGAATCACACACAGAGCAGTTTGGTCACTGAAGGCACCTTTCCCTTCATCTCAGAAAAAAAAATTTTTTTCCCTTTATTTAACAAAGATACTGAAGATAAAGAGAAATGTTAAGCAGAAAAGCATTTAAAAACCTGCTTTGAAAAGAAAAAAATCCCCAATTCTTACAGCTCTCTGAGTATTGCCTAGACTAGAAGAAAAGGGGAAGAGATGACAACTGAAATGGGGCATGAAACACCCACAAGTCGACAAAACAAGCCTGCCTCTTGTTGAAACTGATTTGACTGTTCTTAAGAACACTGGAAGATCTTCCTCTCCTGCTAAGAAGAGACCCAGAAGAAAGCTTTCAGAATAACTAGAGTTGCTTTCAATCCCAGCCTTTGTTCTCTAGAAAAACAGAGTGTAAGACAACTTGCTGGGTCATACATGAGGAGAAATTTCAGTTCTTAACACTGACCTGGGCACTTAGCGACAGGGCTTAGAGTACAATGCCACCCGCCCAGCGCATGACCACGTGGGCCTCACGGTCTACCACCACCTGCTTTCCTCACTCCACAGTGCCCCGTCTATGCAGTCACAGGCGGCCAACAGTGGGGTGTGCCACAGTAGATATTTAAACACAGGATTAGTCATTTTCTACCAAATTCCAAAATAAGCCAAGGCCGCTCCACCACCAGAGGCCTAGAAATGTTACAGCAAGCTCTGCCATTCAGGGTCTCGAGATTGTCTGTGTTCTTCTGAGGGTCAGAAAAAGAACAGGGCTTTAAAGCAAAATTCTAGGAAGCCAGGATGGTTGAGAAGGGACACTGAGAAGGGAAGGAGCTCTTTGTTCAGGACCAAGAACAAAGGCCACTGTGGGAGAGATGGGCCAGAGAGCACTTCCAGAGAATGGAGAAGGGGCCCAGAGACACTCTCCCAGGCACCTGGACTCATTACCACCTAAGCAATCTGAACAAGTGAGGCTCTGGGGTGCTTGTTGAGCTTATGAACCAGTCATAGTGTTTTCTCCCCTATCTCAAAAATTAAAGCGCAAACCACTTGAAATCTCTAGATTCTAGTTTATCCCTCTCTCGGGACACTAGGGCTAGAGCCCTAGATAACATCCTCACTAACAAAAATAGGCCTTTTCGCAAGGTTTGTAAAGCAAATTTCTGTGAAACAACTTGTCTTTTGATCTGCATTATACTAGGCATGATCTTACCAGAAGTGATATGATTACAAAGAGCACAGCACTTCAAAACAAAGGATGAAAGAGAAAGGGTCTACTTTCTGATAAAGCACTAGTAAGTCTGAACTAATAACAATCTTATGCTACACAGCATAAAGATTCCAAAACGCCTAAAGTTAGAAAATGCAGTAAGGATGTCTCATAGTAACAGTTAACAGTTATTGAAAGCTTAAACTGGGCCAGGGACATGCAATTACTCATTGAAACCTCACAACCCCCATGATTACATATTACTATTACCTCCATTTTATTTATTTGTTTGTTTATTTATTTCTAATACCTCCATTTTAAAGCAATCTGAGGCACAGACAGCTTCCAAGGACATTCAGATGTGACAATATAGGAACCTGGGAAGTCTGGCATAAGAATGCAATAGTCTCAAAAGCTGCATATACTGTACACTGAAATTTTATAAGAACTGAATTTGAGGCCATACCTGGTCACCACCCAGAACTGGTGCCCCACTGTCTGTTTTCATCTTTATGTCCCCTGGCACGTAGCCCAAATCCAGAGTCAAGGCTATTTGACTATATTATGCTCAGGGAACTTTAGTATATAATTCAAAATGGTAGTGAAGACTTGTAGTCAGTTTTTTTAATAGTTAATTATCAAGACCAACCTTTGAACAATCAGAATCGATAGGAGGTTACTGCAAGATTGCTGGAAACAAAAATCCAAATTCAAAATCAATAGCATTCCTTTATACCAGCAGTGACCAAATAGAGAATATGAGAAGAAAAAATTGGCTTCCATAGTAAGCCAAACTATAAAGTAGATAGGCATAAATCTAAAAAGCAACTTTAGTAAGAAATTATAAAGCTTCATTGAAGGATAAAAAGGAAGATTTGGATTAATGGGACAATAAACCTTGTTTACAGAGAGAGAAAGGTAACATTTTAAAGATGTTAATATTGCCCAAGCAATCAATAATTTCAGTGAAATTCCAAAATGATCTCAACAAGAATTTTTAGGAAACTTGGAAAATAGTTTAGTATCAATATGGGAGAGCACAGGTCTGAGAATAAAAATTTTGAAAAAGAAGTACAAAGAGGATGGACTACATTATCAGATATTAAAACACATTAGAAAACTATAGTAATTAAGACAGTGTGATATTGATGCTGGAACAGACAAATTATCAGAACGGGATAAAGAGTCCTGAAACCAATGTACATATTTTTAAGGACTATACGATATACGTGGTGCAAGGGCATGCTAATCACTGTGCTCCGTTTGAGATTTATTTTTAATCCATCTTTAATTTGATTTTCTGTGTAGAATGAGGTAAAGATCAAATTATATATTTTCCACATGAAAGCCAAAAGAAAATAAACCTGGATATAAAAAATTACTGGAGGGCTTCCCTGGTGGCACAGTGGTTGAGAGTCCGCCTGCCGGTGCAGGGGACACGGGTTCGTGCCCCGGTCCGGGAAGATCTCACGTGCCGCGGAGCAGCTGGGCCCGTGGGCCATGGCCGCTGAGGCTGCGCATCCGGAGCCTGTGCTCCGCAACGGGAGAGGCCACAACAGTGAGAGGCCCGCAATTACTGGAAAAAAATATAGGAGAGGTAGAGAATCTTTAAACAGAAAAGTCAGTTGAAAGGTATGATTCCATTAACATGGCCAGATCTCAAACAAGAAAAAAAAGAGTATAAAAAGCAAGACGCAATCTGATACCATTTATGTCAATTAAAACACACATAAAGATGCATGTGTTTATCTATAAATATAGTATTTAACCATCTAAAAGTTAGCCTGGAAGGAGATGTACTGTAACGAGATGGGAGAACTTAAGTTATGACTAATTTTTTGTTTAAGAAAAAACCTTAAAAGCAAATATGGCAAAAGACTAATGGCTACTGAATCTGAGTGGCAGGAATATGGATGCTTGCTAGATTATTTTTGCACTTTCTACATCTTTAAACTTTTTAAAGAAAGAATTGTCAAAACTCAAATGTTAAATCTAGAGGTTCTTCACTAACCTATCAACCCAGAGTATTTTCTTGATTTTTCTACATAATCTTATTCTTACTTTAAAATATAGAATATAAATAGGGCAGATAAATAAATGCAGCTATCAATCCCAACTGTGATGCTTAATTTTATGTGTCAACTTGGTTGGGCTATGGTGCCCAGATGTTTAGTCAAACACTAGTCTAGATGTTGCTGTGAGGGCATTTTTTTTTTTTTTTCCCCCCCCCCGGCACCGAAAAAAGTATTATTTAAGTCTGAAGCTACCTGCTTCAACTCTGCTCAGACAGCTTGGTGAACTTGCTTGCTAGGAATGGTATCCTGAGGGCGGGAAACCACTGGCATACTGGTCTTGAGGAGGGCACAGTGCAGTGAGCCTTCCCCAGGCCTGCTCTCAATACCACTCGTCACGGGTAGAGGAATGTTTTAAAACTCTACATAAGGGCTTCCCTGGTGGCACAGTGGTTGAGAGTCCGCCTGCCG
>NW_006780291.1:1209982-1223894 GCF_000442215.2 Lipotes vexillifer
CCTCTCAGTCTTGTGTCCTCTCCCGTTGCGGAGCACAGGCTCCGGACGCGCAGGCTCAGCGGCCATGGCTCACGGGCCCAGCCACTCTGCGGCATGTGGGATCTTCCCGGACTGGGGCATGAACCCGTGTCCCCTCCATCGGCCGGCGGGCCCCCAACCCCTGCGCCACCAGGGAAGCCCTAGGGCATTTTTTTACATGTGATTAATATTTAAATCAGTGGACTTTTTGTGAAGATTATGCTCCATACTGTGGTGGGCCTCATCCAATCAGTTGAAGGCAGTAAGAGAAAAGAGACTGAGGTTTCCCAAAGGAGAAGGAATTGTCCTCAAGACTACAACACAGAAACTCTGCCTGAACTTCCACCTGCTGGCTTGCCCCACAGAGTTTGGATTTGCCAACCCCTACAGTTGTATGAACCAATTTCTTAAAACAAATCCCTTTCCCCCCGCTCCTCTCAATACACATATATTTCCTCTCCATTCTGCTTCTCTGGAGAATCCTGACTAATACCAACATTGCAAGTTTGGGAGGCAGGCATGGTTTCTCAACAGCTAAAATGGTCCACAATTTTTGTAACATTCAAAAGGGTAGAAAGCCATGCTCTGGGAAAGCGAGGGGACAATGACAGGCCAGTTCACGTTGACACACTGGGATTAAACACATCTTGTGTTTATTTTCTAGGAAAATATGTCTCACGAGAAGATAAAGTTCTTCGGTAAGGTGGCTTCTTGTTGGAGATGTGGTTTTTCCAAGTGGAAATGTCCCCATTGGGCTGTGATTACGTGTTGGCCAGGTGCTCTTGGGGAGGACACATGTCCACACTCCTACGTGGAGGATGGAGAGGGGCCGGAGGAGTGAGGTCTGGCCTCCTGATATTTCCTGAGGAGAATTCTCCTTGTTTGTTTCACCAAAACCACAAGTTGACAGGCGGCCCAAGACTGACTGCTCTCAGTAGACTACTCCATGAACAGGACTCTGCTCACACCATTATCAACCATGTCAAGGGCCCTAGCTTCATACACAGCCCACACTCCTCATAATCTGCTCAGTACAATTCCACACACCACGTATGTGTGGATATAAGGACCCCTAAATATAAGTTGGTACCCCTTTGCTCAGGTTAGATCACTTACTGATTTTAGGGAAAATATATATGAGCCATTTAATGTTCTGCGTTCCTGTTCATTTTATTTTATTTTGGTTTGGCACTTGCAAACCAAGAAAGTTCCAGTAAGAAACAAGAATGGAGTTACTGACGCAACAATTCAAGGTGACAACAACATGTGTTATAAAAATACTTCTTGACATTCATTTGCATTTCCTATAGAGGCGAACAAAGGCCATCTCAGCGGGATTATGAAGTGAGCTCAAATATAAGCAATCCCCTACTGTCCCAATCAGAACATAGCTGAAAAAACTGGGCAAGGGGCGTTAGATAAATATAAATGATGTAAATGAAAGACTGTATCATTAGATGTAAACATTCCATCTAAGATATTAAAAACGTAACATTTAAGATATTTACTATATGCTATTCAAGTGATTAATGTAGCAATACACATGTATGTGCAAGAATATCATATACACAAGTACTATGTAAACAGCATAAGTTAATGCTAATTTAGAAACGTTTCTGGTTTCCTCCCACCCCTGACTCTCACACATTAGGAAAACATTTATTCAAAGTCTTCAGTGGCCTTTTTACACCCTGCCTGTGATTATGGCTACATTTTGAGTTTTCCAAAACGTATCCCCTTTACTTCCATGTCAGTTATTTGCATAAGGTTCTTGACTTGTTCCATTTTTAAATGATCTTTAAAAGTCTTGTTTACAAAGAAATCCAACACTTGTTACTGTGAGGTCAGATGCCCAGGAATATTTCTAGATTTTTTAAACCTTTTTTAAGATATGATTTCCTCAGTTGACCTCTCTAAAGCATCCAAAACCAGCACTGACGAAGGTCATTTCAGGCTAATGTGTGTTCCCTAAATAACACTTTGATGTTCAAAATAATTGTGAGACCCTTCCACAGCATGGGAGAACTTGTAAAGACTTAAATATAAGGCAATTCCCTCATTTCTGATGATAATCTTTTTTTTTAACTGGGGGGGCAGGACCGTGCCTTATATCTGATTTGGGCTTAACGAGGTAAATCCTGTAGCTTCACTTCCCACACTGCCCCCATCTGCCTTTCTTCCTCAGCAGGGCAGCCATGGAAACGTAGTACAGAAGCACACGTGGGCTTTCTCAGCGTAGAGTTGGGGGACTCCAGGGGAATCCAAAAGGTTGGGTCTAGAGGACCCAGAAGCAGGCGCTTCTCCCACAGGACAGATGCCACGCCAGCCAGGCTGGGAGGACATTGACTTTCTGTCTTGTCTGTCTTTCTTCTTTGAAAAATAATTGATGCAGCCGCAGTGTGGTGCCTTTAAGAGTGGCAGGAGAGTAGCTGCAATGGGGAGACCCCCGGGCAGCTGTGTGGTCATGAATCCTCCCAGATGCCACCACCACCTTCTGAAGGGGTGAGACCCACCCTCGAAGCTCTAGCACTGCTAAAGGCATTCCCAACAGCAAAGGGAGCCAGAGAAGTCTGTATGTAGGAGAGGGAGAATTTTCTGGAACATTCCGAAGAAGGGCCTAAATACCCTGGCAGCATAACTGAGCTCCCACCCATTACCTATTTCAGTGACTGAAGTGGAAAGGAACAATGGGCAATGCTCCAAGCCGTACACGGTGCTTGTTGCGGCCACTGAGTTTTAGTTCAGAGCAGAAGGGTGAGGAAGGAGGAAAAAACGAGGATGATAATGATGATAACTATATATCAACACTGTGATATTGTGATTTATAGTAAGAAATAAATATTTGGTCTTTGCCCACCGTTCCTGGCATAGCACTCCTAAAACCCTTGGAATTCCCTACGTAAGAGTCATAGGGGCATCTTTCCTTATAATATTTCGTTCCTGAAATGGCTCCAGAGCAATAAAGGTGAAACAGGTATCTTTTTAACAAATCCCTTTCAATCACATCTGAGTCGATGATAATGTGGTGACTTCTTGAAAGTCCGTAAGGACGGAGGCTGGTTGCAGGGGTGCGGGGTGGTGGTGGGAGGGTGTTGCAGACATGATTAGAAGGTTGGAACTTTCAATCCCACCCCCTTGACCTCCGGGGAAGGGAGAGGCGCTGGAGACTGAGTTCAATCATCAATGGCCAATGATTTAATCAACTGTGCCTATGTAACGAGGCCTCCATAAACACCCAAAAGGATGGGTGGGCAGAGCTTCCGGCTCAGTGAACACCTGGAGATGCCACGCCCTTTCCCCAGACCTTGCCCTATCCGTCTTCTGCCTGGCTGTTCCTGAGTTGTATCCTCTTATAACAAACCAGTAATCTAGCAAGTAAACTGCTTCCTGAGTTCCATGAGATGCTCTAGCAAATTAATCAAACTGATTAATTAATTAACCCCATTAATTAATAGGAGAGGCCGTGGGAACCTATTTATAGCCAGTCGGTCAGAAGCACAGGTGACAACTTGGACTTTTGATTGGCATCTGAAGAGTGTATGGTAGGGAAGCGGGGCAGTCTTGGGGGACTGAGCCCTTAACCCATGGGATCTGATGCCACCTCCAGGGAGCTGGTGTGTCCCCTCGCCTACATATTCGGTGACCAGAAGTGTCAGCAGTGAAGGAGTATTCAGAGAGTATTGTGTATAATGTAATTGAAAACAATAAATAGAGTTTTTCTTTACAACGGGGACAGAGTCATGAAAGAGAGGAAACCCCAAGCGGTAGGAACTGAGAGAGTGTTGCTGGAATTTGGCTGCTTCAGAAAAGCTACCTCCAGGGCAGCTAACCAAGTCTAGATTCTCTCCAGTAGACTTGGGTGGGTTTTGTCCTAAAGTGATACATAGACCCAGCACTTTCAGAAGTTTCATAATCACAACAAGAAAGATGGGGATGTGAATTAAAGATAAAAAATAATTATTGGGAAAAAATTTTTTTAAGTAATAAAAAAAAGAAAGAAGAGAGCAACCAAACCAAAAAACAAATCCACCAATGATAACAAGCGCTAGAAACTATACTAAAAAAAAAAAAAAAAAAAGATGGGGATTTGCCTCATTCTCCTTGGGTTTTTCTCCATTCAGAAAACTGACCTTTAACCCAAGCCTCATTTTATGACTGAGGAAGCGACTCAGGGAAGTTAAGAGATGATAGCTGACAATAACGACTCAGGGAAGTTACGAGATGAGAGCTGACAAAGTTAAGAGATGAGAGCTGACAAAGCACATCCAGAAAGGGGAAGCAGCAAACCCAGCTCTAGGGGTCCAGGAGCTAAATTTCATTAAGGGCTTATGTGCCTGGCACAGAGATGAGTGCTTTGATCCTTACCACCAACCTATGAGGGAGCAATGCACATTATCCCCACTTTACAGCTGAGGAAACCAAGGCAGAGAAACTAACCTTCCCCAGAGTCATTTAGCAAGGATGTGGGCCAGCTGGGTTTGGAAGGTCACTACTTGATATATCGCCTCACCCTACCTCTGTACTTCTGGGTATGTCACAGCCCTTGTGAGCCTCAGTTTCCAAATCTCCAAAATGGGCATAACACTTAGCTGTCTGGGTGTGAGATCTTTTAGTTAAAGCTGCCAGGACAAAGCCTGACAAATAGCAGGCACTCAGTAAAGACACTATCCCTTGCTTCTCTTGCCCTAATCTTCCCGAACCTAAGTCTTACAGGTGAGGTGTAGCAATTTATCAGCCTCCAGCTGACTTGCATATGTGAAAAACTGTAACATATGGAGAAAGAAACCCTAATTACCGACATTCGTCTTATCACACGCAGACCTAGGCCAATCTGCTTTCTCTCTGTCCATTGAGGAAAGGCTTTTTCGTATCCATTTTAAACCAACTTTAAGCTGTGATTTAGCAGAGTCAGAGATTTTTGATTTCGTAGGGAACACCTTATACTCTGGTCCTTGTGCTAAATGGATGCAGGAGGGGCCACCATGGCAGGAGCAGTGCCCATCGGCAAACGCCCCACAGGAAAGGCCCTGCAAGCAGCCGGGCCTGACTTGGGGATCGCATCCCCACAGATGAGGCCTGAGACTTTGTCTGCAATAACCACAGGACTTGCCACTCACTCGCCTACCCCAGCCCCAGCCCCTCATACCCCCTCGTAAAATGCTGCTCCAAAGCTTAAAGCTTAAAGTTGGTGTAGGGAGATGCCCAAGAGTGGCTGTGGGTTGGCCCAAGTATTCCCGCAGCTGTCTACACGTGGGGCTAAGGTTGGAGCCTGGGTTAGAATCCACCGTCTGCATCCTATTAGGCCCTTTTATGAGCTCAGAGCATGACGATCTGGTTTGCATTTGCAACACAGAGGGAAGCAATAAGGGGCAGCAGAGAGGCTTTCTAAGGGGTACCTTATGGAGGTTGGTTTCACCAGAGAGCACCTATGAGTGAGCAGGTTGACCGACTGGAGGACGATGGGGAAAGAAGCCCTGGGCAGAGAGTCAGGGTACCAAGTTCTGGCATCATCCATACCACCTACTACCTGTGCCCCGGAAAAAAGCACTGAACCACTCAGCCCAAGCTTCGCCTGAAAATGATGAAACTAAATTACATACGTTCTGAGATTCCTTCTAGCTTGAAAATTCTGTTATTTCAGCTCTTTCTGAAACCCCCTTTATGAATCTTTAAGAACTCTGAAAAAAAATTAATGTAAATACCTAGCATAATAAGTTGCCTATAACTGATACCTGGTCATTGTTTACTTCATAAAAAAATGAACTGATGCTGATAAAGATACAAATAAAGGGTATTTTAAAAAATCAACAATCACAGATATATTATACCCACATATATACATGCCCTCCTATGTGTATGTTATTATCTTACTTCAAGAGTTGCCAATTGTTGTGACCTCTGTATGTAGAACAGTGTACTCGACATTATAGGGAGAGGGCAGAATAATCCACACCCCTGTCCCTCACCATCTAACAGAAAAGACAGAAGAGACACAAGAATAAGATGACAGCTCACGGACAGGACAAGATACGATTCAAATTCAGATGTGCTACAGTAAATGCAACTGGCGTTTTAGAGCCAGACATGACAATCAAGATTTTGTATGAGAAAGAGACGGACACACACTATATCAGCCAGGGTTCCCAGCAGGAAACAGAAGACACACTCAAAAGGGCTGAACTAGAGAGAGTTTTATACAGGGACTATTTACAGGGAAGCACCTAGAAACTAGCAACAGCTGGGAAACTACCACTACTACCTGTAGGTCTGAAGGGCAAGAGCTGGAGCCATGAAAGTGAGCTGTCCATAAGTGCTGGAGCCATGAAAGTGAGCTGTCCATAAGCGCTCAGAAGAAATCAGTCATTGTCAGGACCTCAGCAAGGCTGAGGGGACAGCAGTGAGGAGGATAAATACCCCGACACTCTCTCCTCCCGCCTTCTGATCCCCTGCCTGTGTCTCCCATTGCCGAACCCAACCAGAAACAGGACAATGGAGTCCAGGTGTTGTAGTTCATAGATATAAGCCCCTTGGTACAGAGGAAGGCAGAGAATGAATGGAAGGGTTAGGGGAGGAAGGAGAACACACATGCACACACGTATGCATACGTGCACAGACACTGGAGATGTCTTTGACTTGTCCCAAATACATCTCCAATGTAAAAAAAGAAAAAAATCTAGAAAAAACCTAGGAAAAAAGATGATTTATCTTACCAAAGGATCTCACCATAGGACTACTCTAAATTTAAACATCAAGGTCTTCTAACATATCCCAGGTATAATTTAATTTATACAAAGACAAACTTTTTAAACTGCAAGTAACATCTACAAGATGCTCATATTGATGCGTGGTGTGTTTGTTCACTTAGGGCCTAACAAGGGAAACTGTCAAGAAGACAACCCACCAGACAAAACTGTCTAAACGTTCCTTAATCCTCTTCCCTCTCCCCACCCCCAATTTCCAAAGATAAAACAAACTCCAAAGTTTGCATGCAAGCACATTTGTCCGTTTATATTTTCTATCAGTTGGCAATTAAAACAAGAATCCCAGAGGTCAGCCAAAAGTCTTAAAAAACAAATGAAAGAGTCAGATATATTATCTCTGGATTCAAAAGTGCAAAACGACCTGTTATGAGAAACCACCTGGAAAACGGCACTTGGCAGGCGGCGTTTCAGAGATCCACAGTTCAAACGGTAATTCCCTGCCAACTAACGCTCAACCTTTAACAGAGACCCTCGGAGAAAGTTCTAGCAGTATGGAATACTGAAGCCTTAGTAACGCCATCTGCTTTTACGCAGAGTATCAATGATGGTAACGGGAATCTGGAGCTGGGATGAGGGTTAGGATTGCTCCTTGGGGTGGCAGAGGGTGGGGAGAGTAATGCGTGAGGGAGGGCGGAGGAAGAGGAGGGTTAAAAGATGTCTCCCGGGGCTTCCCTGGTGGCGCAGTGGTTGAGAGCCCGCCTGCCGATGCAGGGGACACGGGTTCGTGACCCGCTCCGGGAAGGCCCCACATGCCGCGGAGCGGCTGGGCCCGTGAGCCACGGCCGCTGAGCCTGCGCGTCCGGAGCCTGTGCTCCGCAACGGGAGAGGCCACAACAGTGAGAGGCCTGCGTACCGCAAAAAAAATAAAATAAATAAATAAATAAAGATGTCTCCTGGTCATCTCCCAATTAGGGACCACATGTCTGAGATTTCTCAGGATGGTCCCAGTCTCAGATACCCTAGGCCATACTACTTACATGTCCAATCCCGGGGAAACAGTTAAACAGATTATGGTCCTTTTACTTGATGGGGAAATACGTTGCCATTAAAGTTAATAAGTCAGTAATGACTGAAAAATCCTTGAGTTTATTCACTCACAGTAACGTTTGAGTCCCTATTGCATACTACAGATGGTGTAAGGGTGTTCAGGCTGTAATGATGAATTATATAGCATGCAACATACATGCTATATAGCACAGAATGGCCTCCAGAACCAGACTGCCGACATCTGAATCTCTGCTCCACCACTGAAAAGCTGGACGACCTTGAGCAATTTCCCTAAATACCGTGTGCCTCAAGTGATCTCCATTGTAAGACAGGGATAATAATAATAGTGGTACCTTCTACATAGGATTGTTGTGAGGATAAGTTCATATGTGTAAAGCTTGTAACAGTGCAAGTAGTAGGTGCTCAATAAATCTTAGCTATATTACAATATGAAGTGCCTGTCCTTACAGTCTTGGTTTAGTAAGAGGTGCAGATACAAACAGGAAAGTAATGGTATAAGCGCAAGCAAAGGCTTCCCCTCAGGCTGACAATATACCGGGAATGCAAGAGATCAGGAGGGCCTCCTGTTCATAAAAATAAAGACAGTGTGTCGTTGCCACTTGAGTCAGACAGGAGAAAACAGGTACGGTCAGTCTACTTTCTCCTGCATTCCACTGAGCACTTCCGGAGTTTATTTCATCGTCCAAGCTTCCCCAAGTCTGGGATGCACGAAAGACAAAGGGTGGAAGACAGAGGAAATGATACCAAGTGTCCAGACAGACCTGCCAGCCTCCACCACCGAGGGAGTGAGTGGTACGCGCTTGGCTTTTTCACAGGCTGGAGTGCATGGGGTTTCTTCATGGCCTCCTCATTTTAAGAACGGTGTTCATTTCTGGGACAGCCCCAAGACGTTCTCTCGCTGGGATCGGTTAGCAATCTCCAAAGCAAAGGAATCCTCTTTTCCCCTCAAAACGTCTCATTGGTTATTCCTTCCTTTGAAGTTGGAAGACAATTACTTTCATCTGCCTGGAAAATCAGCAGAGTAGAGAGGAATCCTGCTTGGAATCAGAATGAGGAATCGGGCAGCTCAGATCTTCCTTAAGGTGAGCCCATGGTCTGCCTTCACTCCTTTTGGAAAAGAGACGCTGTGTAAATCAACATCCACCTGTATCAGTTTGGCAACAAATGATACCAAACCCCGATTCAAAATAGCTTGAACAAGGAGGAAATTAATCATCTCACATGATGGGAAGTGCAGAGAAAGATGGTGCTTCTTGACGACTCTCTGGGATCTGCTCTCTCATGCATGTTGGTTTCATCCTAAGGCTGGTGGCAAGAAGCCTACAGCCGTTCTAGACAGCAGTGTACCAAGGAAGCGAAGGGTTCATTTGTTATCTTGTGTGTCCTTTTCTTAGTAATGAGCAAACCTTCCCTAGAAGCTCTGTAAGAGACATTTCTTCACACCTCATTGCCCAGACTTGGATCACATACTCTTTCCTACACTTGTCTCTGGGGTGTGGAAAGGAGGTACCACAACTGGAGTGAACTAATCGCCTCAGATAATGGATGCTGCTGGGTCCATGTGACCACTGAGCCTGCAATGGGCTTCTGGCGAGGACAGAAGGAAACGAACATGAATATATTCAGAGGGGTCAGCGTGCTGTACGGTTATTCTCACAGATAGAATTCTGATAAGCCACAGCATCAAACACATTCAGAAGTGCCTCTGCCTGATACTCCACACCTACAAGGAGGAAGAATCACTGACCTGATAGAGAAGATGCTAACATACCTAGTATAAATGCCCAAGAACCACTCTGTTCAGGGCCTGGACATTTATAATGATTATTGTTGAGCTGACAGTGTATTGTGGCCTGTTAGCATTCTGTCCCAAGTGGGCACCTGTGGCAGAGGGGTATAAATACAGAAGAACTGAGAGCAGGAGGGAGAGTCACTCACCAGTAAACATGATGGACTGAAATGAGAGAAAAGGAATTTTTTAAAGTATGGGGGGACGGGTTCACTAAACTCTCAAAGACAAAGAGAACAGAAGAAACAATGACTGCCACAAAATTTTTGGAAGCTGGGAAGTGGTCTAACCCATGGTAATTGACTTAACAGACAAAAGAAAGCTGAAACCTAGCACAGCAGGATGGGAAGCCTGGAAGCCGGCAGGGACTCATGCCACAGAGTTCCAGGGTCTCTGGAATTGGGGGCACCAGGCACTGAGGGGGTCAGGGGCCCGAATGCAGTAGGGCTGGCTCCAAGACTGTGCCTGAAGCTGTCAGACCCCAGGTCACCCCTCTCAGTCCTGGCTCCCAAGTGACTGCCTACAATTCTGAGACCTGTTTGCTCTGTTGAATCAGAACAACTGTGGAATCCGAGACACTAAGTGTAGCTGCGGCAAGGGGTGTGCTTTAAAAACAGGGAAATCAGAGGAGGTCTCCATACCAAATGCTAGACTCCTGGTCTCGGTCCGAGTCTGGCTCACAGAATGTGGCAGTCACCAATTCCCCTCGGTATGGGGATTTCTCTTCCCCTGGTCAGTTTCCTTTGAGAGGAAAGACCTTCCACCAACAGGTGGAAATCCTCCAATGAAACCATTCAACAGGACAATTCTACAGCAGAAGTACTCAGGGCCGGCCACACATGTGACTCACCTGGGGAGCTCTTGATAATCACTGCTACCTGGGCCCTAGCAAGATCCTACATCATTCAGTTACTTGGCAAATCTAAATGGAAAGTTTACTTTGTGCCAGGAATTGTTGCAGATTCTGAAACACTGTTCTAGGTGTTCTTCTTGGTAAGGTGGACCTATTCCTGGGTATCAGCCCCATCCAGATATGCAGCCCTTCGTTAACCTTTCAGTAGTCAGTTCCAGATTATCAGACATTTGAGGAAAGCCTTTAACATGTAAGAAAGAGACTTAAAAACAAAACAAAAACTAAGAGGAAAAGAAACAGAACAAGGAGTAGAGGGAATCTTCTAAGAAACTGCCACTGAGATCCTCAGAGAATTGAAAAGCTTTTCATCAGTGAAATGAGAACAGGAGGTTATAAAAAGAAAACTTTGGAGATTTTTAAAGAGCTCTTGGAAATTAGAAATTTGATGGCAGACATGGACATTCAATATATGGGTTGGAAGAGAAAATGAGGAAATTTCCCAGGAAGCAGAATTTGTTTTTAAAGGAGATAGAAAATATAACAGAAAAAGTAAGAAAATTAGAGAGTCTATCTATGAGGGCCCCCTTTCAACTTAATACGTGTTCCAGGAGAGAAGGAGAAAAATCTTTTTTTTTTAATATTTCAGAAAATGGTTTAGAACTGAAGGACATGAGTTTCCAGATTAAGAAGGTCCAATGAAAGCCAGTAAATGGATGAAAAAAAGACACAGCAAGGTATATTATAATGAGATTTCATTACAGAGAGAAAGGACAGTACAAAGACAGGAAACTCTTTCAGAGAAGGGGAAATGATTATATTCAAAGCATCAGGAGTTAGAAGGACAGACATCTCAACGGCAATACTGAACCTCGAAGAGCACTGCTTTCGGAATTCAGAAAAGGATTTCCAGTGTAGAGTTCATACTCCAGTAAAAGTATCAGTCAAACTTGGAAGATCTCAAAAAGTTTCTCTCCCGTGTACTCTTTCTCAGGAACTTCTAGAAGATGTTTTACCAGCAAGATATCAGAAACAAAGCAAGAGGAAAATAAGGGTCTACAAAACAGGTGATGCCGCTTGAGAAGGAGCAAAATGAATCCCTGGTGTGACGATGAAAGGGCATTCAAGGATAACGCTGTGCCTGGGGCCCAAGAGCAGCAAATCCAGAGCGAAGGAGGCCAGAGGGCTCTGCGAGGGGGATGAACCAGGAGGACCAGGACGCACCTGCTACTCAGAAACACGGACAGAGTTGAGTCAGTTGCCTCCGAGGCACAGGAGTTGAGGTTGGAGAGAGGTGGGCCGAGTGCCTGCTCTTTCTAGTTACAAACCTTGTAAAACTATCTGGCTTTAAAATTATGCATATGTATAGCTTTGATAAGGAAGGAAGGGAAGCTCAGGCAACGAATCAGATTCCAGAATGAAAACCCAGGCAAAGATCAGGAGAACCCGCTTCTAGACGGCGGCAAAGGTACTCGCTTTCTCTGGGAAACAGAGAAGAGTTGACGAAGGCAGCAAAGGCTGAACACCTGGCAGAGCAGGGGAGACGAGAACTCGACGGCCCGGGAAACAGGCAGGAATGGGGCCACTCTTCCCTTTCAAGGAAACAATTCTTAAGTGTGACCTGCCTGCAGTTACGGAGATCAGTAGGAACAGAGGATTAAAGGGAGTTGCGGGGCTTCCCTGGGGGCGCAGTGGTTGAGAGTCCGCCTGCCGATGCAGGGGACGCGGGTTCGTGCCCCGGTCCGGGAAGATCCCACATGCCGCGGAGCGGCTGGGCCCGTGAGCCATGGCCGCTGAGCCTGCGTGTCCGGAGCCTCTGCTCCGCAACGGGAGAGGCCACAGCAGTGAGAGGCCCGCGTACCGCAAAAAAAAAAAAAAAAAAAAAAAAAAGGGAGTTGCTCCAAGGGTGGTGTCAGGCAACTCACGGAAGAGAGAAGGCAAACAAAGGCAGTTTTGGAACACCTTACTGCTCTTCAGGCCGGCCGTCTTCCTTTCCCCCTAGATTAGGAAGACATTGACTCTATCTCCTCAGACAATTACGCCCAGCCGCGCTGGCTCACAGAGATCAAGGCTGAAAGCTCACGGGCAAGCCTGAAACTCTGAGTCCGCGTTGGTTTCCCCATCGCTTTCCCTGGTACATCCTATTTCTGTTTCTTCTGTGTGTGACACGCTCTGAGGACTCTTTTCCTTCCTTTAGAACCTGACACTGGCCTGGTTTCCCAAAGCCCACCCTACTCACGGGTCCCCAGGGCAGCACCTGAGGGGCAGCGGGTTTGGCTAGCAGTCGTGAAGGCAACTAACTGTGGGTGGGTCCTGTTAACACCTCAGTAAGAGAAGAGTGCCACGTTCGTCTACAGGTTAGTGAGGATGACTGCCAGATGAACTTTTGGCGGTAGGGAGATCCCCTTGTACCTTTTCAGTTCATTTGCAAAGTGAATTTAGAGTTGCAGAACAGTATAGGAGTGCGAAGTCTGAAAGTACTGTATTTTATGTGTATTTAAAGATCCTTCCACATTATTTAGAGTTTATGCCACCCCCCCCCCGACCATATGAAACTCAGCCTGACCTATTTTTATGAAAAGCGTTTACTATTTACATACATGGAATCTGTTCTGCAGGAATTGGTTCCCAGGGTTACAGCTGTAGGTCCCTCCTCTTTACCCACCCCCCATCTCATGAGACAAAATTTGACTTATTTCACTCCTAGTGTTTACAAACTGCTTACTAGAGAACTGCGGCATGACGGAAAATGTCATTCTTTCCGCGAACAGCCTTCATCTTTAAAATCTTTGATTTGTGGATACTACAACCAAAACATTTTGTGAATCAGGGGTGGGGGAGTTCTCCAAGCAGGCTGTTTAGTAGTTTAGGGCCAAGATCTGTCCCCAGAGGAGATTATGATCACTTGAGGGATCATAAACAGTTCCTGCTGGGAGAAGCCGCAGCTTTTCTCTACCCCAGATTCATCCACTGCTAGTCACAGACAGAGGCGGGCGCGGGGATAAGGACAGTGTACAGCTGCCTGGGATGCTGGACACCGCCTCTCCCTTCTTGGGCTTCAGCACCTCTTCTCCGAGGTGACTGTAAGAAGCGTGGCTCTGGAGCCCCTCCGGACTTGTACCTGGTTCCCCCAACCCCCCAGCGCTCCCCGCCCCGCCGCTCACACACACTCCGGGCGCCTCCTTCTGTCTAGTAATTGACAAACCAGTTCCATGTCGGTTACTCCTCCCAAGGAGCACAAACCATCTCTAAACACGCAAATCCCCCAAGCCAAAAACAAGATGACCCAAGTCATCTGCGAGATGAATATCGCGGGCGTTAGTTGGCTGCCGCGTTTCTCGGAGGCTGCGGCTCAATTTCCACATCTGTGCATGCAGCCCCAGTCCGCACCCCAACCCGGATCGGATGGGGACGCCTGAGCTTTTTGTTTGCTAAGCCGATTCCTACCTCCAGTTGTGAAGTCACCTTCCGGGGGGCGGCGGGGGG
>NW_006780291.1:1223904-1225666 GCF_000442215.2 Lipotes vexillifer
GGGGGGCGGCGGGGGGGGGGGCGGTTCTCCTCTCGACGCCTTCGGTGGAGGCTCGGTCAGGAGCAGCTGGCCCCGGGTAATCCTCCCGGGCTGGGCTCACACGCCCCGGGGCCGAGCCTGAGTCTAATCACCTGCTGGCCGCGGGCGGGGCTGCTCAGCGCGGGCGCCCGGCCTGGGACGCGGCTCCCCGGTGCGCCCCCCGACGGTCCTTCTGGAGCACGGTTGCTGCAGGAGTCCCTACGGCCAGCCTGCGAGCGCGGCAGGTCTGTGGGAGGATCCCCTCCTCCCTCCTCCAGCCCCGGTTGGGAGGTTATGAAAAGACTGTAATGGAATCCCGGCTCGGCTCGTCACTTCCCTGCTCACTTGTCAAAACTCACGGCATTCCAGAACCCTTTCCCCGGTCACTCCCCTCGCAGGGAAAAAGGAAACCGCCCCGGAGAGGTTTCAGGGAGTTTGGGGTTTCTGACGCAGACACCTTTGCTTGTATCAACTGCTGCGGTGCTTCCAGCGGTAACCGGGAGCAGGTTTGAGGAGAAGACGCCCTACCCAGCTACCCTCGCCCGGTCAGAAGTCCTCCCTCCAGCCGCCGCGAGAAGCTCCACCTCCCCGACTTCAATTCATTTCATAAGCACTCCGTTTCATAATCAGCAGCTGCACGGGTTCTTACTGGGGGTGGGGTGGGGTGACGGGGAGCCCCGAACTACAATCACAACCATCACACGCCGGGCAGGGTATCAGACGACTTTCCAGAGGGCTGCAGTCAGATTCCTCCTGCTGGGGAAACCGAATTTACCACCGCTGAATTACAAGCGCCGGTGACTGCACAACTGAAGCATTTCCTTTACACCTTCTCCCGATCCCGCGCCCCTCCCGTCTTCTGCGTGGTTCAGTCAACAAGTCATCCCCCAGAGAGGCATGAATGGGCTTGGGCCGCGCAGCCATATCTCCAGCTGCAAACTGATGAGGAAGCCCGACCCACGAGGCCGAATTGTTTACATCACACCCTCTGAGGGCTTCCTGTCTTAAATTAATGGGAATACAAAGAAGACAGGAAAAGAAATGCTTGCTTTTCTTAGAGCAGGGATGGGGGCTGGCAGAGAGCGGGGTGGGGCCTGCAGTGAGATCTGCGAAGAGGTTGCTTTTCAAAACTTCAATTGTATTTTATTCCTTTTTCCCACTTTGAACACTTGTTGAAAAGGAAAAGCATCGCTGTGCCAAACCTCAAACGATTAAGGAACTTCTGCTCAGAACACATTTTCCCCTGGCTTGGAAAGGGATCCAGGTTGGAGCTCGCAGGGGGAGCTAGAGGTATGGGGACCGCCTGTGGTTGAAGGGCACAGATCTCCCCACAGCCTGAAGCCCTGCACCACACAGGCACACACCCTCACCCCCACGCCTTGGGGTTCATGCCAAGACTCTTGTCCCAGTCCTACTGTCCACCCCTATGTCTCTAAGCTATGGTTCTCTTCCTGGGCATCCAGCAGCTCTGCAATAGACAGATCTGGTAGAATTCAAAGCAATTAATTAAAGAGGAAGAGGCGAAAGAAGGCTTCCGCTCTCGGGACCATTATTGCCACTGGAAAGGGTAATTAGAATCCGGGAGGGGCCAACCCACATCCAGGCTGGCCTGGACATCTACCCACCCTCGGAGGCAGCCCGCGGAGCACGTGGTAGATAATTATCATAATCGCCAGTCCTGAAATTACCCCCAGTTGCTTCATTCAGGTTGGCACAACAGCAAACCCAGACACGGGCAGGAATG
>NW_006780291.1:1225764-1233787 GCF_000442215.2 Lipotes vexillifer
GCGGGAATGCCAGGCGGTGGCGTTCCTCCTTTGGAAGTATTATTAGGAAACAAAACCCCAGGATAAAGTATATCTCAAAGTGGCATGTGGCACTGCAACCAACAGTGACAACGGAGTTTAGGAGAACCGTACACGTGCCCAGTGAGAACAAGCTCTGCAAGCCAGTCCTCAAAATACTGCAATTCCTGGCTCAAAGCAAGTTAAACTGATGATTTTAGAAAAAGCCAAGTGTATCAGAACTCTCTAATAGAAAGTGACTGCCTTACAAATATTATAAGGGTCCCAGTGAATGTTAGTTCCTCCCCACTTCCCCTTTTCCTCTCTTCTGCCAGGACGTGGTAGTCCTGGTGGATTCATTAGCATACTTTTATGTGGCATCTCGGTATCTGATAAGCTTTATGGGAACTAGGTTCAAATTGAATAATCTTGGAATAATAATTTCAGAAGTGCTCCCTTTCTTCCTTCTGATTGCTTTCTCCGCTGACAGTTTTCTTCTAACTTTCTCTACCCCTTCCATCTGGTGTGTAATTTATGGTGTGCAAATCAATGCTGATTTTAAGCATAATGCAAATAAATATTCCCCTCTTCCTCCACCACTCTGTGCCTAAGCTCCGTTTAGGGTGTGTATGTGCTGAGAATTAAAATTTGACCACATCTGTATAATATCTTAATTTCAGGAAAGCTTTTGAATGCATATGACATTCTCATCAGCAGACCAGAAAGATATGATCTGGTCTGTCTTTTCCCTCACTGGGTTTCACTGGAGACTGGAAAAGAGATCAGTGGCTCAGTAAACAAGGGTGCCTAAAGTGTGGCCTCCAACTTTATCCTAGGTCTGGTTTAAATAATACTTAAAATTGCTATATGCACACCCAGAGCCTACAAGTCATATTAATTTGAATGGGAATTGCCAATATGCTAAGAGAATCCAAATTGGCTTCAACACATGAAGGAAATGTTTCATGAAAAACAGTTTCAAGTTCAGCATGATGGCTGATTACAAAAGTAGTATCCTGAGGGGTGATGATCAAAATGGCAGGCATAAACGGGGCTTAATATCTAGATTGGAGAGTAACTGACAAGGATGTGAGGATCACAGATGATTGTGCATTTAATAGGAATCTGTGTTGTACTGATAAGAAATAGGCAACACAGCAGTGGGGTGAATTCAGTTGGTGGGAGTCTGACATGAAAGGAAAAGTGTCTCTCCCCATTTCTCTCTCCCCCATAATAAAGAATTTGGCAGCGGACAGACTCTTAATAGGGTGGTAGGTCCAGTCTGAGGCCCCTTATTTTAAGGGCAACGTGGAGACACTGGAAAGGTTCCAGAGGAAAACCAAAATGATTAAAGAGACAGAAAATAGAACCTATGAGGGAAGGTTAAAGGATTTGGAGTTGTTTAGTCTAGAGTGAAAAACTGCCTAAAGGCAAACTTAACAGTCTCCTCCTCCCACTTGAAAGGTTATTATAAAGAGGACACAGACCAGCTGTTCTTCATCCCTATAGAAGACAGAAGAGGTAAGAGACTCAAAGTGCAACACTAAAATTTGGGTCAGACACAAAGAAGACATGCTGGATGCTAATGGTCACTGACTTGACATTGACATCACTGTGCAATCTTCACCTCTCAGACTCCATCCCAGGTGAAGGTCTTGTGTGTTTAGGCAGAAGCCTGGCTGGAGAACTCCTTTCCTTCCCTTCTAGGGCTGCAGTAGTCCTCATTACTCCATTGAATGGGGGGTGGGGGTGGTGCAATGGTCCTAAGCATACATGTTCCCTAATTCAGAAACACGGTGCCAAAAGAATATAATTCTCTCTTAAAACATATGCCCACATCTCATCGGACCTTTGTTTATTGGGTGGGTATCTCTAAAAATATGCCCAGCTTCAGACATTGATAAGCATATTTTATAGATTCACTCCTCTATATTGTTTCTATATACAGGCAGCATTACCTTTTTTTGTTTTTTTTTTTGCAGTACCACATGTGGGATCTTAGTTCCCCGACCAGGGATTGAACCCACGGCCCCTGCATTGGAAGCACAGAGTCTTAACCACTGGACTGCCAGGGAAGTCCCAGGACAGCATTACGTTTTGTTTAGTGAGCACACAAATATTAGTTGATGACGATAATGATGATAATAGCTACGAATTATTAAACTCTTCCTGTAATTATGTTGGGCACTGTGCTAGCTACTTTATGTAGATTGTCTATCTCATTTATTTTTGGCAGTAGCCCTGTGAAGTGGATATAATCATTAGCCTTCTAACACAAGGAAACTGAGTCACAATGAGGTTAAGCAACACAGCTAGTAAATGTTGGAGTCCCAATTCAAACCCATTTAGTCTGAATCAAAAGGGTGTGCTTAACTCTTCCACCACTGCCTCTCATTCATTATTTTTAGCTCTTGAGAGGGAGGAAACATTGCAAAAAGAAGTATTTATTCTTGTTGGCCCAACACTGATTAAAAACCAAGTCTTCTATGGGTTTACACTGCCTGGGAAGGACAGTTGTATTTTTCCCAGCATAGCAGAGGAAGGAAGGACTGACTTTGCCTTTTGATCAGAAGTGTGCCCTGCTATCTCCCACAAAGCTAAAAATCGAGTCGAAGTACATCTCTATTTTATTAGTTAGGAACACTTAGCTATTCATCTATACTCTAACTTTGCTTATAGTAAGTGTTCCATGACTGCTGAATGAATGAATACAAATGTAGTATGACTTTGATGCTTTAAGGCAAACTGAGCTGAATTGAGTTTTTCCAGCATGCTGGTGATTAAGGCTCTGGTGGGTCATTTCTACGCGCCTCTTATCAGATGTTCCCTAAGAGTTTTAAAATCCAACTGTTTCCTTTAATTCAGCATCCATGAGAAAGGCATATGTATGGGTCGCATTTTCCCAGCGTCAACTACTTTTAGATCAAGAAAAGATTTTTAGTGGGGTTTACTGAGTGCTGTTGTATATCAACAATAGATGATTCGTAAGTGAAACAGACATCAAAATGATTTTTAGAAAGGCAAACGAACCACACACAAACAAAAAATTAAAAGCCGATCCAAATTACGCCAAAGGACAGATATTTTCCCATTAGGACAATTTATCCTGAGTCTATAAACAGAGAGGGGCATAATTACCCAAGTGCTTGCTAACAGATCTAAACCTTATGTAGCTATAAAAAGCTGGAGAGAGGAAGGAGGAGGAAATTCCCAGAAGATCCCCAACCACATCCAGGGCCATCAGATCTCCATAAATACAAAGCCCAGCAGTGGTACCAAGGGGAGCACGAGAAGAAACCTCAGGATTTTAACACAAGCCACAGAAATAACTTTGAATTGTCTTAAAACTAAACAGTGACAATTCTATCCAATAAACTTTCAGCCGACACATGGGCAGAGGGGTGACTTACTGGCACTCCAGATGTAGTTAATAGAAACGTGATGCCCAGAATAAAAAAGGTATTCAGTAAATGTTGATTGAATGGATGGATGAGTGAATGAATGTCTGAACAGAGGTCCAAGCTGCCTCTTCCCCTCTTTGAATCTCTGCTGGAAAGATGTCTTCGATGCTTCAAACCCAAAGCTCCCACAGAGGTGTTGAACCATTTGAACTGGTACTCTAAGAGAAGGTCTAGAGCCAGAGACTGGTTTCCGACCCAAAGATACCAATTTATGATCTTGCCATGAACACAGGAAGGGGGACTGCAATACCTGTGGAGCATCTTTGCAGGCCTTGATTCAAAAGCTCCCATTATTTACAGTATTTGAAGTCCAACACCTGAAGTCCAACAGAATCAAGTACTAAGTTGCTAGCATCTATTGAGCACTTACTGGAGGCTGGATCTTGTTCTAAGCCCTTTATGTATTAACTCATTAAATCCTTATTACAATCTTAAGACTACGTACTATTATTCACAACCCATCCTACAGGCAACAAAACTGGGTCAGAAGATTACCTAAATTAGCTCATGGTCACACAGCTAGTAAGCAGAGGAACTGGAACTGGAAAAGGATTGCATCTGGAACCAGCTCTTCCTCTTAACTGCTGTCCAATGCTACCCTTCCAAATCTTCCCTCCTGTCACTGCTCAACATAAAATCACTATCCAAATCAAAGTGTCTGCCCACAGATATTCAAAGAGCATTCTAACCTCTGCAGGATGTGATCCATGACTCCCCTAGTGCACCTCTCTCCTGCGTGCTCTCATCACTTATCCTGCAATGAAGGCAACTGTAACTTATTTGATTCATATCACATCCCTCCAGCTGGGTGTTAGGTTCCTTGGAGTTAGGACTATGTGTTGCATGGCAGTCTGGAGATATAGTACAATAAGGAAGACCTAGATTTAAAGTCCAAATCCCGTAATTATTACGCATGGAACTCTGGGTAAGTCATTTAACACTTCCTATTCTTGTATTCAAACTATACTCCTTACAGGCTTGCTGAAAAGGGGAGATTAAATGAGAAAATGAAGCATACAGTATAGGATGATGCCTGATATTGTAAGCCAGTGATTTTCAACCAGCAGCTATTTTGACCCCCAAGAAACATTTGGCAATGTCGAGATATTTTTGATAGTCACAGCTGTGGGGAGGGGTGCTACCGGCATCTAGTGGGTAGACCCCAGCAATACTGCTAAACATCCTACAAAGCACGGGGCAGGCTCCCACAGCAAAGGATTATCCATCCAAAATGTCAGTAGCAAGAGTACTGAGGTTGAGACACCCCACTGCGAGCTATTAAAAATTTATCAACAATAAAAGTTGCCATTCTCTCTCCTTTCCTTATTTTTCACGGTACTGTGCTTCTGGGAGGTGTCCTGTAAATCTTTGTTGGGTAAACCTTTGGACAAATGGGTAAGTGAATGTATGAGTTCTAAGATACTTTGCTAGTAAACACTTGAGAGTGTGGTCTAGTCATGGCAGGGGTTCAAGTGGGAGTTAACTAACCTAGAACCAGAACCTTCAAATATCCATGCACAATGAAAGGAACCTGAAAATCTGAAATAAACCCAATATAATACTGGGGGCCTGAGCCCAGTGAAAGTGATGTGAACGTTGGTCCTAGGAAAGCTGGAGAACTTAGACAAAGGCCAGCTCCTCCTCACTGGTGGCTTCCCAGGTGACTTGGCTATCAGCCTACAAATGCTCCCTCATCTGATTCTATTTTCTACCCCAAAGATACAGTGAAACAGCCAGAAGGCCATGGAAGAATTTATTCAACTCTCTACCCTAGTCCATTACCCACCCACCCCTGCAGCAACCACACAAAACCTGGGGCCCAATCAAGTGAACTCTCATCTAGAACATGGATTAGAAAACACAGTGGAAGCAAAAAGGGCATGTAGTGATTACCTGAGGTATTCAGCAGGTTCAGTAAGATCGGTTGCAAGAACTGGAAACCCAAGAATAAAAGCCTGCACTCCTGGATATAGCATAAATCACACTAACACAAACCAGAAAACCAAAAGATCCCTTCCATCTCCCATTCTCCAGACTTGGTGGCAACATCTGCTTCTTAAGTTCTTAACAAGAATTTAAGAACTCTCCGTCTTTTACAGTCAGAATCCATGAATGATTTTAGTGGGGTTGGATATGAGAAAATCTAAAACTTAATTTGAGTTTCCAGGCATCTTTAAGCATATCTGGGATATGAACTAAATACCTGAACTAAATTATCCGCCCAGAACTGTAAGAAAGATCTTGCCTTGGGCGCCTAACACATCTAAGCTGGGGTTGGCCTCCACACTCTAACCACCTTCCGGAATCACCTCTAATCAATTCCTATTCGCCTCTCTGGGCTCAGCTCAGACATCACCTCTGGGGATCCCACCCTGACCCTCCCCTGGAATATATCTGAGGCCCTCCTTACAGATTCAATAGCATCCCCACTGCCCATTCACTTGTCTGATTACCCTTAGAGACTGTGGCCTTGTTCACTATTTTATTCCAAGGGCCTAGCACTGGGCCCAGTAAATAGTTGTTGAATGAATGAGTATAAAACATTCATTCCTGGGACTTCCCGGGCAGTCCAGTGGTTAAAATTCTGTGCTCCCACTGCAGGGGGCGTGGGTTCAATCTCTGGTCAGGGAACTAAGAACCTGCATGCCGTGCGGGGCGGCCAAAAACAAAAACAAAAAACAAAAAACACTCATTCCTGAAACTACTTATTGAGTGCCTACTGTGAATCAGGTATTGGTTTAGGCACTGGGAAAA
This sequence comes from Lipotes vexillifer, assembly GCF_000442215.2. Lineage (NCBI taxonomy): Eukaryota > Metazoa > Chordata > Mammalia > Artiodactyla > Lipotidae > Lipotes > Lipotes vexillifer. The sequence continues at coordinate 1,231,977 of NW_006780291.1, forward strand.
CAACTATTACTATCTTAGTATTAACAACAACAACAGGAAAAACTATTGTAGCTAATGTTTATTGGGCATTCACTGTATACCAGGGATCATGCCAAGCTCTTCTCTGTATTGTCTTTTAATCCTCCCCCCCACATGCATATGGCAGATACTATTATTATTCCCACTGTACAAATGAAAAAAGATGCCAAGCCACTCTTATGGACCTTAATGGGAAAGAATCTCTGACACTTAAGTTCCTTCAGGTCTATTTACATGGGCTTAACTCACATCAGCTAAGAAAAGGTTACCTGTAATTCACTCATGAGCTTTGCTTATGTCTGTCCCTTGCCTGGAAAGTCCCAATCCATTCTTCATATTGTCTGAGATTTATTTTAAAATATTTTGATATAGACTATCAAGCGATGACAACTGTAATCTACACTCCAGAGGCTGTGAGCTGGCATTTGAAGGATACTTTCCAAAGTCCATCCAGCAGGAGACATCTGAAATGTCACTACCTAAATCTGCAGCACAAGGCTCTGCAGTTACTGAAATGAAGGTTAGAAATACTGTTTTTCCTCTGTGGAATGAGAAATTTTTAAGATAAGTTGGTGAGAATGGTTCCCACAGCCACCTCTGTCGCTGCCTGCTGAGCTGTAAGAGTCCAGGGTGTGGTGCTTTGGCAGAGGGACTCCATGTGTCTGGAGTCCTCCCAGTTAACGGAGGATTCTGTCACTGGGCCTGATGATAAAATCAGGTGATTCTGCCCACAGAGGACTACTGCATGCCCTTCAGAGTGAACCTGCTGGGAAGGGGCCCAATGGAGCCCCTACAAGAACAGCCAGGGAGATGTACCAAATTTATCCAAGCAGGGGGTAGGACTATTTCTGTGCCTGCTTGCTAATACCTGCTCTAAGTATGGCAGGAGTCAAGGACTTGCTTTCATGGTAACCTACCACCTTGCACTGAGGCTGTAACGTTCTCAACCTGTCCTGATAATAAGAGGCTACTGATGTTTAACAAAAGAACCCGACAGCTGTGAGCGGCCAATTGGCTCGGGCAACACCCTCTTCCCTACCCTGGTGTCTTGGAGAACATTCGACACTAAGCTCAAAATCCCCTGCTGCTGCAAAGGCCGTCTTGATGACTCATGTCCACTCAAGAGCTCTGAGGAACCCTCTAGTTGCCTGCACACAGAGGAGATCCTTTTGACAGACTCCAATCACCTAAGAGAACCTGGACGAGTCTCTTCCAACACGCTGAAAAAGTCTAATTTAGCAAGTGAGTTTACTTTAGGGTATGAATTATCGAGCCAAGGGCCACACTAGGTGCTGAGAAAACACTGATGAGCGGCACTGACCGTGGGTCCAGTGAGCTTAGGGATGGTGGCAGGACAAATATAGCAACAGGCGTTAGTTCCAATGCAGTGTGGGCTAACTGCTAAGTTCAGGGGCTATGTGAAGTCCATCAGGGACACCTAATTAGACCTGGAAGGTCAGGGAAGGCTTCCAGAAGACGTGACTGGAAGCTGAGCCATGGGGATGAGCAGGCATTAGCACAATGAAGAAAAGACTCCGGGAAGAGGAACCGCCAAGTGCAAAGGTCCAGGGCGCAGACACGGGCGCCATGCTCCGAGTTCACAAAGGTTCAGCCTGGCTGCAAGTGGGGTTGGCTGGAGGTGGAGTGAGGAAAGTGGAAAACTGGACAGGGGCTGGAGAAGCAGGGCTTTGTGAGGAAGTGGTTTGGGCCTCATTCTTTTTTTTTTTTTTTTGCGGTACGCGGGCCTCTCACTGTTGTGGCCTCTCCCGTTGCGGAGCACAGGCTCCGGACGC
>NW_006780291.1:1233873-1253021 GCF_000442215.2 Lipotes vexillifer
GGATCCTCCCAGACCGGGGCACGAACCCGCATCCCCCGCATCGGCAGGCGGACCCCCAACCACTGCGCCACCAGGGAAGCCCCCTGGGCTTCATTCTTGAAGGGCTTTAGGCAGGGCAATGCACGAACGGGTTTCCATGTCAGAACGATCATGCTGGCTCCGGGGAGGCCAGTTGGATGGAGGCATGGACAGGGGTGAGGAGGCTGTTGTATGCATCCAGGGAAGACAAGATGGCGCCTGGCCTAGGGGAGTCTCTGTGGGCCCGTACTTTCCCTATATCTCTGATAAAGCTCCAGCATGGCTCTGTCTACAGCTCTCTGCCTCTGCTAGACTGTCAGTCCTTTGAGTGCCGAAACTGGAATTTACTCATCTCTGGAGCCTTAGTGCTCCCAGGGGATGAAACTCTCAGTAAGGGGTTGGTGGTGCCTTTTGAAGGACAGAATTCCTTAATTACACAAATGATTTCCTTTTGCTGGGTTCCTCACCGCCAGACCCCCGCCGCCACCCCGCCTCGCTGCCTGTAAAAATCTCCTCAGCAGCTACTGTACCTCTTTTACATTTGGTCACTCCGAGGTGTAGGGTGACTCCCACTTCACTTCATTTCGATTTTTAGTCTTCACAGCCTCCTGAACATCTTACACTGTCCTTTTCTCTCACTGCAGCCTAGCTCATTCCCCCATTCCATACAGTCAAGACTTCACACAGGTCGGCTTAAAGTGCCCCTCCCCAGCATCTTGAAACTCCCCCAGGGATGACCTCACTTATGTAAAGAAGCGACTCCCTCCCATCTGATTTCCTAAATCCATGTCATAATTTACGTATAAAGACAAAACAGTCCCACCATCTGCAAGAGGCATTCATGAACTCCGGCTAACCTGGCAGAGAATCCCACCCAGCCTTAATCCCGTGAGTATGTATTCCTGTCAACTGCCCACGATTCAATGTTTTCCCTTCAAGGACATAATAGCACGTCCTTGTCTCTACCTCCCTTGCCTGTACCATCAAGCTCCCACTCCGTGCTCCCCTTGCCCTGTTCCCTGGACTCGTTCCAGCCCACAGGGGTCTTCTACTTTGACCTACCCATGAGAACTGGGGCTGGGCCAGGACGAAATCAGAAGCAGAAAACCCACTGTAGCCACTACCCACCTCCAGGCTTCGCCCAAACCTCAGCCTTGCCAGCTGGCTTCCAATAGTGGGCACTGAGTTACCCACAAGGGCTTCTTTACTCTCTGTAATAGAGTTAAAAGGGGGCAGAGCATCCTAGAGATTATTCCTTCCCCCGGGGGCCTTCATCTCCTTGGGGCTGGTGCCCTTCCTTCCACAGGTTTGTACTAAAGTTGACAGATACAACATAGGAGACCCACTAACATTAAAATTTTAGGTGAAAAATGAATACTTTTTTTTTTTTTTTTTTTGTGGTACGCTGGCCTCTCACTGCTGTGGCCTCTCCCATTGCGGAGCACAGGCTCCGGACGCGCAGGCTCAGCGGCCATGGCTCACGGGCCCAGCCGCTCCGCGGCATGTGGGGTCCTCCCGGACCGGAGCACGAACCCCCGTCCCCTGCATCGGCAGGCGGACTCTCAACCACTGCGCCACCAGGGAAGCCCCAAATGAATACTTTTTAAGTATTTAGTCCCAAATATTGTATGGAATTTTTTATTTGCTAAGTTTGACAACCTTAGTTTGTACTTGCTACTCAGTTTTTATAAAAATCCTATCTACACTTAATAGGCAAATAACTATGCAGAAAACAAAACACATACACACTCTTAAAACTTGGGGCCCTTGAAAATATCCTTTGTGTTCTCTGTTTCTCTCTCTGACGGACGTCTTCGTACAAGGATAGGTTTGCAATCATCTTTATAGCTCCCTTGAAGTCCCTCGCCTCTGTCCAACCTTGCTTGCTTGGTTTATAATTCTCTTCCCATGATCACTCTGCATCATTAAGTTCAGCCACTTTGACCTTTCTTCCATTCCCAAGCAATTACCATTCAATCGAGGGCTTCACCTTGATTTGTTCTGTCTTATGATGATATATCAAAACCTCTCCTCTTTACAAGTCAGTGAACTACATTAAGGAAACACTGAACGGTTAGTGTTGTCCCGTGCTCTCCAACTCTAGGAAGTCCTTCCAGAAAAGCAACTCCAGGACCCCAACCCTAGTTCTGATCTGGTCCACCATTGCTCTCCAGTAGCCGGAGAAGGTCTTAGTTGGGAAAAGCAAGGGACCAAATAAAGCCCTGAACAATTTTCTCACAAATGAAAAAAATGGATTCCTCCCAGAGTCCCAGGGGACATCTTAATCATGTTGTTTACAAAAGCCATACTCTTTACAAATCGCGCCACAAAAAGGGCACATTTAACATTACGCCAGGAGTGGAGAGTTTAACCCATTTATAAATGTATGTCTGGGGGAAAGGACAGGAAGGGGAGCTATAACTCTGCAGTTACTTTCCAGTTTTCACAGAGAGTAATTGGGATTGAGAGAGACTGCGGATAAAACTCAGAGAGGGAACCAGAGTAGCAGTCAAGATCTGATGAGATATGGATGCCCCCTGGGTGGGCTGGTTAGGAAGGAAGGATACTAGTAAGATCAGGAAAGAGTCGTTAATGTAACAAGGGGGAAAAACACCTTGAATCACCAGGAGAACATCATTAAGGACAGCCATGGTGGTAGAGACGTAGATAATGTCATTGCTATTTACAATTTCCATCATATTATTAGGATTATCACCACTTTCCTCTATCACCTCATCCCCACGAGAAAGGTAAGGTAGATAATTATTACACCCTCTCCAAAGGAAAAGAATGCAATGAGAAGGATGAAGGAACTTCAGGGGACCCAGGTTTCCTGACTTCTGGTCCAGGTGCCTTCCTTGCCTAGCAGATAGTTGTTGCTCTATTAGGAACCAGCTGGACCCTGGCCAGGAAGTTGCTTTCAGACTCATCCCAGCACTTCTGGAAGGATGTGCTTGGGATTTCGGACGGGGCTGTGTCAGGGTGAGCAGCCCAGGAAGAAAAAGGGGCCTGGGTTTGGATCCTGTCTCTTTGCCAGCCTGGATCCTCTCATCTATATTTGAGGATAATGACGGTTATGGCAAAGAGGTGTTGTGAGCTGTCACCGTGCTGACACGCGTGGAGTGCTGGCACAGAGCTGCAGTATGCGCACGCATTATTATTAACAGTGACTCTAAAAGGAATCTAACCTGTGTTCACATCTATGCAGATGCTCACTAAGGTAGAGATGAAATTGATGAGAACTGGGTAGTTTCTCAGAGCTACCAAAAGGCTGCTTGAGTTACATGTTTTCTGAAGTGACAAGAGAAAGTTACAAGCTAACAATGGCTCCCATCTGTTGACTGCTCACTGTGTCAGACACTGTGATAAGCCTTTACATGCATACCCTCATTCACTCTCCCATCACCTTAGAAGTCAGGAATTGTTCTTTACTACAGTTTACAGTTAGGGAAACCTTGGTTTAGTGGGGTTAAGAAGCTGCCCATCGTTACACATTTCGTAAGTGATAGGATCCAGATTAAGTTTATGCTCTTAAACAGACACATGTAGCCCAACCAGACGAACCATTCTTGTAGTGGTGTGTGTGTGTGTGTGTGTGTGTGTGTGTGTGTGTGTGTGTGTGTGTGTGTGTGTGTGCACGTGCACACACACTCGTGCCTTCAGAAGAAAATACATCAAATACTAACAGTGGTTACCTCTGGGTAGTGGGATTACAGGTGGTCACTTTCTTCTTTTTGTCTTACTGAATTGAGTATGCACTGCTCTTATCATTTTAAATATTTTTCATTTTGATAACAAATATGAACTTTGTAAATCAAAACAAGTCTTCAAAAATATAATGAAAATGACTACACCTTGGACACATATTGGGGGAGGAAAGATATAAACAGTCATGGCATTTTCAAAGTCCAATGTAATAATTAAACTTTCAAGTTTTTCTTTCAGTCAAAGAAAGCTTCAGAATAAGATGAGCTTCTTGAAAATAAAAATTATATTCCTCCCTGCCACCTAAAAGCTCAGGTTCCATTAGCCCTGGCTTTTAGGCAGAAGATCTGAGTTCTAAATCTGCTCATGATTTGATCATCAACGTTAATCCAAAGACTTTTCCAATTATTCACTGTAGAACACCACCACCGAGTTCTTAAAATCTGCTTTGTTTTACGACATTTTCTCTCTGCATGACTATTTATAACTTCTGAGCAAACCCCTTTTCTCCTCTGGTCATTACTAAGAATAAAATGATGAAAGATCCCCAAAGCAAACATTCGTCTTACTGTTTGCTCTGAACTCTTAAGTCTTCTTCCAGAGAACTGCGATGATAAATTAAGATTCTGTACACCCTGGAAACAGAGCTAGTCCACAAAGATGACCTCAGTGGGGGAGTAAAGGAATTGAAAGCAAATCGAAGGAACTCAAACATGATGACCTTTTCCTGTTTTTCTGCTGTTGGCAACAGTGCAGGAGGAGACATGAGAGAGGCCCCTGTCCTCCAGAGCTGGGGCCCAGTCCTGGTGAGAGCTCCTGGGGGGCAAGGGGTCCCCCAAGTCATGTGATCATGTGACCCAGAGGGAGTCATTTCACCTAGTGGGCTTATACCTTCTCATCTGCAAAATGAATATTTCATACCAGTGTAGCATCAAGAATGCACGACGAAGACACAGTGAGCCTGGATTTGGGGGGAGGAGTTCAGGCATGTGAATTCTGTATGAAAATTCAATATAGATTCTTATACAATATTTATTATTCTTATTATATAGATTCTTATTTGGGGGAATTAACTAAAATATACCTTTCCTCTTCTTTCAAAAGTGAATTAACATATATTATTTTAATAATCCTGGATAGACTGGACACCTTCTTCTAAATGGAATTCCTAGAGGTGATCATAAAAGCCTTTGCCTACACTTCCACTTTTGTCATTAGCGCACTATCGTGGTGGGAGAGAGAAAGGAGGATTTAGATTGAGTTGTGGAAATTTGCAAAAATCATGTTGTTTGTTTTTGCAAAAACAATAAAATTACTACTTGTTTATAGAGAAAAGACTGCAACAAGCTTCCATAAACACCAGCAGCATGCTATTTTTTGTAAGGATACATTTCAAGGTATTCGAAAACATATAAGTCAGACTGGTAAATTGGGAACATCAATATAGAACGCCTTTTCGCAAACATAGCAAATTAAAAAGCACTTAACGTGTAATACTCCTATCTATTTTCAGGTGGACAATTATGGAAATTCCAAATCCGGATCCACCGGGGTTTAAGACTACGTTCTCAATCACTGATGCTTCTGCCAGAAATAATGGGACTGATTCAGGATACACAGAATCGAGGCTTTCGTTTTAAGAAGGAATATTTATCTTATTCAACATTTATTGAGCTTTCATTATATATTAGGCTCTGAGCTAATCAGAGATGCCTACCCGACCCCAGACCATGAACCTCTGGTTTTTCTAGTGCTATTGATGAAATGCCAAATATCAGCTTTAAAAATCACTGAAGGAGGGCTTCCCTGGTGGCGCAGTGGTTGAGAGTCCGCCTGCCGATGCAGGGGACACGGGTTCGTGCTCCGGTCCGGGAAGATCCCACATGCCGCGGAGCGGCTGGGCCCGTGAGCCATGGCCGCTGAGCCTGCGCGTCCAGAGCCTGCGCTCCGCAACGGGAGAGGCCACAACAGTGAGAGGCCCGCGTATCGCAAAAAAATCACTGAAAGAGAAGATGAGCTATCTGTAACTGTTCCTAGATGAACTTTACCACTTAGTAAGGCAAGATCCTTAGGCTAAAAGATAAACTTGTCAAAACATTAAATAGAGCAGCACAGAGAAGAAAGGAATAGGAGATACTTGAGGGATAAGAACTTGCAGTGGTCTCCTGCTGTAATAATTGCCTCAGTGATACCCACACATCAGTGACCACCATTCTGCTCCATTATCTTTGAATTGTGTATACTGGACAGACTCCAGCACAGACATGATTTGAATTGTTTTGCTCTCAATCATAACACACAGAATATTCTTTCTTTGTTTCAAAAGCAACTGAGAGTTGAGTCCACCTGACGGGGCTATCAAAGTTATGAAATACCAGCAGATATTTCTATAGAGCAAATATTCCTAGACAGTTCAGGGTTTTTTTCTTTTTGATCACTCCTTACTTAAGACAACTAATAACAGAAAAAAATAAATCTCATAAAGATATATTTCCCAGTCACTGAACTCTGATTTTTCTCCACAAGCTGAGGTCACCCATCGGTTTTTAGGCTTGAAATGTCAAAATGAAAAAATCACCAGGAATGAGCACTGCAAAACATTCTGGGGAGCAGGCACGCAGATGTCACCACCAAGCCACAGCTTACAGTCATTTCTCTACCTTCTATTTCTGTGGCAGAGTCAAAAGAATTTTAAAGGGTGTCCATAAATTCAAGAAACTTTTTTTCTTTTTTTTTGCGGTACGCGGGCCTCTCACTATTGTGGCCTCTCCCATTGCGGAGCACAGGCTCTGGACGCTCTGGCCATGGTTCACGGGCCCAGCCGCTCCGCGGCATGTGGGATCCTCCCGGACCGGGGCACGAACCCGTGTCTCCTGCATTGGCAGGCGGACTCTCAACCACTGCACCACCAGGGAAGCCCCAAGAAACTTTTTGTTCTTCATCTTTAAACTGATGTCTTGTTGTCATGAAATCAGCCATGTTAAACTCCAGGAAACCCCTTTAAGCGGAAGCTTTGATGAAAGCGGTATATTGGTTAAAAATGGAGGGTATAAGCATGACCTAGTCCACATCTTTAGACTGGCAACCAGTGGCTATAGCAACAGAGGAGGAGGAACAGTTGCTCTAACTGGTCACATTCTTCTCCAGGCCTGGAGACCCTAGAAGAGGAGTCAAGGGATAGAAGGAGCTTTTTTCAGGTGTTTCCTCTTCCTGGAAACAAAATCTGGCTTAGCTTCTGGTGCTTTTTGTTCCTGAAGTTACTTTGTATTAAATGGAATTCATCATCCAGGCAAATATCCTATAAATGTCCAGCAGGGCATCAAATTCTGCATCAGAGGCAGGAGAGGCGGACGCTCCATAAACCTCTCCTCGCTGAGGCGCCCCTCATCTCTAGGCAGGGCTGCAGCCAGTCAGCTAACCTGGCCTCCCCCTGCCCCAGGGTGCTCCACAAGTATCAGGCACACAGGCCCAGGGGAGGCCTCATGACATCGCCGCCATGGCCACAGCGCCCACTAGGTGAGTCTGTGTGGGCTCTAGCCTCATGGCCCTTCTACCAGCTACCACATCAGCTCTTTCTGGCTGCCATCTATTTGGAGGTTTGGTAAGCTTCTCAGGTGATGTTGGTTAAGGAACAACAACATTCTAGGTCAGTGCTGCCCTCAAGGTCCAAGTTGAGGTATTCACCAGATTGTCTCAGTGCACACCACACTGACACCCTTCAAGAGAAAAGAAAGAAAGCCCTGTCCCTGCAGTCTTCACACGGGACTCGAGAGGGCCCAGGAAACTGGAATGCACCCACATTTCTCTGTCCACCTTTGTTTCTAGCGGGCACTTTCAAGTTATTGTCAACAAGTGTCTTAACCTTTGAATGAGTTTTGGGAGGAAGCCAAGTACAGTTGACCCTTGAACAACACAGGTTTGAACCATGAGGGTCCACTTATACATGGATTTTTTTCGATAGTAAATACTTCATGATCCCTGGTTGGCTGAATCCGTGGGATGCAGAACTGTGGAGACAGAGGAACAGCACATACAGAGGGCACTATAAGTTATATTCGGATTTCCCACTGTACACAGGGTCGGCATCCCTAAGCTCTGTGTAGTTTAAGTGTCAACTGTATTCACGGTAGTTTGTTTATCCATTCATCCATCAACAGACATTTGGGCTGTTTCCACCTTTTGGCTGTTATAAATAATGCTGCTACAAACACTGATGTGCAAATATCTGTTTAAGTCCTGCTTTCAATTCTTTGGGGTATATATCTAGACATGGAATTGCCAGTTCATGTGGCAATGCTACATTTACGTTTTTTGAGGAACCATCACACTGCTTTGCAATTTTTATTTTACTCACCACTCACAGTAAAGAGTTGAAGAGAAGATACAGAGCAGTATATAAGTATGTATTGGTTTGGACTCTGGAAATTTTGGCCTCTGTTCTCTCTTTTTTAAAATAATTAATTAATTAATTAATTTTTGGCTGCATTGGGTCTTCGTTGCTGCGCATGGGCTTTCTTTAGTTGTGGCAAGCTGGGGCTACTCTTTGTTGCGGTGCACGGGCTTCTCGTTTTGGTGGCTTCTCTTGTTGCAGAGCTTGGGCTCTAGGCGTGCGGGCTTAGTTGCTCCGTGGCATGTGGGATCTTCCCCGACCAGGGCTCGAATCCATGTCCCCTACATTGGCAGGAAGATTCTTAATCACTGCCCCACCAGGGAAGCCCCCCCTGTTCCCTTTTAAAGCACTCTTGTCTTCTACTATGATGAAAAGCATTGTATTTAATAATATTTAAAGTTATTTCAAGTCCTTTATCTTTGTCCAACTTTTTCACTCAGTTTACAAGTTTTCCCATGCTTGGTTATTCTTTGCACCATTAAGCTCAACCACCTTGACCCTTTTCACTTCCCAAGCAATTACTCTTAAACATCAAGTCATTGTGACTTACTGCATCTTCTTTCATCCTCCATCAGAATATCTCCTTTTCTACTAGCTAATGATCCATGATGAGGAAAAACACCTAAAGGGAGCTGGGTCCCCACGTGTCATAAATTGCTCCAAGGAGGGCCTTAATCCCCCTCACTCTCCACTGGGGGAGTTCCTCAACCGGAGCAACTTTGGAATGTAAACGCTGAGTCTGAGAGGTGCCACAGTGGCTCTGAATTAGCTGGAGAAGGCTTCGTCAGGAAACGCTAAAAAAAAAAAAAAAAAAAAAAAAAAACTGCGTGGAAGGATAAATCTCTCAAAGGCCTCTGAGAAACTGCTTCTCTATCTGTACAACTCAGAAATTTTGGACATTGTGCAAAAGTCCCAGGAAAACCCATTTAACTTTATCCTGAAGTGATTCCAGCTTTCTACATTTATGTGGATGATCCAGTGTGTCCATAAGTCTTGGAAAACGGGACAGAGGAGAACTACAGCCAATACTCCAGGGCCTGGTTAGTGATGGGAGGGCGGTTGTGATGGGAGAAGAATTTGGGGAGGCAGGAGGAGCCTGACAAAGACAAGTGGGTGTCCTACGTAGGCTAATTAATTTTTAAAAATTAAGTTTAACAAGTAAAATAAAGATACCATTAGATTAAATGTGTTAAGGGAGTGGTTTGGCGGGAATGAACAATTAGAGTCAAACAGAGCTGGAAAAAAACCGTTATGATGCCGGACAGGAAAGTTATCCTGTGGTGATTAATACCATTTTACTTTGGTTAAGGGGTGGGGATGGTGTTAATAACTGGTAAGCGGTAATGAGGGAGGGCTCTGTAGTGCTAGTGAAGTTCTGTTGCTTGATTTGAGTGATGGCTAATATAAACATTCACCAGCTGAGGGCTTCCCTGGTGGCGCAGTGGTTGAGAATCCGCCTGCCAATGCAGGGGACACGGGCTCGAGCTCTGGTCCGGGAAGATCCCACCTGCTGGGGAGCAACGAAGCCCGTGCGCCACAACTACTGAGCCTGTGCTCTAGAGCCCGCAAGCCACAATGACTGAGCCCACATGCCACAACTACTGAAGCCCAGGCGCCTAGAGCCCGTGCTCCGCAACAAGAGAAGCCACCACAATGAGAAGCCCGCACACTGCAATGAAGAGTCGCCCCTGCTCTCCACAACCAGAGAAAGTCCACGTGCAACAACGAAGACCCAATACAGCCAAAAATAAAAATTAAAAAAAAAAAAAAATTCACTAGCTGAATATTCATGATTTGGGCCTTTTTCTTTATGTATATTATACTTAAACTTTTTTGGAGAAAGCATTTCTGGAATGATAGAATAAGGACCTCCATAAATCCATTTCTCCATAAAAACAACAAGAACACTGAAAAAAAATTATCAAAAGCGACTTTTTCAGGACTCTGGAAATTAACTAAAGGTTTGAAGCAGTGTAACAAACACTTATTCAAGAAAAATGGCTGAATCTTAGAAAGCACAGTGAGCTTTGTGGCATTTTACCACACACTATTACCGTCTCTTTCTCCCCAGCCCCCAAAGCCTTCGAAACCAACTATGGCAGCTGTAGAAACAAGCAGTGTAGCAGCCGCTGGGTCAGAGCAAGTTTGGAGATTTTCAAAAGCTCTGTCCCCAGAGGACTGCCGGTATTAACCATTTTCAGGACTTAACGTTATTTGACTTGGTTCAGGGTTGACTCTGCAAGAACAGCCCTACCCCTAGGTCATCTGTTGAAAACAATCAGTGACCGTTGTTTAAAATCTGTAGCTTCCTGAGAAAATATTTACAAATCATATATTTGATGATAAGAGACTTGTATCTAGAACATATAAAAAACTCTTACAACTTAACAACAACAAAGAGAAGCAACAGATCCAATTTAAAAATGAGCTAAGGATTTAAGTAGATGTTTTCCCAAAGATATAAAAATGGCCAAAAGCCCATGAAAAGGTGCTCAACATCATTAGTTACCAGGGAATGCAAATCAAAACCACAATGAAATACCCCTTCACACCCACTAGAATGGCTGTAATAATAAAGACAGTAATAGCAAGTATTGATGGGAATGTGGAGAAATTACAACCCTCACACGCTGCTGGTGAGAAAGTGAAATTGTGCAGCCCTTTTGAAACGCAGCATGGCAGTTCTTCAAAAAGTTACACATAGAGTTTCCGAATGACCATCAGTTCCATTCCTAGGCATACACCCAAGAGTTCTGAAAACATATGTCCACACAAAAACTCATACACCAATGTTTGCAGTAGCATTATTTATAATAGTCAAAAGTGGAAATGACCCAAATGTCCATCAATTGATGGTTAAACAAATGTAGTATATCCATACTATGAAATACTATTCGGCAATATAAAGGACTGAAGCTCTGAAAAATGCTACAACACAGATGAACATTGAAAGAATCATGCTAAGTGAGAGAAGCCAGGCACAAAAGACCACATACCGAAGTATCTGGAATAGGGAAATCTACTGAGACAGAAAGTAGATTAGAGGTCACCAGAGGCTAGGAGAAGGAAGAAATGCGGAATGACTGGTAATGGGTATGGGGCTTCTTTTTGGAAGGATAAAAATGTCTTAAAAGTAGATATTGGTGATATTCAACTCTTTGAATATATAAACCCACTCAATTATACACTTTAAAAGGGTAAATTTTGTATGTGAGTTGTACCTTGATAAAGCTGTTGTAAAGCAACAAAGTTTACTTTAATAATTCCTTAATATAATTATTAATCATATTATCCCTACCCTAGGGGTAAAGCAGTTTTCTGAGGCATGGATGCAAACCCCCCCATAAAATCAGGGATGTTGTAGATCTTATACACCAATATTTCCCCAATACATACAACCAGGGCTAAAACATAGTAGGTGGTCAATAGATATTCTTATATGAATAAAACAGTAGAGAGATTAAGAAACTGTTTAGAAACAGATATCCTGATTTCTGATTCTTCCTTCCATAGTGGAGAGGTGGGTAGACAGTGGTACCATGAATAAGGAATTTGAGGTGACCTGGCCAGGATGCCAAGTACACTCCTTATTGGGAAATGGATATGCTGTTTATTTAAGATGGAGGTGCTCTCCTCTGGGATAGACACGCTATTTGGCAGATGGGTGGTAACGGGTAGAGCATCCCAGCCAAACAACCCTCAGGTCTTGAAGGCAGGTAAACCTGGGTTCAGTTCCAGGCTCTGTTCCTTAGCAGGTATGTTTGCCTAATCCTCCTCAGCCTAAATTTCCTCATCTATAAATGCAGATAATAATATATTCTTGGGTTGTTGTCAGAATTAAGTAAGAAGAGTATGTGTAATGCATTTAATAAATATTTTCATTGACATTATTAACATCTAATGACCAAACAGGTTTTTCAAATACCTAATTAAAAAATGGAGATGGGCCAGTAGTTGTTTTCAGACCACTCAGAAGGCCCTGAAGAGGTTTGGACCTCACTCTACCCTCCCAACGTGGTAGCATTGAGCAGAGAAAAACAATGACTCCTTCCCCTCCCACAGCTCACACTCCCCAGCAGCCATCAGCCTGGCTTGAAACCAGCACAGTTACTGGGGGTGGGGGGAGGTATTTAAAGGTATGAAATAGGAAATATCTCACCCTTAGGAGAGAGGGGGGACATAGGCAATTTACACACATGTTAACCAATTACTCCCCCCCACACTTTATAATGGTGTCATATTTAGTTGTTTTTCTTATTAAAAAGGAATACATGCCCATAAAAATGCAAATTATATCCAGGTATATCCTCTACATAAAGTAGACAAGGGCCAATTGAACCTGAACTGGTTCCTATCAGAAGCTGTAACCTCATTAAAAGAAAAAAAACAAAAGCTTTCATTTTGCTTGACACAGGTTAATAATATACCTGTAGAAACAAGTTACAATGCTAGAGTGTATTCTGTAATTGCCAGGAAGAATTGGGATGGTTTAAGATTTAAATTGTGTAAAGCAGCCATCACAGTGGCTAGCACATGGTAGGTCCTCAGAAAATGGTCACTATTATTTCCAACACCCTTCTCCCAAACACTGTGTGTGTAGTATGCACTACTATGAAATAAACAGTTGAATAGTGCCCTCCAGAGGCCACTGGGATTCAACTGTGCTGACAGCTGAAAGTCTGCAAAGACCAAAGAGAAACTCAGCTTTATGGGGACAATGAAATCTGGTGGAAATGAGTCCAGTTAGGCGCCGTGGGAACTGGTGCTGGGAACTGCAAGTCCCAAGCCCCTGGAAGCTCCTGTCCCATCCCTCTCTCTCTGGGGACCCTCTCAGCTCTGCCCATTTCTGCATGTCCACTCTGTGCTGCTCTAAAGGGACCAACTTCCTCTTGATGTCTGCCCTTCTGTGACTTCAGGCATGTGGCTCGGGCTCTCCCCAGACATGATTCTGGACCTGACTCCATTTGACCTTTCAGCTCATCTTAAATAGCTAAGCAGATTGGTCTCTCACTGGCTTGACTCCAAATTCCCAGGAGACAAAACTGATTGTGCGTCTAGAGGCTGCATTTAGTTTATCCATCCCTGGTGGATGGCCAGCTGCTGCTGGAGGTAGGGGTGTGGTGTGGTGTGTGTGTGGTGTGTGTGTGTGGTGTGTGTGGTGTGTGTGTGTGGTGTGTGTGTGGTGTGCGTGGTGTGTGATGTGTGTGTGGTGTGTGTGTGTGGTGTGTGTGTGGTGTGTGTTGTGCAGTGTGTGGTGCATGTGGGGTGTGCGTGTGGTCTGTTGTGCAGTGTGTGGTG
The DNA here is from genome assembly GCF_000442215.2 of Lipotes vexillifer. Lineage (NCBI taxonomy): Eukaryota > Metazoa > Chordata > Mammalia > Artiodactyla > Lipotidae > Lipotes > Lipotes vexillifer. The sequence continues at coordinate 1,247,285 of NW_006780291.1, forward strand.
CGTGTGGTGTGTGCATGTGGTGGGTGTGTGGGGTGTGCGTGGGGTGTGTGGTGTGTGTGATGTGTGCGTATGGTGTGTGTGTTGTGCAGTGTGTGGTGCGTGTGGGGTGTGCATGTGGGGTGTTGTGTGGTGTGTGGTGCATGTGGTGTGTGCATGTGGTATGCGTATGGTGTGTGTGGTGTGTGTGTGTGGTGCGTGTGGTGTGTGTGGTGTGCATGTGGTGTGTGTGTTGTGCGTGTGGTGTGTGTGTGTTGTGCAGTGTGTGGTGCGCGTGTGGTGCATGTAGTGTGCATGTGGGGTGTGTGTGGGGGGTGTGTGTGGGGGGAGGAGGTGTGTGGTGCATGTGGGGTGTGCGTGTGGGGTGTTGTGTGGTGTGTGGTGTGTGTGGTGTGTGCATGTGGTGTGCATGTGGGGTGTGCATGTGGGGTGTGTGGTGTGCGTGTGTTGTGTGTTGTGCAGTGTGTGGTGCACATGTGGTGTGTTGTGCAGTGTGTGGTGTGTGTGGTGTGTGCATGTGGTGTGCATGTGGGGTGTGCGTGTGGTGTGTGTGGTGTGTGTATGCGTGTGGTGTGTGTGCAGTGTGTGTTGTGCAGTGTGTGGGGTGTGCGTGTGGTGTGTTGTGCAGTGTGTAGTGCGTGTGGTGTGTGTGGTGTGTGTGTGTGGGTGTGCGTGTGGTGTGCATGTGGTGTGTGTGTGGTATGTGTGTGGTGCGTGTGGTGTGTGTGTGGTATGTGTGTGGTGCGTGTGGGGTGTGTGTGGGGGTGTTGTGCGGTGTGCATGTGGTGTGTGAATGTGGTATGTGTGTGGTGTGCATGTGATGTGTGTATGTGGTGTGCGTGTGGTGTGCATGTGGTGTGTGTGTGTTGTGCGGTGTGTGGTGCGTGTGGTGTGTGCATGTGGTGTGCATGTGATGTGTGTGTGTGGTGTGCATGTGGTGTGCGTGTGGTGTGTTGTGCAGTGTGTGGGGCATGTGGTGTGCATTTGGGGTGTGCGTGTGGTGTGTGTGGGGTGTGTGTGTGTGTTGTGCGGTGTGTGGTGCGTGTGGAGTGTTGTGTGGTGTGTGCGTGTGGTGTGTGCGGTGTGTGGTGTGCACGTGGTGTGTGTGTGTGGTGTGTGTTGTGCAGTGTGTGGTGCACATGTGGTGTGTTGTGCAGTGTGGTGTGTTGTGCAGTGTGGTGAGTGTGGTGTGTGCATGTGGTGTGCATGTTGGGTGTGCGTGTGGTGTGTGTGGTGTGATGTGTGTGTGTGGTGTGTGTATGTGTGTATGCGTGTGGTGCATGTGGGGTGTGTGTCATGTGCGTGTGTGGTGTGTGTGCAGTGTGTGTGGTGTGTGCGTGGTGTGTGGTGTGCAGTGTGTAGTGCGCATGTGGTGTGTTGTGCAGTGTGGTGAGTGTGGTGTGTGCATGTGGTGTGCATGTGGGGTGTGCGTGTGGTGTGTTGTGCAGAGTGTGGCGCATGTGGTGTACGTGTGGTGTGTGGTATGTGTGTGGTGTGTGTGTGCGTGCGTGTGTGTGTATGTGTGTGTGTGTGTGTGTGTAGGGGAGGGAGATAGGGCCAGGGTCATGTGGTACAAAACAGATTTAGCACATACAGACTATACAGACCTGTGGGAGCCATGCCAAAAGAGTCTGCTTTTCTCATAACAGTGAGCTAATATTTATCGAGTTTATCATGCACCATGCACCCTACTAGGAGCTTTATAGGCATCACCTACCTCATTTACTCTCACAACCCTCTTGTGAAACTTGATCCTGTTATCATCTCCCACCTTTAGAAGTAACTGCTGGTAACAATGGTTGTGTATCTTTCAGTAATTTATCTGATGCATTTTATTCCCACTTTAAAGATGAGGGAACTGAGGCTTAGAGAGCTAGAGTTTATTATCTGATTGGGGGAGACAAGATTTACACATGTTAAATGATTAGTAAATGACATGGGAGTGATTAAGTACTAAATTGTGTGTTGCCACAGTATTAGTTTTCATTGCTGTGTAACAAATTCCCACAAATGTAGAGGCTTTGGAGCAACCCTCATTGATTAGCTTGCAGTCCTATAGGTTAGAGGTACAGCACTGCACGATGGCACTCTCTGCTCTGTGTTTCACGAGACTGACATCAAGGTTTCGTCTGGGGCTGCCACCAATCTCATCTGGGGCCCAGAGACCTCTTCTAAGCTCATTGGTTGTTGGCAGAGTTTAGTGCTTTGCAGCTTTAGGACAGAGGTCCCCATTTTCCTGCTAGTTGTCAATCGCCACTGCTCTCAGGTACTAGAGGTTGTACTTTTCCATGGCCAGTTCACACTGTGGATATTTGCTTTCCTGCAGGTCAGATGAAGCATGTCTCCCTGGCTGCCCTTTCTGCTACCAGCCAGAGAACACTCTCTGCTTTTCAAGTGCTGGTATGATTAGGTCAGTCCCACCCAGATAATCCCCCCTTCCTAAAATTAACTGTGTCATGACACACTTTATCATGGGAGCAAAATCCATCCAATTCACAGTCCTGGGGGATATGAGGGTGTGTACAAGGTGGGAGTGTGTGGAATTCTCGGTGCCATCTTAGAATCCTGCCTATTATACCCATGAAAATAGATTTTGTATGTGCAGGTTAGAGCTGTTCCCAGTATGGGGAGAAGGAAAGGTTTCAGGGTTGGGGGGTAAGGATTGGACTAGGCCTTGAAGGATGGACCATGCTGGAAAAGACAGCATTTCCCTGAGATTGTAAGGCCAGCAGGTCCGGGGCAGGGCCCAGGGAGCCAGAGGGAACCCCCGCCAAGGAGGCTGATGCAACCGACCGGTCTTCCCGCTCCCCGAGGGGCGGAACCAACGGCTCTGAGGCTGATGCAACAGACACCTGACATTGCCACAACACCCGAGAGATTACCGAAAAAGGGGGCTGCTTCACACAGCAAGCGCCTCCCCTGCGTCCACCCCTATAAATTTTGTTCGCGCCTACACCCGGGCGCGACTTCTGTGGCCCCTTTCTCTAGGACCCGTGAACCTCGCCCGGGAGCGCTCCCAAATAAAGCTTGTTTAAGCTCTCCCCCGTTTTTGGTGCCGTTCCTTACAGAGATAGCCTTAGAAACTCAACACCACTACTCAAGATAATTTGGGAAAATTAATGGGTAAGAATTTCAAACAATATTTAGAAAAAATTTCAGCACTAAGATGGAGGAAGAAGCTAGTATTATTAGATGTTACAACATGAACAAAATACTATGTGATGAAAAAAAATACTATGCGACGAGCATAAAAACAGACATATAGTTGAGAAGAACAAAAATAGAACACCCAGAAATAGAAATGTATGTATATGTGTACGTGTATCACAATAAAGCAAGCCTTACAAATTAAGTGAAGAAAATTAATTATTAATAAATGATGTTTGGATAATTACATAGCAATTTAGGAAAAAAGAGATATAAAATTTCTCCTACACATCAAAATAAATGCCAGCTAAATTAAATTTTAAATTACAAAGATAAATTTAAAATGCAATCATGAAAATTGGTAGAAGAGAGTTTCAGGTCTTCAGGAAGATAGCAACATCCTAAGATTAAAGCAGTGAAAAGACAATTACAAAAGAAAAAAACTCAAACTCATCCATAGAAACAGTTAAAATTTCTACACAGTAATAACAATTTATTAAAAGATTAAGGGGAATTTTAACTGCAAAGGGATTAAAAAGATTAAGGTCTATTATATCTAAATGCATATTCCAATGCTGAAGGTTAGGACTCCAACAGATAGTAGACAAAAGACATGAATAGATGATTTAGAAAACAGGGAAAATAAAATAGAGGAAAAAAAAAACAAACTAGGGGAAAATGGCCAAATTCTCTGATTGAATAAATGCAAATTAAAACCATAAGAGTGATACATATTTTAATTAACTTCTACTAAACATAATTTTAAATCATAATACCAAATCCTGAAATGACCCTGGTACACACTGCACTCATACATTTTTGGTGAGAGTATAATTAGGTAAAGCCATTTGTGAAAAGCAATTTGGCAAAATATCCTTTGACATAGTACCTTCATTCCAGGAAATCTGTCCCAAGAGCAGGATTCAAAAGGAAAGTCCTGGTCAAAAGCATTTCAGGGCTTCCCTGGTGGCGCAGTGGTTGGGTGTTCGCCTGCCGATGCAGGGGACGCGGGTTCGTGCCCCGGTCCGGGAAGATCCCACATGCCGTGGGTGGCTGGGCCCGCGAGCCATGGCCGCTGAGCCTGCGCGTCCGGAGCCTCTGCTCCACAACGGGAGAGGCCGCAACAGTGAGAGGCCCGCGCAATGCCAAAAAAAAAAAAGCATTTCAGATGCAGTGTTACACATAGTATTGAAAAACTGGGAATGACAAAGAACATGCTTACCTAAATTATCATTAATGATTATACTTATCAAGACTATCAAGGTGGAAAGTGTCTGAATATGTTATGTGAAAAACGATAATACAGAATTCTGTACGTAATATAATTTAATATTTTAAAAATATTCCTATGGTATTGGTGAAACAGAAAAACAGAACTTTTACATACTGTCAGTGGAGATACAAATTAGTGTAACCTCTTGGGCAAAACAATTTGCAATGAGTAAAAAACTTTTAATGGGATTTGTTTGAGGATTCCACTTCTAGGAATTTATCCTTCACATAAATGTACTTGTACAGTACACAGAGACATGAACATACGATTTATTGCAGAACTGTTGACACAGCAAAGACTGCACAATGAAAATGCCCATTAATTGGTGATCAATTAAATAAATCACATTAGAACCCTTTGGTGGAATATTATATAGCTGTTGAAAAGAATGAGAGAGAAAATGATACGTTCTCATTGAACCAATCTCTAAGATAGGGTTTGGTTTTTTTGTTTTTTGATTTTTTAATTTATTTTTGGCTGTGTTGAGTCTTTTTTTTTTTTTTTTTTCTTGCGTTATGCGGGCCTCTCACTGTTGTGGCCTCTCCCATTTGCGGAGCACAGGCTCCGGACGCGCAGGCTCAGTGGCCATGGCTCACGGGCCCAGCCGCTCCGCGGCATGTGGGATCTTCCCGAAACGGGGCACGAACCCGCGTCCCCTGCATCGGCAGGCGGACTCTCAAGCACTGCGCCACCAGGGAAGCCCCTGTGTTGAGTCTTCGTTGCTGCGCGTGGGCTTTCTCTAGTTGCAGTGAGTAGGGGCTACTCTTCCTTGTGGTGCGCAGGCTTCTCACTGCAGTGGCTTCTCTTGTTGCAGAGCACAGGCTCTAGGTGCGTGGGCTTCGGTAGTTATGGCTCGCAGGCTGTAGAGTGCAAGCTCAGTAGTTATGGTGCATAGGCTTAGTTGCTCCGTGGCATATGGGAATCTTCCTGGACCAGGGCTCGAACCTGTGTCCCCTGCATTGGCAGGCAGATTCTTAACCACCGTGGCACCAGGGAAGTCCTTAAGATAGGTTTTTATTTTATTTATTAATTTAAAAAATAAATTTATTTATTTTATTTTTGGCTGTGTTGGGTCTTCGTTTCTGCACAGGGTTTTCTCTAGTTGCTGTGAGCGGGGGCTACTCTTCGTTGCGGTACACAGGCTTCTCATTGTGGTGGCTTCTCTTGTGGCTCAAGGGCTCTAGAGCACAGGCTCAGTAGTTGTGGCACACAGGCTTAGTTGCTTAATTGCAGCATGTGGGATCTTCCCGGACCAGGGCTCAAATCCGTGTCCCCTGTATTAGCAGGCAGATTCTATTTTTTTTTTTTTTTTTTTTTTTG
>NW_006780291.1:1253128-1261213 GCF_000442215.2 Lipotes vexillifer
TTTTGCGGTACGCGGGCCTCTTACTGCTGTGGCCTCTCCCGTTGCGGAGCACAGGCTCCGGACGCGCAGGCTCAGCGGCCATGGCTCTCGGGCCCAGCCGCTCTGCGGCATGTGGGATCTTCCCTGACCGGGGCTCAAACCCGTGTGCCCCGCATCGGCAGGCGGACTCCCAACCACTGCGCCACGAGGGAAGCCCGGCAGGCAGATTCTTAACCACTGCACTACCAGTGAAGTCCTAAGATAGGTTTTTAAATTAAAAAAAAAAAAAGAGGCAGAATAGTGTGGATAGTGTGCCCCTGTTTGTGTAAAAGAGAAGTAACACAGATAATTTGGATATGCTAGAGAATTCTTGGAAAGATACCCCCAAACTGGTAATGGAGTGGTGCAGCTAGAGACTAGAGAGTGGGGTCTGAATTAAGGAGAATTCTCACTCACTGTCTACTGTGAACATTCTGTTCTATTTGAATGTTTTGCCATGTACAAGCATTACTTTCCAATGATAAAATAATAGTTAAGAAAGGTAGTCTGAAAATTATATATTGCAGATGAACGTAGATGAGATGGAAATAGATGAATCTATTGAGTTAGTGTGGTGGGGCTATATTTGCATGGTCACAGCTTAGATATTAACATAGAAAAATTAAATTAATTGAGAATTAGGGTAATAGAATTGTAAGTCATTCTTTCCTTTAAAATGCCACTTCAACATTGTTTTAATGTTGCCACTGAAATAAAGATTAGTGTGGGGCGAGGGACTGGGTGCCTGAGGAATTAACTAATAGCTTTATAAATATGCTGCTCTGGAATGAATAAAGGGAAGAATAATCAGACAAAGAGAGCTCACAAAATGGTCCAGGGAGCAAGCAGTTAGCAAGAGGAGTACAGCCAGGGTGCCTGTGCTTTTGGTGGGATGGCTGACCAGGACACCCCATGGTGGGAACTCAGGGGCCACCTGGAAAGCAAGTACGGGGGAACTGGGAGGGTTTAGGAAGAGGGTGCATGCCTGCAGAGCCTGAAGAAACCAGCCGTCTGGAGAGCCAGTCAAGGAGGAGTGGTGGGCATGGGGCTGATGAGAAACATCTAGATCCCACAAATCTCAAATGAGACATTTCCTTAGGGGGTAGGGCTAACCTTTGTATCTGTGAGATGACTACTCTGGAAATGCTGATTCCTCATGACTCTCAGAAAAAAAAAAATGTGAGCATGTACCCCATATATATATGTTTATTTATTTAACGTGTACATGTACTATTGTACTAATACATTAGATACATTATAAAACATATATGAAAAAGCTACATTTTAAAAATATACACTTAATACGAAGTGCTTAATACTTTAAAATCTTTTTTCACCTTTACTAAAATAAATTACATAAAGTGAATATTATTTTTAGTAAAAGCTATACAGTTAAATATACTCCAAGGTCTTCAAAAACTTGGCTTAACATTTTGGAATGTGATAATTCACAAGTACGGTCTGAAGTTCAGAATAAATGGATGCTGGTTTTAAAGGCTGCCACAGCTGAAGCTATCTCACAAGGATAGGGAGCTCCAAATGGAAACAATACATTAGTGGCAGCACTTAATAAAAAGTAATATTCATTTTGCAGCCTTATCTACCACTTGTGCAAAGGTTTTGGTTAAAACTTTGTGTTAATTTTCAACTTGGTTGAGTTTTTCTTGCCAAGTTATTGAGAGGTACTGTCTTTTAAAATAGTTTTTAACATATAAGTTTTGTAAAATTCTTTGGAAGATTTAAAAAATAGAAAATTTTGTTCTCAAGATTTCAAATATGTGCATATGAAACATTTTGTTGGCAAACATTGCATTTTGGGGGAGAAAAGTAATAAGCATGGAAACACTTCCAAAAACCCGTTTTGAAAATGCTCTTTCCATAGCATGAATTTCTTTCAAATAGTAGTTACTACTTTCTTATCGTTGTTGCAGTATCATCTTTACCTTGAAAAGACAGGTTATGTGTGTTTGCGTTTGCAAAAATAGCCTCCAGGCTGTGGGCCCCAGGACCTGCCCATGCTGTCCCAGGAGGGTGTGGCCAACTTCCGTGACTGGAAAATCCATCAGTGCATGTCAGAACCCACCTTGCTGTCCCGGGAGGGCATGGACAGCTCTCGCTACTGGGAAATCCACCAGTGGGTGCCGGGACCCGCCCTGCTGTTCTGGGAAGAGGCGGATAACTCGCCCCACTAGGAAATCTGTCAGCGAGTGCCAGGAGCTGCCCGCCATCCCAGGAGCATGCAGAAACCACTCACTACTAGGAAATCTGCCAGTGGGTGCAGGGACCTGTCCCGCTGTCCCAGGAGGGCACAGATAGCTCCCCGACTAAGAAATTTGCCCAAAGGAGGGACTGAAACCACAGATGAGCCCCAGGGGCTATGTGACTAATGAAGAACAGCTGAAATCTCTCCTCGTGGCTGTGTGAACTGTGGAGTTACACCTCCACTGATAGCCTCCTAAATTCAGTGCCTGTGAAACATCTGAAAGGACAACAAGTACTCCTGCAACTGGAACAGGTCTGGCTTTAGAAGCTGTAAGCTCTGCGGGCATGTACACGTGGAGGTAGGGACAGACCAAAGTGCAAGCTGCCTCCATAGCTCCCACAGTGGGTCCAGGTGCATGACTACCGCAGTACTGGGACTTAACTTCAGTGGACCTGCACCAGTGGCTGGGTGAAAACAACGCCTGAGAGTCACCAGGGCCATTTTCCAGCATACCCACAGTTAAGGCAGGACTGAGAACAGTGCCAACAACAGTCCACTTTGTGAGCTCACACAGCATGTGAAGGGAACAGAGCACATTCACAGGTGAACAGCTCCAAAGGAGGAAAACTCAGCGGCTTCCCTCCCAGTGGCAGTGCTCCAATCCCACCTACATTGCACCACAGATCAGAATCACAGCTAAGAAACAGATCTGGGGGCCTCTACTCCAACAACTAGGGAGCAGACCCCACCCCTGACAGGGCAGTGACAACCACAGAGCAAATGGGAGGCCCCGCTCAATATCTAGCACAGGCTCTGTTCACCACAACACCAATCAAACCCCCTATCAATGGGATAATGTCACAAGCCTCCGGACCAACCTCACCCACCAGGGAGCAGATTCCAGAAGCAAGAGGAACTGCAATCCTGCAGCCTGCGGAAAGGAGACCACAAACACAGTAAGTGTGACAAAATGAGATGGCAGAGAAATATGCTGCAGATGAAGGAGTAAGATAAAAACCTACAAGAACAACTAAATGCAGAGGAGTTAAGCAATCTCTCTGAAAAAGAATTCAGAGTAATGATAGTAAAGATGATCCAAGATCTTGGAAACAGAATGGAGGCACAGATCGAGAAGAAAAAGAAAAGTTTAACAAAGACATAGAAGAACTAAAGAACAAACAAACAGAGATAAATAACGAAATGAAAAATACACTAGAAGGAATCAATAGCAGAATAACTGAGGCATAAGAACGGGTAAGTGACCTTCTCTGCCACAGAACATAATAAAGAAAAAAGAATGAAAAGAAATGAGGACAGTCACAGAGACCTGTGGAACAACATTAAATGCACCAACATTTGAATTATAGGGGTCCAAGAAAAAGAAAAAAAAGAGAAAGGGCCTGATTTGAAAAAAAAATTTGAAGAGCTCATAGTCGAAAACTCCCCGAATATGGGAAAGGAAATAGTCACCTATGTCCAAGAAGCACAGAGAGTCCCATACAGGATAAACCCAAGGAGGAACACACTGAGACACATATTAATCAAACGAACAGAAATTAACTACAAAGAAAAAATATTAAAAGCAACAAGGGAAAAGCAACAAATAACACACAAGGGAATCCCCATAAGGTTATCAGCTGATTTTTCAGCAGAAACTCTGCAGGCCCTGAAGGGAGTTGCAAGATATATTTAAAGTGATGAAAGGGAAAAACCTATAACCAAGAATAATCTACCCAGCAAGGCTCTCATTCAGATTCGACAGAGAAATCAAAAGCTTTACAGACAAGCAAAAGCTAAGAGAATTCACCACCACCAAACCAGCTTTACAATAATTGCTAAAGGAACTTCTCTAGGCAAGAAGTACAAGAAAAATAAAAGAGGAAGGGAAGAGAAAAGACCTATATAAACAAACCCAAAACAATTCAGAAAATGGCAATAGGAACATACATATTGATAATTACCTTAAATGTAAATGGATTAAATGCTCCAACCAAAACACATAGACTGGCTGAATGGACACAAAAACAAGACCTGCATATATGCTATCTACAAGAGACCCATTTCAGACCTAGGGACACATACAGACTGAAAGTAAGGGGATGGAAAAAGGTATTCCATGCAAATGGAAATCAAAAGAAAGCTGGAGTACCAATACTCATATCAGACAAAATGGACTTTAAAATAAAGACTGTTGCAAGAGACAAGGAAGGAAACTACACAGTGATCAAGGGATCAATCCAAGAAGAAGATATAACAATTGTAAATGTTCATGCACCCAACAGAGGAGCACCTCAATACATAAGGCAAATGGTAACAGCCATAAAAGGGGAAATAGGGCTTCCCTGGTGGCACAGTGGTTGAGAGTCCACCTGCCGATGCAGGGGACACGGGTTTGTGCCCCGGTCCGGGAAGATCCCACATGCCGCAGAGCGGCTGGGCCCGTGAGCCATGGCCGCTGAGCCTGTGCGTCCGGAGCCTGTGCTCCGCAACAGGAGAGGCCACAACAGTGAGAGGCCCGCATACTGCAGGGAAAAAAAAAAAAAAGGGGGGGAAATAGACAGTAACACAATAATAGTGGGGGACTTTAACACTCCACTTACACTAACGGACAGATCATCCAGACAGGAAATTAATAAGGAAACACAAGCCTTAAATGACACATTAGACCAGATAGAATTAATTGATATTTATAAGACATTCTATCCAAAAGCAGCAGAATATACTTTCTTCTCAAGTGCACATGGAACATTCTCCAGGACAGACCACAGCTTGGGTCACAGATCAAGCCGTGGTAAATTTAAGAAAACTGAAATTGTATCAAGCTTGTTTTCCGACCACAGTGCTATGAGATTAGAAATCAATTACAGGGTCATCTCTGGTGGTGCAGTGGTTAAGAATCCACCTGCTAATGCAGGGGACACGGGTTCGAGCCCTGGTCTGGGAAGATTCCACGTGCCGCGGAGCAACTAAGCCTGTGTGCCACAACTACTGAGCCTGCGCTCTAGACCCCGTGAGCCATAACTACTGAGCCCATGTGCCACAACTACTGAGGCCCACACACCTAGAGCCCATGCTCTGCTACAAGAGAAGCCACTGCAATGAGAAGGCTGTGCACCACAATGAAGAGCAGGCCCCACTCGCTGCAACTAGAGAAATCCCACGTGCAGTGACAAAGACCCAACTCAGCCAAAAGAATTAAATTTAATTAATTCAAAAAATAAAGAAATCAATCACAGGAAAAAACTGTAAAAATATACAAACACATGGAGGCTAAACAATATGCTACAAAATAACCAATGGATCACTGAAGAAATCAAAGAGGAAATCAAAAATACCAAGAAACAAATGACAATGAAAACACAATGACTCAAAACCTATGGGATGCAGCAAAAACAGTTCTAATATGCAAGTTTATAGCAGTAAAATCTCACCTCAAGAAACAAGAAAAATCTCAAATAAATAACCTAACTTTACACCTAAAGCAACTAAAGAAAGAAGAACAAACAAAACCCAAAGCTAGTAGAAGGAAAGAAATCATAAAGATCAGAGCAGAAATAAATGAAATAGAAATGAAGAAAACAACAGCAAAGATCAATGAAACTGAAAGCTTATTTTTTGAGAAGATAAACAAAATTGATAAACCTTTAGCTAGCCTCATCAAGAAAAAAAGGGAGAGGACTCAAATCAATAAAATTAGAAATGAAAAAGGAGAAGTTACAACGGACACCACAGAAATACAAAGCATCATAAGAGAATACTACAAACAACTATATGCCAATAAAATGGACAACCTGGAAGAAATGGACAAATTCTTAGAAAGGTATAAGCTTCCAAGACTGAACCAGGAAGAAACAGAAAATATGAACAGACCAATCACAAGTAATGAAATTGAAACTGTAATTAAAAATCTTCCAACAAACAAGAGTCCAGGACCATATGGCTTCACAGGCAAATTCTGTCAAACATTTAGAGAAGAGCTAACACCTATTCTTCTCAACCCCTTCCAAAAAATCACAGAAGGAACACTCCCAAGCTCATTCTATGAGGCCACCATCACCCTGATACCAAAACCAGACAAAGATGTCACAAGATAGAAAACTACAAGCCAATATCACTGATGAGCACAGACACAAAAATCCTCAACAAAATACTAGCAAACAGACTCCAACAACACATTAAAAGGATCATATGCCATGATCAAGTGGGATTTATCCCAGTGATGCAAGGATTCTTTAATACAAGCAAATCAATCAATGTGAAACACCATATTACCAAATTGAAGAATAAAAGCCATACGACCATCTCAATAGATGGAGAAAAAGCTTCTGACAAATTCAACACACATTTATGATAACAACTCTCCAGAAAGTGGGCATAGAGGGAACCTACCTCAACATAATAAAGGCCATATATGACAAACCCACAGCAAACATCTCAATGGTGAAAAACTGAAAGCATTTCCTCTAAGATCAGGAAAAAGACAAGGATGTCCACTCTCACCACTATTATTCTCGTAGTTTTGGAAGTCCTAGCCACTGCAATCAGGGAAGAAAAAGAAATAAAAGGAATACAAATTGGAGAAGAAGAAGTAAAACTGTCACTGTTTGCAGATGACATGATACTATACACAGAAAATCCGGAAGATGCTACCAGAAAACTACCAGAGCTAATCAATGAATTTGGTAAAGCTGCGGGATACAAAATTAATACACAGAAATTTCTTGCATTCCTATACACTAACAAGGAAAGATTAGAAAGAGAAATTAGGGAAACAATCCCCTTTACCATTGCAACAGAAAGAATAAAATACCTAGGAATAAACCTAAGGAGGTGAAAGACCTGTACTCAGAAAACTATAAGATACTGATGAAAGAAATAAAAGACGACACAAACAGATGGAGAGATATACCATGTACTTGGATCGGAAGCAAAAAAAAAAAAAAAATGTTCACACTACCCAAAGCAATATACAGACTCAATGCAATCCCTATCAAAATTCCAATGACATTTTTCACAGAAATAGAGCAAACAATCCTAAAATTTGTACGGAACCGCTAAAGACCCTGAATAGCTAAAGCAATCTTGAGAAAGAACAAAGCTCCTGATCTCCAGCCATTTTACAAAGCTGCAGTAATCAAAATAGCATAAAAAATGACACATAGATCAATGTGGCAGAAGAGAGAGCCCAGAAATAAACCCATGCATAAATGGTCAATTAATTTATGATAAAGGAAGCAAATGATTTATGATACAGTAAGGAAAAGACAGTCTACTCAATAAATGCTGTTGGGAAAACTGGACAGCAACATGCAAAGGAATGAAACTGGACCACTGTCTTACACCATAGACAAACGTTAATTCAAAGTGGATTAAAGACTTGAATGTAAAATCTGAAACTATAAAACTCCTAGAAGAAAACACAGGCAGTAAGCTACTTGACACTGATCTTCATGATGATTTTTTTTCATTTGACAGCAAAAGCAAAAGCAACAACAGAAATCCACAAGTGGGACTACATCAAACTAAAAGACTTGTGTGCAGCAAAGGAAATCATCAACAAAATGAAATGGCAACCTGCTGACTGGGAGAAAATATTTGCAAGTCACATATTTGCTAAGAAGTTAATATTCAAAGTATGTAAAAAGCTCATATAACTCAATAGCGAAGAACCAAACAATTTGATTAAAAAATGGGCAGAGGATCTGAAGAGACATTTTTCCAAAGAAGACATACAGATGACCAACAAGTACATTATAAGATGTTCAACGTCAGTAATCATCAGGAAAATGCAAATCAAAACCACAGTGAGGGGCTTCCCTGGTGGCGCAGTGGTTGAGAATCTGCCTGCTAATGCAGGGGACACG
>NW_006780292.1:0-218 GCF_000442215.2 Lipotes vexillifer
AGAAGTACAGAGCAAGAAGGAAAAGTCTGTGGTAATGTGTAGCTTCAGTTCCTCCTCTTAAATTTGTTTGACAAAAAAAACTGTCCCAGTTCACTGTGGCCATTCCTGCCCTGCTACGCACAGCATGAACCAAGAGCCAGGCATAGATGTTTGGGACACAGAAAGGATTCCAACTGAGCTGATGCTCAGAGTAAAAGAGGAACAGGCTGGGGCATCAG
>NW_006780293.1:0-1340 GCF_000442215.2 Lipotes vexillifer
TCTTTCCCTTCCTCTTTTTTGTCAGTAGAAGCTCATTTTTCCAAAAGATTGAAGAAAGTGTATTTTAGGGCTTTAAAAGAGTAAAAATTAACCAAAGATCTTTAAAAGCGTTGATCCCATCCTCTTATACGGTGTTGTGTTTCCTTTTCATTTGCTCTATTTTGTGTCTCTTCTTTGGAGCAGTATCCATGCAGATTCTGTTTCTCATTTTAAAAATTTGGTTATTTGACATTTTATTGTTGAGTTGCCAGTGTTCTTTACATATTCCGAATACTAGGCTTTATCAGATATATGACTTGCAAACGTTTTCCTTCATTCTGAAGGTTGTATTATGTCTTTCTTGATGGTGTTCTTTGAAACACAAAGGATTTTAATTTTGATAAAGTCCAATTTCTTTTTCCTTTTGTTGCCTGTGCTTTTGCTATCATATTTAAGAGTTCATTGCCAAATCCAAGACTATGAAGATTTATCCCTTTTTTTCTTCAGAAATTTGTGTAGTTTAGCTCTTATATTTAAGTCTTTGATCCATTTTAAATTCAAAGTCTATTTTGTCTGATATTGGTATAGACACTCCTGCTCTCTTTTGGTTACTATTTGAGTTTTCTCACTGAGTTTGGAATTCCTTTTTCTATCCTTTAACTTTCAACCTGTTTGAGTCTTTTAATCTCAAGTGCATCTCTTGTAGACAGCATATAGTGGGATCATATGTTTTTACCTGTTCCGCCAATCTCTGTATTTTGATTGGAGAGATTAATCCATTTACATTTACTGACAAAAAAAAAAAAAAAAAAAAGACTCATTTCTGCTATTGTGCTATTTCTTTTCCATATGCCCAAAGCTTTTTTGCCCCTGATTTCCTGCATTCCTATCTTTCGTTGTGTGTGTTTAGCTGATTTCTTACAGTAAAATACTTAAATTACTTTCTCACTTCCTTTTGGGTATATTCTATAGCTATTTTCTTTGTGTTTACCATGGGGATTACCTTTAACATCCTAAAATTAAAACACTCTAACTTGAACTTATAGCAGGTTAAACTCAACAACATCCAAGTTCTTGAAGCTAAAAGAGCATCCTACTATCTCAAAGCAAAAGAACTTCTCCAAGACACACTGCAGTTTCTGCCTGGCTGGAACGTTGTCCCAGAGTGGGTTTAAGTTTAAGGAGTCGAAGGAGGCATACATTTCCATCCTCTGGATCACTGCTCACCAAAAAATACATAATGCCAGGCACATATGTAATTTTGAATTTTCTAATGAAAACACCAGGGAAATGAAAATGGTGAAGTCAATGTAAATAATAGATTTTTAATTCAGTATCTGCAAAATGTTAGAATTTTTACA
>NW_006780294.1:0-205 GCF_000442215.2 Lipotes vexillifer
CATATTCAACGCATAGGAATAGACCTGACTAGTAGGAATCTAAAAACCTATGTATGTATATGTTTCCGTAAGAGAATGAAGCGTGTGTAGAGCGACATAAGCTCAGCAGTGAAAACCAGCCAAATCCCATTATAAAAATAATTTTCAAAACCAAAACAAAATGACAGTGAAATAGAGAGACATTATTACTTAATTCATTCAGGGC
>NW_006780295.1:0-347 GCF_000442215.2 Lipotes vexillifer
TTCAGTTGCAGGTAATGCTGAAAACTCAAAGGAGCTCACACACTAAATGGAAATAATAGAGAAGAGGAGCCATGTCAGGCACTCTGAATCTATGGATTCCAACTATGTCACGCAACTCCATCTCTGTCTTTCTTAAATCCGTTTTCCTCTGTGTTATCTTCACCCTTTCAGATACTCGAAATCCTTGTGGTAACAAAGGTGTTCCCCAATGACTCTTAGATTCAAGTGATTCTTACATCTAGTGATTGCAGCAAAAATATTCAACATATTTCCTAATAATTCCAGAAGAAATAAAAAATTAAAACGAATTCTCTAGGTTTTCAATGGTTTTGCACGTATTAAACACC
>NW_006780296.1:0-216 GCF_000442215.2 Lipotes vexillifer
GGACACAGTAAGACAACCATCTGAAAAGTAGGAAGAGAGCTCTCACCAGGAACTGAATATGGCGCCTTGATCTTGGCCTTCCAACCTGCAGAACTCTTAAGAAATTACCGTCTGTTTTTCAAGCCACCAGGTCTATGGCATTTTGTTATAGCCGTCCAAGCTGATGAAGACATAGAGAATATATAAGATGGTCTAATATACATATATCCAGGGTTC
>NW_006780297.1:0-231 GCF_000442215.2 Lipotes vexillifer
CCTCCTGCCAATGCAGGGGACACGGGTTCGATCCCTGGTCTGGGAAGATTCCCACATGCTGCGGAGCAACTAAGCCCATGTACCACAACTACTGAGTATGAGCTCTGGAGCCTGCGAGCCACAACTACCGAAGCCCACATGCCTGGAGCCTGTGCTCCACAACAAGAGAAGCCACTGGGATGAGAAGCCCACGCACACCAATGAAGAGTAGCCCCTGCTCGCCACAACTAG
>NW_006780298.1:0-3963 GCF_000442215.2 Lipotes vexillifer
CCCGCCCTGCCGATGCAGGGGACGCAGGTTCGTGCCCCGGTCCGGGAGGATCCCGCATGCCGCGGAACGGCTGGGCGCGTGGGCCATGGCTGCTGGGCCTGCGCGTCTGGAGCCTGTGCCCCACAATGGGAGAGGCCACAACGGTGAGAGGCCCGCATACCGCAAAAAAAAATATTTAAAAAAAAAAAAAAAATCTCCTCACCCACCCCCAAAAAAAGCTGCTGGAATTTTAATTGGAATTGCCTTCAATCTACAGGTCAATTTGGAAAGAACTGACACTTCTACAATTCTTAATCCTTAAACATGGTATACATCACCACTTAGTTAAGTCTTCTTTAATGTCTTTTGGAAGAGCATATATAGATTGTACTACAATTTACATAAATGAAAAGTAAATTTATTTTGGATAATAAATAATGTTCTCTTTATATGCCCTTTTTTCTCTAAGTCTTATTACTACATGAGCAGTGATAGTCAATGACAATTCCTTCAGGATTAACGAAATGGTTTCAAAACTTGCTGACGCTACAGCTCATCTCCAGTTTGACCTCTCCCACCAATCCACAACCACCTTTAATTTTCCAAGGATCTCAGAAGCAGTAGTATGAATCCACTTCCCATAATATACAACTAATCCACATTATCACAAAAACTGCAAACTAAGCCAACCTTGTAAAGTCCAATCCAACTATATCCAAAAGTCAGAGATTAAAATATATTGCCAAAATATATAAATAATTCACAAAAAGGAAATACCAATAATCCTTAATCCTTAAACATATAAAAATAAACATAACCTTGATTGTTAAAGGACCACAACACACATACATACACATATATTTTATTTACATACAGCAATATTTATATATTTTTAAAATTCATACTCAAAAGAGAGAGATGGCCCTTCCAACCCTGGGGTCAGGGGAAAGGGGAAATACAGACTTATTTACCACTATTACACCATTTTCGTTACTGAAAATCAGTAGAGGAAAAGAATTAAGTGTTTACCCTTATTAATAATGTAGTAAAAACAATGTTTTATATATCCTAATTCATGAAAGCACTCCTTCACAGGAGAATTCCAGTTAATAAATGTACAAGAAATGACCAACTTAAAAATACTACCATTTTGGAATCTCTTATGAAATAGGTGATTCAGACCAAAATCATCAATGGATGCTAAAACACACTCAAACCTCTGATCAGTCTTAGCATGATAACTGATATAAACCCACACATTTTCTGTAACCTAATGAAATACAATATAAGGTACCTAGCATCACTTATGAAATACTCTTACCAAAAATGTTTAACCCAAATTTTATCAAGCCTTTAAATCTGATGTCCAATTTATAGAAAATACAGTAAATAAAAAAACAAAATATAAGAAGCAATCAGGTAGGTCTAGAAGGTGGAACATTCTACAGAAAAACTGACCCAGTTTGTTAAAAGAAAAAAAAGAGTAACAGCATAGGGAAAAAAATAGTGGCAGGAGTTGGGGAGTACATACCTCTATTCGAGATTAAAGACAGAAGAAATGTAACTACCTTATTGCAATGTATTGCAATGCAATGTATACACCTTATTTATTTCCTAATTGTAACAAATGAACTACAAAACAACTAGGGAAATTTGAAAATGGACTGGGTAAGAGGAATTATTGTTAACTTTGTAAGGTGTGACAATGGTATTACAGTTATAAAAGAAAATGTCCATATTTTAATTTACTTTAAAAAAACCCTAAAAAATAGATGAAGTAAATATGGAAATAATCCAAATGGCTATTAACTGATGAATGGATAAAGAAAAGATGGTATATTCATACAAAGGAATCTCACTCCAAAATAAAAAGGAATGAAATATTGATACATGTTGTAACATATCACACTCAAAGATTCCAGGGACTAGGACACAGGTATCTTTAGGGGGCCATTATTCAGTCTACATAATAAAGCTGTTAAATACAAATAAACAAAAATGTTTACAATCTACATACTGAGTAATAGGAATTCAATATTCTAGTCACTCTACATAATTATGTGTCTGTCAGTTTTTATAATAAAGAGTTAAAAATGAGATATTGGTTTTCACCTACCAAATTGACAAAGGCCAAAGAATCTACAAATGCATTAAATTGACAGAGGGGTGGGGAAGCCGACCTTCTCATACATTGCTGGTAGGAGTGTTAATTGGTACAACTTCCATGGAGCAGTTTGGCAAATTACAAATGCACATATACTTTGACCCAGCAATGCTACTTTGAGGAATTTATACTGGAGATTTATTTGTATGCTTGAAAAATTATGTATGCAGCATTATCTGTTATAACAAGAAATTAGAAACAATCTAAATGTCCACCAATAAAAAACCGATTTCATATAATCTATGCACACTCTGCAGTCATTTAAAAGAATAAGGCAGTTGCATATATGCATATACATACGTTTTACTTAACTGTGGGGAAAAAAAGCAAGGGACAGCAAGCAAAAACAAAAAAGAAAGGTATGTGTAGTATGCTACCATTTGTGTTTCAACAGTGCTGTAAAACTACATGAAATAATATGGTTTTACTACCTCTGGAAGCATTCAAAAGAAACTGCTCCTACCAGGAATTATCTCTGGGCAAGGGAGGTGGCTGAGTCGGGGAAAGGAAAGAGAAAAACTTATTTCCTCCTTTTCATACCTTTTGAATTTTCTACTGGTACATATACAACAAATGAAGGGACAGACAGATCATTAAAATAAAAAAAAAATTTTTTAATCAGCATACCACACAAGCTTATGTGGCCCTTGATACAAATTTTCAATCTCCAAGTACACTCTTACCTGCTAGTTGGTGCAGGGAAAGAAAATGACAGTAGCTGATTCCAGAACGGGTCATTCTCAGAGACAGATTCTGTGCCTGATAACTTTTTTAAGTACTCATTTTTAGGAAGATCACCAATTCTGCTGCTATTCGATCCCATTTTTTAATCTGGTAGATAACTTGTCCTTAAACCTTCATTTCCACAAGACAACCTACAAAGAATGAAAAGAAATTTCAAACGTGTTCAAAATAATCATCATACGTTTCTTACCCTTGACCTAAATGTAAGAAATTCTAAACTTAGTAAAAGAAATCATACCTCTCTTTATTTTTAAATATATTAGACATCAGATACAAAGTTACAAGGCGAAAAATGAGGCTAAAATCTGTCTTAGCCAACATAACACAAAATCCCAATCTATACTTGTAGATCTTAGAATGGGCATACCTTTGCCCAAGAAAATGTCTCAAAGCAAATTCATAACAATAACTTATTAAAAAATAGTCTAAAACAATGGTGCTAAAGAAATAGAGACTGGATGGCTTGAATGTGCTAAGGGCAGAAAACTGTTCAAGTAGTTACCATGTGCTACCTACACTTAAGGAGAGAATGAGGACTGAAGTGAGTTACCGGCTTAAAGTGAAAGGGCTCCCAATTCCAAAGGAGTCACACACAGTGTCTCTCTCATCCTGCTGTAATGCACATATACTTTTTGCTGGCATTCTTAGTCTCCTAAATCATGAGCTGTTGTGTTTTGCTGGGGTTTTTTTTTTTTAAATAAGAACTATCTTATTCATCTTTCTAGATGTCTACAGTAGCATATAACAGGCATTCTCTAAACAGCATTATGTTGAAGGAAGGAATGAGTGTAAATAAATTATTACTGTCTTCATTATTTGTTGTGCTTGGTCTCGAAGGGGAAAACTAACAGATCAGTTACAAAATGAATCACAGTCTTCATCAAATTGCATGTAACATAGTTCAAGATCATGTTTTATCTCAACTTGTTCAGAAAAAGTCTCTCACTGACAATAAAATAATGAATAATAAATTAAACTAAACTAAAATTACCATCACAGGGACTTCCCTGGTAGTGCAGTGGTTAAGAATCCACCTGCCAATGCAGGGGACATGGGTTCGAGCCCTGGCCTGGGAA
>NW_006780299.1:0-265 GCF_000442215.2 Lipotes vexillifer
ACTACCATACGACCCAGGAATCCCACTACTGGGCATATACCCTGAGAAAACCATAATTCAAAATTTGTCATGTACCACAATGTTCGTTGCAGCTCTATTTACAATAGCCAGGACATGGAAGCAAACTAAGTGTCCATCAACAGACAAATGGATAAAGAAGTTGTGGCACATATATACAATGGAATATTACTCAGTCATAAAGAGAAACAAAATTGAGTTATTTGTAGTGAGGTGGATGGACCTAGAGACTGTCATACAGAGTGAA
>NW_006780300.1:0-1311 GCF_000442215.2 Lipotes vexillifer
ATTGGCTGCTTTGGGTCTTCATTGCTGCATGTGGGCTTTCTCTAGTTGTGGCGAGTGGAGGCTACTCTTTGCTGTGGTGCATGGACTTCTCATTGCAGTGGATTCTCTTGTTGCAGAGCAGGGGTTCTAGGCACAGGGGCTTCAGTAATTGCATCACATGGGCTCAGTAGATGAGGCATGCGGGCCCTAGAGAATGCGGGCTTCAGTAGTTGTGGTGCGTGGGCTCAGTAATTGCGGTGTGCAGACTCTAGGGGGCATGGGATTAAGTAGTTGTGGTGCGTGGGCTCAGCAGTTGCAGTGAGCAGCCTCTAGGGCACGTGGGCTTCAGTAGTTGTGCTGTGAAAGCTCAGTAGTTGTGGGTTGCGGGCTTCAGAGCGCAGGCTCAGTAGCTGTGGAGCACAGGCTTATTTGCTCTGCAGCATGTGGGATCTTCCTGGACCACGGATCGAACCCGTGCCCCTTGCACTGGCAGGCGGATTCTTAACTACTGCACCACCAGGGAAGTCCCTAATCTATAAAATATTGAATCACTATGTTGTATACCTAAAATTAATACAGTACTGTAAATAAGCTAAACTTCAATTTAAAGATAATTAATAAATTAATATAAAGCACAGAAATCAAAACAAACAGGAATAAAAAAGAAACTGGGAACCACACGAATAGAATGCTAGCTAACATCCAGGTTTCAGCAGGCGAAGATGAGCTGAAACTAATTTGCCCTTGCCTCCTCTGGATCTTCTGTTCTCTTCAATAAAAAAAAAAAAAAGAACCTTCAAAGGAAGAAACAATCCCAACTTAGCACCTACTCACAACAATCTGCTGGGCGAGCCTATTTGTGGGCTCCTGGATTAGCACTGCATTTGGCCTATAAAAAAGCAAAAATTGATGAATCATACAACATATTAACTTTGTGTGGTGCTTTTCTTTTTCATTTGGAAACAAATGTCCGATTGATCTATAGGAAGCTTCTCCTTTTCCCTTTTCTATTCATTTCATTAATTCACATGGTTCATTTAGAGTTGGTGGTACCTCATGTCCCTCTCCAAATGCACATCCCGCCCCCAACAACAGGACTTTTACTGAAACTATTGAGAAAAGTGGTTTATCCTCCTGAGACAGAAGGTGGTAAAGACCATTGGGGCCTGGACCTGGTGGGGTACAGAGAATGAAGCTCACACAGAGGAGACAGAGATTCTTTAAAGCATAATCTGGGGAGAGGGGGAAGATGGCAAAAGAGTAAGATGCGATCACCTTCCTCCACACAGATACATCAGAAATACATCTACACATGGAACAACTCCTACAGAA
>NW_006780304.1:0-2002 GCF_000442215.2 Lipotes vexillifer
GCTCTGTGGCATGTGGGATCTTCCCAGACCAGGGATCAAACCCACGTCCCCTGCATTGGCAGGCAGAATCTTAACCACTGCGCCACCAGAGAAGTCCGGGAAAGCAGAATTCATAAAAGAAAAAGGGGATAAATTTTAGTACAACGATACTGAAAAGAGATTCACCAAACTAAATCTATCTAAAGTAAAAACTCAAAAGGCCAAATTTAAAGAGTATTTGCTATCTATGTCACAGACGATGGGCTAATTTCCCAAATAGTCTTTTATTGAACCATTTTTGGAAAAAGGAACAAAGGCCTCTCTTTGTTTATGATAACACCAGCTGCTGTAACAGGGGACCTCCCAAATCTCAGTGGCCTTGCACTCTAGAAATGTTTCTTGCCCACGTAAAATCCAAATGCAAGCAGGCTTGGGAGGCTTGGCTCTGCTTTCTGAACTTATTCGGGGACAACTGACGGAAGAATCTCTGCCACTTTCAGCATTTGGCTGCATTGGTCACTCTTGGTGTGAACAGTTTGCCAGCAGATGGGGCAAGAAAGAGAATAGGAGGATGTCACAGGAGGCCTTTAGGAGTCAGGCTGGTCAATGTTGTACATCACTTAGGTCCACTTTCCCTTGGCCAGGACTCAGTCTATAGGCCACAGTTAGGTTCTGGAGGGCTGGGGAACTCGAGGAGGTAAAGGAACAGGTTTGGAGAAGAGCTACTCAGTCTCTGCTACTGGTATGACAAATACGTTCACGGGAGGGAAAATACAAAACGCCTCTAAATATGTTTTTAAAATCCCCAGCCTTGTTCATAATAAAGCAAATGTGTATTTTAACTACAATAAGAGAGCACTCATTATTTATCATGTTGCCCGATCTACTTTTTGAAACACACTCTTTTGGTGAGGATGTGGGGAAACAGAAATGCTCCTGCATTGTTAGTGAGGGTGTGAATTGATACAACACCTGGAGAGGGCAATTTAGCAATATCTGTCAAAATCATGTGTGCATTTTCCCTTTGATCCAGAAATCCTACTTCTATGACTTTATCCACTGGATGTACTTGCACATGTGTGGCATGATGACACATGTAAGCTTATTCAATGCAGCTTTGTCTGTGATAACATAAGATTGGAAAAACCATAAGTGTCCATCAGTAGCAGACCGGTAAATAAATAAAAGTGAGTACATCTATATAAAAGGGTACCACGCAGCTACTTAAGAAAAAAGAATGTTATTTAGCTTAGTGGTTAAGTGTACATTCTGTAACTACACTGCGTGGGTCCAATCCCGATTCTCCCCATTTTTAGCCATGTTACCTTTGACAAGTTATTCACATTCTGTGAGTTTTAGTTTCTTCATCAATAAACAAGGATAATATTTACTTCACTGGGTATGATGAGGGTTAAGCCAACAGGTTTAAAGCACTTAAAACAATGGCATGACAAGCACTCTCTAACTTTTGCCTCATTGTGATCACGCAGAAAGGCCTCTAAGATACATTAGAAATGGAAAAATTCAGGCCCAGACTCTGTTTGGTATTTAACCACTTGCATATAAAGAGGAGTGGTTGAAATACATACATATGCTTGTATATGCGCAATATAAAAGGAAGGATATATAAGAACCTGGTGGAAAAGTGTTGTTGCCTTTGGGGAGGAGAACTGTATGATTCTACAACTCGGGTGAGAGGCATAATTTTTTAAAAAATTTATTTATTTTTGGCTGCATTGGGTCTTCGTTGCTGCGCGCAGGCTTTCTCTACTTGCAGCGAGTGTGGGCTACTCTTTGTTGTGGTGCGTGGGCTTCTCATTGCGGTGGCTTCTCTTGTTGCAGAGAACAGGCTCTGGCATGCAGTCTTCAGTAGATGGGGCATGCGGGCTTCAATAGTTGTGGCTCGCAGGCTCTAGAGCGCAGGCTCGGTAGTTGTGGCGCGCAGGCTTAGTTGCTCCGAGGCATGTGGGATCTTCCCGGACCAGGGCTCGAACCCATGTCTCCTGCACTGGCAGGCGGATTC
>NW_006780305.1:0-274 GCF_000442215.2 Lipotes vexillifer
TGCATTGAATCTGTAGAGTGCTTTGGGTAGTAGAGTCATTTTCACAATGTTGATTCTTCCAATTCAATAATATGGTATATCTCTCCATCTATTTGTATCATCTTTAATTTCTTTCTTCAGTGTCTTATAGTTTTCTCTATACATGTCTTTTGTCTCCTTAGGTAGGTTTGTTCCTAGGTATTTTATTCTTTCTGTTGCAGTGGTAAGTGCAAGTGTTTCCTTAATTTCTCTTTCAGATTTTTCATCATTAGTGTATAGGAATGCAAGAGATTTA
>NW_006780307.1:0-845 GCF_000442215.2 Lipotes vexillifer
TTTCCTCTTCAGCCTCCCGTTGTTGTGTCTTCAAGTCTCTTTTTATAGGCCTTCAGTTATGTATCTTATCACTTCTCAGTTTTCCTTTGCTTTTGTTTTCTCTGTGTATTTTTTTTCCTTGCCCCACCCGCTTCTTTCACAGCAAAGTTTCATTTCTCTGCCAGAACTTCAGCAGCTTCCAAAGTAGTTCTTCAATTGATTCTCCATCCCCTTGTAGCAGCACTGCAGTTTCTTTTATCCGAGTGATGACAGGCTTTCTGGTGTGAGCCTTCTTCCCATCTCAGTTTACGGTTGTCTCTATTTTGTCAGTCCTAACAGTGCTCACTGAGTCCAGGAAACATTGCCTAGGTATTGGTTTGTAGCAAATATAGGAGATGATGGCCTCTGTTTTAATCGTGGATGAAGGTAGTGATTTTTTAAAAATTTGCTTAACCGTGGTGGGAGACAGTGTTCCATGCCCTCAGGGAAAGCTAGCCATCATCCGTGATTTGGTACACAGAGCAGTGGGGCCAGTTTGCAACAGGTGCCAAGGCCTGCTGTCCGTATAATTTTCATATATAGTCTGAGGTATGGGTCTAACTTCATTCTTTTGTATGAGTACATCCAGTTGTCCCAGCACCATTTGTTGAAAAGTCTCTTTTGCCTTTAAGTGGTCTTGGGACTTCCGTCTACAATATGTTGACTGTAGATGTATCAGTTTACTTCTGGACTTTTAATCTATTTCACTGATATATGTCTATTCTTATGCCAGTATCACACTGTCTTGATGAGTGCTGCTTTGTCAAATGTTTTGAAATTGTGAAGTGTGAATCTTTCAGCTTTTTTTTTTTTTTTTTTTGGCTGTG
>NW_006780308.1:0-210 GCF_000442215.2 Lipotes vexillifer
GCTTCTCTTGTTGCGGAGCACGGGCTCTAGGCATGTGGGCTTCAGTAGTTGTGGCACGTGGGCCCTAGAGCACAGGCTCAGTAGTTGTGGGGCACAGGCTTAGTTGCTCCACGGCATGTGGGAATCTTCCCGGACCGGGACACGAACCCGCGTCCCCTGCATCGGAAGGCGAACTCCCAACCACTGCGCCACCAGGGAAGCCCAGGGAAG
>NW_006780309.1:0-209 GCF_000442215.2 Lipotes vexillifer
TAATGATGTTGAGCATTCTTTCATGTGTTTGTTGGCAGTCTGTATATATTCTTTGGAGAAATGACTATTTAGGTCTTCTGCCCATTTTTGGATTGGGTTGCTTATTTTTTTTGTTATTGAGCTGCATGAGCTGCCTGTAGATTTTGTAGATTAATCCTTTGTCAGTTGATTCATTTGCAAATATTTTCTCCCATTCTGAGGCTTGTCTT
>NW_006780310.1:0-215 GCF_000442215.2 Lipotes vexillifer
GGACCTTGCTGTGATTTATGTCATAGAGTGTTCTGCCTATGTTTTCCTCTAAGAGCTTGATAGCCTCTGGCCTTACATTTAGGTCTTTAATCCATTTTGAGCTTATTTTTGTGTATAGTGTTTGGGAGTGATCTAATCTCATAATTTTACAAGTAGCTGTCCAGTTTTCTCAGCACCACTTATTGAAGAGGCTGTCTTTTCTCCACTGTATATTC
>NW_006780313.1:0-275 GCF_000442215.2 Lipotes vexillifer
GAACCAGCGTCCCCTGCATCGGCAGGCGGACTCTCAACCACTGCGCCACCAGGGAAGCCCCTGTAGTTTTCTTTGTGACATCTTTGTCTGGTTTTGGTATCAGGATGATGGTGGTCTCATAGAATGGGTTTGGGAGTGTTCCTCCCTCTGCTATATTTTGGAGGAGTTTAAGGATAGATATAAGCTCTTCTCTCAGTGTTTGATAGAATTCGCCTGGGAAGCCATCTTGTCCTGGGCTTTTGTTTGTTGAAAGATTTTTTTTTTTTTTTTTTTTG
>NW_006780314.1:0-27142 GCF_000442215.2 Lipotes vexillifer
TTAATAATTATTTTTTTATTTTAATAACTTTATTTTATTTTATCTTACTTTATTTTATTTTATATTATCCTCTTTCTTTCTTTCTAGTTTTTCTTCCTTTTATTCTGAGCTGTGTGGATGAAAGGCTCTTGGTGCTTCAGCCAGGAGTCAGTTCTGTGCCTTTGAGATGGGAGAGCCAACTTCAGAACACTGGTCCACAAGAGACCTCTCAGCTCCATGTCATATCAAACTGCAAAAATCTCCCAGGGATCTCCATCTCATCACCAACACCCAGCTTCACTCAACGACCAGCAAGATACAGTGCTGGACGCCCTATGCCAAACAAGTAGCAAGACAGGAACACAACCCCACCCATTAGCAGAGAGACTACCTAAAATCATAAGTCCACAGACACCCCAAAACACAACACCAGATGTGGAACTGCCCACCAGAAAGACAAAATCTAGACTTATACACCAGAACACAGGCACTAGTCCACTCTAGCAGAAAGCCTACATAACCCACTGGACCAACTTTAGCCACTGGGGACAGACACCAAAAACAAGGGGAATGACGAACATGCAGCCTACAAAAAGGAGACCCCAAATACAGTAAGATAAGCAAAATGAGAAGACAGAAAAACACACAGCAGATGAAGGACCAAGACAAAAGCCAACCAGACCTAACAAATGAAGAGGAAATAGGCAGTCTACCTGCAAAAGAATTCAGAATAATGATAGTAAAGATGATCCAAAATCTTGGAAATAGAATAGACAAAATGCAAGAAACATTTAACAAGGACCCAGAAGAACAAAAGATGATACAAGCAATGATAAACATCACAATATATGAAATTAAAAAACTCTAGAAGGGATGAATAGCAGAATAACTGAGGCAGAAGAACAGATAAGTGACCTGCAAGGTAAAATAATGGAAATAACTACTGCAGAGCAGAATAAGGAAAACAGAATAAAAAGAACTGAGGACAGTCTCTGGGACAACATTAAATGCACCAACATTCAAATTATAGGGGTTCCAGAAGAAGAAGAGGAAAAGAAAGGTACTGAGAAAATATTTGAAGAGATTATAGTTGAAAACATCCCTAATATGGGAAAGGAAATAGTTAATCAATTCCAGGAAGCAGAGTCCCTTACAGGATAAATCCAAGGAGAAACACCCTAAGACACATATTAATCAAACTGTCAAAAATTCAATACAAAGAAAACATATTAAAAGCAGCAAGGGAAAAACAACAAATAACACACAAGGGAATCCCCATAAGGTTAACAGCTGAACTTTCAGCAGAAACTCTGCAAGCCAGAGGGGACTGGCAGCACATATTTAAAGTGATGAAGGAGAAAAACCTACAACCAAGATTACTCTACTCAGCAAGGATCTCATTCAGATTTGATGGAGAAATTGAATCCTTAAGAGGCAAGCAAAATCTGAGAGAGTTCAGCACCACCAAACCAGCTTTACAACAAATGCTAAAGGATCTTCTCTAGGCAAGAAACACAAGAGAAGGGAAAGACCTATAATAACAAATCCAAAACAACTAAGAAAAAGGGAATAGGAACATACATATCGATAATTACCTTAAATGTAAATTGATTAAATGTTCCCACCAAAAGACACAGATTGGCTGAATAGATACAAAAACAAGACCCATATATATGCTGTCTACAAGAGACCCACTTCAGACCTAGAGACACATACAGACTGAAAGTGAGGGGATGGAAAAAGATATTCCATGCAAATGGAAACCAAAAGAAAGCTGGAGTAGCAATTCTCTTATCAGAGAAAATAGACTTTAAAATAAAGATTATTACAAGAGACAAAGAAGGACACTACCTAATGATCAAGGGATCAGTCCAAGAAGAAGATATCACAAATGAGAATATTTATGCACCCAACATAGGAGCACCTCAATACATAAGGCAAATACGAACAGCCATAAAAGGGGAAATCGACAGTAACACATTCATAGTAGGGGACTTTAACACCCCACTTTCACCAATGGACAGATCATCCAAAATGAAAATAAATAAGGAAACAGAATCTTTAAATGATACATTAAACAAGATGGACTTAATTGATATTTATAGGACATTCCATCCAAAAACAACAGAAGACACATTTTTCTCAAGTGCTCATGGAACATTCTCCAAGATAGATCATATCTTGCATCACAAATCAAGCCTTCATAAATTTAAGAAAATTGAAATTGTATGAAGCATCTTTTCCAGCAACAATGCTATGAGACTAGATATCAATTACAGGAAGTGATCTGTAAAAAATACAAACACATGGAGGCTAAACAATACACTACTTAATAACGAAGTGATCACTGAAGAAATCAAAGGGGAAATTAAAAAAATACCTAGAAACACACGATAATGGAGACAGGACGACCCAAAACCTATGGGATGCAGCAAAAGCAGTTCTAAGAGGGAAGTTTATAGCAATACAATCCTACCTTAAGAAACAGGAAACATCTCGAATAAACAACCTAACCTTGCACCTAAAGCAATTAGAGAAAGAAGAAGAACAACAACAAAAAAGTAAGCAGAAGGAAAGAAATCATAAAGATCAGATCAGAAATAAATGAAGAAGAAATGAAGAAAACAATAGCAAAGATCAGTAAAACTAAAACCTGGTTCTTTGAAAAAATAAACAAAATTGATAAGCCATTAGCCAGACTCATCAAGAAAACAAGGGAGAAGACTCAAATCAATAGAATTTGAAATGAAAAAGGAGAAGTAACAACTGACACTGCAGAAATACAAAACATCGAGAGAGATTACTACAAGCAACTCTATGCCAAAAAAATGGACAACATAGAAGAAATGGAGAAATTCGTAGAGATGCACAACCTGCCAAGACTGAATCAGGAAGAAATAGAAAATATGAACAGACCAATCACAAGCATTGAAATTGAAACCATGATTAAATATCCTCTAACAAACAAAAGCCCAGGACCAGATGGCTTCACAGGCGAATTCTATCAAACGTTTAGAGAAGAGCTAACACGTATCCTTCTCAAAGTCTTCCAAAATATAGCAGAGGGAGGAACAATCCCAAACTCATTCTACGAGGCCACCATCACCCTGATACCAAAACCAGACAAGGATGTCAAAAAGAAAGAAAAGTACAGGCCAATATCACTGATGAACAGAGATGCAAAAGTTCTCAACAAAATACTAGCAAACAGAACCCAACAGCACATTAAAAGAATCATACACCATGATCAACTGGGGCTTATCCCAGGAATGCAAGGATTCTTCAATATATGCAAATCAATCAATGTGATACACCATATTAACAAATTGAAGGAGAAAAACCATATGATCATCTCAATAGATGCAGAGAAAGCTTTTGACAAAATTCAACACCCATTTATGATAAAAACCCTGCAGAAAGTAGGTGTAGAGGGAACTTTCCTCAATATAATAAAGGCCGTATATGACAAGCCCACAGCCAACATCATCCTCAATGGCGAAAAACTGAAAGCATTTCCACTAAGGTCAGGAACAAGACAAGGTTGCCCACTCTCACCACTCTTATTCAACATAGTTTTGGAAGTTTTAGCCACAGCAATCAGAGAAGAAAAGGAAATAAAAGGAATCCAAATCGGAAAAGAAGAAGTAAAGCTGTCACTGTTTGCAGATGACATGATACTATCACCCTGATACCAAAACCAGACAAGGATGTCAAAAAGAAAGAAAAGTACAGGCCAATATCACTGATGAACAGAGATGCAAAAGTTCTCAACAAAATACTAGCAAACAGAACCCAACAGCACATTAAAAGAATCATACACCATGATCAACTGGGGCTTATCCCAGGAATGCAAGGATTCTTCAATATATGCAAATCAATCAATGTGATACACCATATTAACAAATTGAAGGAGAAAAAACATATGATCATCTCAATAGATGCAGAGAAAGCTTTCGACAATATTCAACACTGATTTATGATAAAAACCCTCCAGATAGTAGGCACAGAGGGAACTTTCCTCAACATAATAAACGCCATATAATCAAACCCAGAGCCAACATCATCCTCAATGGTGAAAAACTGAAAGCATTTCCACTAAGATTAGGAAGAAGACAAGGAGGCCCACTCTGACCTCTCTTATTCAACATAGTTTTGGAAGTTTTAGCCACAGCAATCAGAGAAGAAAAGGAAATAAAAGGAATCCCAATCAGAAAAGAAGAAATAAAGCTGTCACTTTTTGCAGATAACATGATACTATACATAGAGAATCCTAAAGATGCTACCAGAAAACTACTAGAGCTATTCAATGAACTTGGTAAAGTACAAGGATACAAAGTTAAAGCACCAAAATCTCTGGCATTCCTATACACTAATGATGAAAAATCTGAAAGTGAAATCAAGAAAACACTCCCATTTACCATTAAAACAACAAAAAATAAAATATCTAGGAATAAACCTACCTAAGGAGAAAAAAGACCTGTATGAAGAAAATTATAAGACACTGTTGAAAGAAATTAAAGGTGATGCAAATAGATGGAGAGATATACCATGTTCTTGGATTGGAAACATCAACATTGTGGAAATCACTCTACTACCCAAAGCAACATACAGATTCAATGCAATCTCTATCAAATTACCACTGGAAATTTTTCACAGAGCTAGAACAAAAAATTTCACAATTTGTATGGAAACACAAAAGACCCCGAATAGACAAAGCAATCCTGAGAACGAAAAATGGAGCTGGAGGAATCAGGCTCCCTGACTTCAGACTATACTACAAAGGTACAGTAATCATGACAGTATGGTACTGGCCCAAAAACAGAAATATAGATCAATGGAACAGGATAGAAAGCCCAGAGATAAACCTACGTACATATGGTCACCTTATCTTTGATAAAGGAGGCAGGAATGTACCATGGAAAAAGGACTGCCTCTTCAATAAGTGGTGCTGGGAAAACTGGACAGGTACATGTAAAAGTATGAGATTACATCACTCCCTGACACCATACACAAAAATAAGCTGAAAATGGCTTAAAGACCTAAATGTAAGGCCAGAAACTGTCAAACTCTTAGAGGAAAACATAGGCAGGACACACTGTGACATAAATCACAGGAAGATCCTTTTTGACCCACCTTCTAGATAATCGGAAATAAAAACAAAATTAAACAAATGGGACCTAATGGAACTTCAAAGCTTTTGCACAGCAAAGGAAACCATAAACAAGACCAAAGGATTAACCTCAGAATGGGAGAAAATATTTGCAAATGTAACAACTTACAAAGGATTAATCTCCAAAATTTACAAGCAGCTCATGCAGCTCAATAACAAAACAAAACAAAAAAAAACACAACCCAATCCAGAATTGGGCAGAAGACTTAAATGGACATTTCTCTAAGGAGGATGTACAGACTGACAGAAAACACATGAAAGTGTGCTCAACATCACTGATCATTGGAGAGATGCAAATCAAAACTACAATGGGATGTCATTTCACACCAGTCAGAATGGCCATCATCAAAATATCTAGAAACAATGAATGCTGGAGAGGGTGTGGAGAAAAGGGAACCTTCTTGCACTGCTGGTGGGATTGTGAATTGGTACAGCCACTGTGGAGAACTGTATGGAAGTTACTTGGAGAACTACAAATGGAACTGCCATATGACTCAGCGGTCCCACTGCTGAGCATGTACCCTGAGAAAACCCTAATTCAAGGAGAGTCATGTACCAAGGTGTTCATTGCAGCTCTGTTTGCAATAGCCTGGAGATGGAGACAGCCTAGGTGTCCATCATCGGATGGATGGATAAAGAAGATGTGGCACATATACACAATGGAGTATTGCTCAGCCATAAAAAGAAACAAAATTGAGTTATTTGTAGTGAGGTGGATGGACCTGGAGTCTGTCATACAGAGTGAAGTAAGTCAGAGGGAGAAAAACATATACCATATGCTAACACACATATATAGAATCTAATAAAAGAAAAAAAAATGTCATGAAGAACCTAGGGTAAGATAGGAATAAAGATACAGACCTACTAGAGAATAGACTTGAGGATATGGTGAGGGGGAAGGGTAAGCTGTGACAAAGTGAGAGAGTGACATGGACATATATACACTACCAAACGTAAAATAGTTAGTGGGAAGCAGCCACATAGCACAGGGAGATCAGCTCAGTGCTTTGTGACTAATTAGAGGTGTGGGATAGGGAGTGTGGGAGGGAGGGAGATGCAAGAGTGAAGAGATATGGGAACATATGTATATGTATAACTGATTCACTTTGTTATAAAGCAGAAAGTAACACACCATTGTAAAGCAATTTTACTCCAATAAAGATGTAAAAATCAAAATTTTATACAATGTTGCTTTCTCCAGTCTTTCTGATATCTTCTCTGATCTCTTATAGAACTTAGAGTCAATGGAATATTAGCATGTAGGCATTAATTGTAGCTTATTCTGTATCATTGTTCTGTACATATTCTATATATCCTTTACTGGGAATGTTCTTTTCATGTCACTCTCATGTTTGACATCTTGAAAAACTCCAACTAACTCTTAATTGCCAATTTAAAATTTACCTTCTACCTGTGTTTGATTTTGATTTGTTCCTCATTCTTACTCCTTCTAAGCACTTCTCAACTTAGTCCGTATTCTATAAGAACAATTCGTAAATAATAACAGGTGCATTTATCTCTATCCTCTGCCTGATTGTGAGCTCATCAAAGACGAATTTCAAATTCATCCTTGCACCCATTGATTGTTGGTAAATGCCTGGCATTTAGATAGCATTTTAAAAGCATTTTTCAAATTTACATTAAATTAAAATCAAATTTGTGTGTATCTGATGATAATTTGCCCTCATTATGTTTAACAATTGTATATATTTGTAATAGTTGTATTAAGATGTAATTAGCATATAATACATTCACTCTTTTGAAGTGTACATGTCAGTGTTTTTTGGTATATTCATAGTGCTCTAAAACACCACTACTATCTAGTTTTCTAACTTTAGCACAATTTTCACTTCACAAACAAATCCTGTACCCTTTAGCAGCTACCTTTAATTCGCCCTCCCCTCAGCCCCTTGAAACCAATAACCTATTTTACGTCATTACGAATTTGCTTCTTCTGGACTTTTCCTATAACTGGAAAACACAATATGTGGACTTTCATGTCTGGTTTTTCACTTAGCATCATGTATTAGGGTTCATCCATGATGTACATATATTAGTACTTCATTCCTTAAATGGCAAATAATATTCCATTGTATGGATATATCACCTTTTGTTTATCCATTCATCAGTTGATGTACATTTGTGTTGTCTTCACATTTTGACTATTATAAATAGTGTTGCTATGAACATTTGTGTACAATCTTTTGTGTGGACATACATTTGCATTTCTCTTGGATATATACCTAGGTGCATAATTTCTGGGTTATATGACAACTTTATGTTCAACATTTTGAGGAACTGCCTAATTTTTTTAAAGTGGATGTACTATTCAGTATTCATAACAGCAAAGTGCCAGGTTTCTAATTTTTTCACATCCTAACCAGCACTATTTTTGTCCATTTTTTTAAATGGTAGATCTCCTAGTGATGTGAATCAGTATCTGATTTTGGTGTTGATTTGCACTTCTGTAATGATTAAAAATGTTGAGTATATTTTCATGTGCTTATTGTACATTTATATATTTTATTTGGAGAAATGTATATTAAAATTCTTTGCTAATTGCGTTTTAACTAGATTGTCTGTCTTTTTAATATTGAGCTGTAAGTTTTCTTTATATGTTCTGGATACAATTTCTTTATCAGATATATCATTTTTGAATATAGATACATACATACATATATATATATATATATATATGATTTCTATACAGAAAAGTCTTAAGTTAAAGCTTCACAAAGGGACAAAGGGATATCTGTCTGCCTGACCATAGTCTACAACTTAGCTTCTTTGCCCAGGGTTTGCACATCTTCCACAAGTGGCCTTCCAGTTCTAGCCTCCTCGTGTGAATCTCCATCAGCCATTCAGAAAACTCTATCTCTGTCACACAATGGCATTTTTACCCATGGTTCTTGCTCTTTATACAGCACTAAATTCCCTGAGATCTGAGTTATCCAAGGACGTGGCAGAGAAATTTCAAGAGAATAAATAGAGCTAGGTCTTGATAAGCCAGTCTTTATAATAATGTGGGGTTGGTGGAGGTTCACTCTTTAATCTTGTATTATGTTCCAGGACAGTCATGAGCTGTCTGAATCTGATCCTTATTGACTAAAACTTTCAGGACTACTGGCTTATTTTTTCAGATGTTTCATGTTTGAATTTTGGATATTTAGTCCAAAACACCAAATATCAATTACCAGAGTCATCAACATCAAAACTCAGAGGAGGCAGAGAAGTATTTTTCCAAAAGAATCATCATCTGGCAGTCTTCTCCATGGAGCCCTGTAATTGCACAAAGCATATTTAGTTCAAATAGTTTATTTCCCTTATTTTGGAGTACATCTCTCTAGGTTCATGAGAAATGAGAAGGGGTTTTTTTCACTGAGTTATATAACTATTAAGGCCCATTGCCTTAGATTATACTCACAGACAAATGCCTTTGTTTAGTTTTCCATTTATGTTTAATCTTCTGGTTATACTTGTATCTTCTGCTCACCCTAGTGTGTATTAGAACACATACTAGCTGATTAGTAATTACACACTGACTTAAACAGATGTCACAAGAATGAGATTTTCCTCATTTGTTTAAATCTCATTCTTCTGCATGTCCTTTAGAGTTTATTAATAAAAAAAAATTAATCTTGGACAATTTGCTAAAAAATATTCTTTGTTTTGGCTTTATTTTGTGCTGGTTACCTCCCTTTTCCATTAGCATTTTGTCTCTTCTAGATATCCACTTTTTAGGTGGTGTCTTTTCATGCCAGTGTTAAACAAATAAACTATATCATACAAAGGTGTTTTTTTAATGTAAATTTATTTATTTATTTATTTTCGGCTGGGTTGGGTCTTCATTGTTGCATGCAGGCCTTCTCTAGTTGTGGTGAGTGGGAGTTGTCCTTCATTGCAGTGCACAAGCTTCTCATTGCAGTGGCTTCTCTTGTTGTGGAGCACAGGCTCCAGGCATGCGGGCATCAGTAGTTGTGGTGCGTGGGCTCAGTAGTTGTGGCTCACGGGCTCTAGAGTGCAGGCTGAGTAGCTGTGTCGCACGAGCTCAGTTGCTCTGTGGCATGTGAGATCTTTCCGGACCAGGGATCAAACCCATGTACCCTGTACGTGGCTTCTTAACCACTGCACCACCAGGGATGTCCCCATACAGAGATTTTAGTATGCACTATCTTGAACCATTTTTTCCAATATTTATTATGATTTTTATCATTATTACTTTAACTATATTAATTATTATTTTATTATTTTGGAGAGTAAATTACCAAGAAAATATTTTCCCAAGATGAATTTGATGAAGGTTGATCTATGAAGATGTGATTTTGGACACTTCCAGAAATACTCAAATCACAAATACTAGGGTGCCACATGATCCACTTCAGTGCACATTATACCCTGTTTGAGTTTAAAGCTGCTGTTAAATTTATTGAGCCTTGTACCTCTTGGCAAATAGTCCCTCAGTGAAGAACATGGCAGGCAGAGTGTTCAAAGGAAACTCATCTACAAGCCACACATATTACCCTGTAGCTATTTTATCTGAGGGCTGTGACAAGAATTCTTTAATTGAAGAAAATCTATAGTGTATTTAAGAAACAATTTTTTTCTCTGCCTCTTTTTGCTCTTCTTTGATCTTTGCTTCTTATGTATCTACAATTATTTCCTTCTTTCAGTCTATGGAAACACTAATGAATACTTATGAGAGGGAGCTTAGGCTAGCTCAGGCCTTCATTTTCAGTAAAATTAGCTAAGAGGACACAGGTCTTGTGAGCTTTTGGGTAAACTCTGTGTTGGGTTTGTGTAAGAAATTCTCAAATTGTGATCAGAGAATGGAGGCTTTCATTCTTGAATGTCAATCTTCAAGAAATGAGAGGGAAAAAAAAAACTGTATAGTGAATTTGTTGAATTAGTTAAGCTCTTACTACTCTAGTTATTCACTAATAAGTCAGAAGGTAGTGATGCTTAGATCACTGATAATGGAATAATATGGTATCTTTTGTAATGAATAAAAATATCTGCTAGTTGAAAAATAATAGTTAATTGTATAGAAGATATACATGGAGAGTGACAATTTATAGTTCATGAGCACAAATTGTGTTATATAAAATGATTTTAGAAATTGAGAGACCTTAACATCATAATGTACCAGGTTTGTTATAATAATAGCTCATATTTATTGAAAATTTAAATTGTGGTAGGTACTGTTATAATTAATATATATGCAAATTTAATTCTCAATCTTTTGAGCTAAATGCTATTATTTTCACTATATAGAGCTGAGGAAGACAAAAGATCCTAGATTTAGTAACTTGTTCAATCTCACACATTGGGAATCCAAACAGGTAGAATTTGAAACAATCTAATCTACTTCCTGTTTTAAATGTACCCAGGATTTGTTTTAATCAGGTATGGTAAGACATGCAGATACAGAAATGTCTGTCCTAAATGAAATTAACTTACAGTTTCCTAGAAACAAAGTCATGGAACTCCACACAGAGGGCCACATGGAGAAACACCAGGGTCAGTCAAGAGGCCGAGGAAACAAGGGGAAAATGTGGCAGCAGCATTTATGTTGGTTTCTTTGGGAAGGAATAGGTGAGGCAGGTTAAGCTGATTTAGGATTGACTAGTTTGAGTAATTATATCAGGCTCTACAAATAGCGTCTGTTCATATTTTTCTGGCGCGAGACCCTGGAGTGATTAGGGCAGGTGGATAGTGGCCTGAAGTGCGAAAGCCTAATAGAAAAGTTGTTGGGATGTGAGGTCTAAATTTTCTGGTTTGCATTTGAAAATCATGTTCCTGGAAGGGTTGTTTACTATCTCTAGGAGTTGGCTAAACCTGGGAAAGGCAGTCCCTTTAAGACCAGTTAGAACGCAGTGGTCAAAGCATCAGAATACAGAATAAAAGCCATGTTTAAAACAGTTCTCATGTCCAAACTCCATTGTGCTGTAAACTCCTCACATTAAAAAAAAAAAAAAAGCCGTTTTTTTCTTATTCATCAGCGTTTCCTTGGCCTTTTGAATAAATATATTCATTTCAGTGAAAAACTTTGATGGGTCATTTAAGTCTACTCAGCAGTGACTTTACACAGTGAAAGCCTTAAATATATGGACTATATAAAGGGCAAACAAAAATTAAAACAAAATATATGTTGAAACCATATACATATTTTAATACATGCATGCTTCTTGTTCATAAGTTTGTTGAAAAATAGAAAGGTTGTAGGAGATAAAATAATGTTTTCTCCTCAAGTCAGCTAGTGTCAATATAATGCTTGCTTAAAATAATCAGTCCTCTTTGTAGTGCCAATTAAAACTTTAATCTGCTCTCTCACTAATAACCAGAGTTACTCAAAAGGATATTGGAGGTGGAATATTGCACTAGATCAGTGGTTTTCCAAACAATTTTAAGAAGATTTTCTTAGAAATATCTTACTCAGTAATTTATTATATAGAATACATAAAAGTAAAATTATTCTTACTTTTTTTTTTTTTTTTGTGGTACGCGGGCCTCTCACTGTTGTAGCCTCTCCCGTTGCGGAGCACAGGCTCTGGACGCGCAGGTTCAGTGGCCATGGCTCACGGGCCTAGCCGCTTTGCGGCATGTGGAATCTTCCCGGAGCGGGGCACGAAACCATGTCCCCTGCATGGGCAGGCGGACTCTCAACCACTGCGCCACCAGGGAAACCCTATTCTTGTTTTTGAAAACAAGCAGCAGGAGAGCATGGTAGAGGAAGTAAATGTGGATTTAAAAAAGTTCTACGGGTTGTCTAGATTAGCAGTTTTAACCAGTATTTACCCCAACACTACCTTAGTTTTGTTTCATCAGTCCAACCTATCTTCCTGATTTATTTCTTGGTACTCTAGATCTTGCACAAAGTTCAAAGTAATTATAATTAGCCCCATGGTCTATGATACCTAGGAAGATATAATCATATTTCTCCTTATCTTTAATCTCCCATGGTGTTTATAAAGGCAACAGGTAAAGTAGGTGTTATATAAATATTTGAAAATTATAGGTATAACCAACATGCTTAATATAAATGTTTCAATTGTCAAAATCACATGTTTCTCATGTGTAGTATGCTAAGATATTTATTACCCACTTTAAGCCACCATTCTAGAAGAGCTTCATTTGTTTTTGTTGCTGTTGTTCTTGTTGTTTCTGGAAGAACCTCATTTGGACAGCCCTTAGTGGGTTTGCTTTACTATTGTTAAATAAGATGCACTAAGTTCATATATTTTTATGAAACTAAATATATGAGCATTATTTCTTTCAATATATTAACATGATAACAATGGTATTCATGTTAGTCTTTTAACTACAGAGTGAAATGTCTATGCAAACTGCTATACATTTAACTTAAGTAAAAATACAATAAGCTGTATCAGACACAGTAAGAATTTCAAGTATTAACATGTATCATTCCTCACCAAAAAATTAGGAAAATATTAAGCCAAGTAGATCTAGTCTAGTAGATTTTCTCCTTTTATTATCCTGGTTGGGTATCAATAGTTGATGCTCCCTGGAATTTCTCTGTTGATCTGGGTTGGAAAAATCACTTAATATAACAATTATAGAGAACTGTCAGTCAATTCTGTTTGCAATTCTCAGAGTTCATTCTTTACTTAGTGCATTGCACCTTTTATTTCTCTAGCTTTACCAACCATACTCATATATGAAATGCTGGAGTTTAGAATTGGTTCTTCCTTAATATTTTAATTGCAGAAAAAGATATTTATTTTGTGGGGGGAACAGGTCTTTCTTCTGCATACACTCAAGTAAGCAATTCTGAGAACTATCTCTGTAATTCTGGGATCTGCTCTGTTCCCCCTCTCTGGGATGTTCTCCCTTTCTCTCTAACAATCTATAGGTGGATAGATGATAGATAGATAGGTAGATAGATAGGTAGATAGATAAATAGACAGATATTTAAATAAATAAACTTCCTTCTTCCTTGTCTTTCTATTTGTCTTTCTCTTCCCACTCCTCCCCACCTATGCTCTAGGGAACAATACTTAATATTAGAACAAATTGTAAAATTTCCTCACTTTTTGTAGGAGGAAAATAATATCTCATTTGAAAAAGACAACCTCATCTAACAAAAGTCTTTTAAAAAGGTTTTATCATGTGTTCTTTATATTACTCTCAATACCTACTCCCTAACCCATGGCCTATTGCAGCCTGAGACCTTCCATGCCCCTAACACATAGGCCACTCCTCATTAATTTTTTTTCATTGATGTTAATACTAGCTCTCTGGAATTTTCTCTTTTCAAAGAGGAGAAAATTAAGCTTCAAAGAAGTTCTCAACTACCCAAAGTCTTATATCTTGTCCACTATTAAGTTTACCAACTTTGTAGCACTATGCTGTATCACCCAAATGCTTACACTGTGTATGGATTTTGATGGTTCAATAAATACCACCCACCATTTCCAGTAGTTTTTTAAGCCAGCAAAAAATGATCCAGATAATCTTGGGAGGAAGGAGATGTGTGTGGCAGGAACAGAATAGAAAAGCAAAAAGAAAGGTTTTCAAAGCAAGAGGGAAAGGGAGGTAGATAAGATGAACAGAGGAGAGTGCTAAATTGTTCAGTCTTGGTGGGCTGAAGAGTGGACGAGCTGGAAGCTGAGGCTGCTGCTGAAGGAGGAGTCATGTGGCTGAAGACTTTTTGTTTGTTTGTTTTTTTCCTGATGGACAGTGGTAGAGCTCTAAAAATAGCAATGAGGCAACTGTGTTCACCTGATTCTGAGGGAGCTTTGTATATGTAGGTGCTGGAAGAAGGAGAATTTTGGCAAGGGGGTAGCAAAATCCTTGGAAAGATAGTAATTATCACAGAAAAATCATCAGGACCTGACTTTTTTGTAGAGACTGAAAAGATAAAATGGACTTTTTTGTTCCAAGGTCACACTATTTATAAAAAACATAGAAAGAGAAATGAACCCATTCAAAGAAGCTGAGGAAGTACCCTCTGCCATCATGCTTGGTCTGCCAGTGGTCTGCTCTTTTTATGGCAGTTTTTAATGGCACCACTCCAGTTTAGCAGGGAGCACTACACTTTATATCTGTGCCATCATTTAAGTGCTTCTTCCCTAAACACAGTGTGTTTTATACCCTTAGCTACCAAAGGTGTTGCTGCTTGGCAGCATTTCTTTTTCATAACTCATTTAAAATGTCCTAGGTATCATTTTATGACAAATTTACAAGGTTTTCCTAGGTGACCATAGTTATCCCCTGAAGATATAACTAATGATTTTACTTCCTAATCCTCAAATTTCTGTGGATTCACATTATAATGAAACCTATAAAACTCATAAGATTTGTAATGAAAGTAACCCTGGTGTTCTAGAAAAAAAAAATTTCAAATGTCAAGATAGAGTTGGTGGGACATTACAATACAGCTGTATAAAATTATACAGCTGTATAAAATTTTTCAGATATTCATGTAGACTGCCAGTTGCATAGAATTCATAAAGCCATGAATTATCATTAAGTGGGGAAGGTAAAGTTAAATGGTCAGGAGGCTATGGTTGCCTCCTTAGATGTAAGCAGTGGATCTAATCTCAGTCATCGTGTCCTGAAAGCAGTAGAAAGAACATGAAGCATGAATTCTTATGAGATTCCACTGAGCTCTCCAATTACTAATCAGGCTTTTCAAGAAAATATTCATGTGATAAATATATATAGCATACAGTTTATGTATGTCCCTATGCTAGGCACCATGAGGAATGCAAAAGGAGTTAACAGAAATATAAATCTATATGAATTATTTATGAGTCAATAATGGGAAGTAGAAAATAATGGAATAAAATATATTATGTCATGTTGAATTGAATATGATTGACAGGAAAAGTCATAGGGATTGAAGAAACTAAACATAAGTTCTTGTTACAGATGAGCTACTATTTTTATTATTATCTTAGACTCATCACTTTATTTTAATTTTCTCAGCTATTAAAAATAAAAACAAAGACCTGGGACATTAATAAAAATAGTCTAAAAAGATATTTTTGAACTATAATATTTTATTTAATTAAAATTATTAATAGAATAGCATATATATATATATATATATATATATATATATAAACACCAGTCTCCAAATTAGCACTAAGCTGCTTGTAAAAATGGTTCAGAACACTAACTACAATGGCATAACTCAGTTGCTGACTCTAAAGAACAAGGCTGTATAAAATCCCACCAGTTAATAAAAAATGAGTATTTTGAATGACTTCATGTACTTGATCCAAGTATATGAAGTTGATTTAGCTTCTTTAAAATACATCTTCATGACTTGATGAAAATGGCAATCAGAATATGCATGTAACTGAATTTATTTTTTTCCACAGTATTACATCTCATGGCTTAGGATCATCTTGTTGAAAACAGACCAGTGAAAGACATCTGTTGCCTAAGTTAAAAGTAACTAATGTGTCATTTAATAGGCTATCTGAAAGAGTTTTAGTGGACAGGAAGATTTGAATACTTCTCAACAGTGTTTTAACTAATTAAGATCAAAATGTGAACCAGCTAAAAAATGTATATTCTGACACAACTGAAAGAAGATAACAGATGTTCTGGTAACAGTACATATATGTTCATATATGAGGTAAAGGCATTTGTAAATTGATTCTAAAGCAATCGGGGTTACTAGTATCTCTAGGATTATCTAACAGTTTCTCTGTCAATACAGACAGGAAGATACTAAAGAACTAAATGAGCTTCTGAAATACCTTTCAATTTTCAAATTATCAAAAAAAAAAAAGATTTTTTTTAATTAGTCACAATGTAAGTACTGAAACTAGGGCCAATATTATCCACAAATATAGAATGTCTCCAATAACACATAATCAGAAAAATATTGAGAATTTTGGAAAAACATCTTTCCATAATCTTCTCATATTAATGACTAAATGTCTACCTTTAGAGAGTAATTTGTTTCAGTTATTGATTTATGGTGAAAGATCCTAATTATATTCTTTCTAGAAAAGCATAAACTACATTTTATCAGCTATTAACATTTCAGTGAAGGTGGAGTGAGTGAAAGAAGATCCATTCATCATGTGTGTGTATTATTTTGATAGCAAAATCACCCCATTTCCTGAACAGAAATTTATAGTATAAAGTTATCTCAATGATAGAGATTATGTAAGAGAGAGGTTGCAGCAAAATACTACCAGTATTAAGGTACAACAATAATCAGTCATATGTTCCCTTACCCCTATATTTCTCCTTACCATGAAGAATCATTGCATGGGAGAGAGTATTGCCAGAATAAAAACTTTCTACCATCTTTTCCCCAAAGAACACTGATTTTGATAATGACCCCCTGACAGGATTCCAGCAGAGAAGTCCAGCACACAGTTGGAAAGAAAGAAAGAAAGGAAGGAAGGAAGGAAGACAAATATTAAAAAAAAAAAATCGAGATTAGTTGCATTGATTAGAGTAAGAAGAATAGTTTCACTTTACCTTCATAATTTATACCTAAGGAGGTCCAGCTCAGTGCCAAGAGAAACCTTCTTAGCCTGAAATTTCTCCCAAAGGGAAAAGTGAAAGTGTGTGAGTGAGCTTCTCCAGTTGTGTGGGACACAGTTAAAGAGACCTACTTCTTTCTTGTTGCATCTAGAATATTTATTTGTGATCTGAATGTCAGGGTTAACAGTGGCCATATCAAAGGGATGGAGTTCTTACTAACTAGAAATCAATAAAAGGAGGAAAACTGAAAAATTCACAAATATGTGAAGATTAAATAACATATTCCTGAGCAGCCAATGGGTCAAAGAAGAAATCAAAAGGGAAATAAAAATGTATCCTGAGAAAAATAAAAATGGAAACAAAACATACCAAAACATATGGAAAAAGTAAAAACAGTTCTAAGAGTGAAGTTTATAGTGATAAATGCCTATGTTAAGAAAATAGAAAGTTCAAATAACCAACCTAGCTTTACACAGCAAGGACCTGAAAAAAAGAACAAACTAAGTCCAAAGTAAGAAGAAAGGAAATAACAAAGATTAGAGCAGAAAATTAAAAAAAATAAAAATAGAGACTAGAAAAAGAATAGAAAAGATCAACAAAACTAAGCTGTTTTCTTTCGAAAAGATAAACAAAATTGACAAACTTTAGCTATACTAAGGAATAAAGAGATTACTCAAAAAAATAAAATCAGAAATGAAAGGAGACATTACAACTGACACCAGAGAAATACAAAAGATGATAAAAGACTACTATGGACAATTATATACCAATGAATTGTATAACCTAGAAGAAATTGATAGATTCCTAGAAACAGAATTTACCTAGCCTGAATCATGAAGAAATAGAAAATCCAAGCAGACCAATAATGAGTAAAGAGATTGAATCAGTAATCAAAAACCTAGCAACAAAGAAAAGCCTAGAAACAGATGGTTTCACTGTTGAATTCTACTAAACATTTTAAAAAGAACTAACTCCAATCTTTTTCAAACACTTCCAGAAATTTGAAGAGGAGGGAGCATTCCCAAACTCATTTTACAAGCAAAGCATCTGTACTAAAGCCAGAATAAGACACTCCAAGAAAAGAAAACTACCAGACAATAATACTGATGAACAGAGATGCAAAAGTTCTAAAAAATATACTAGCAAAACTGAATTCAACAACACATTAAAAGAATTATAATTTATCAAGTGAGATTTATTCCTGGGATGCAAGGATGGTTCAACATATGCAAAAAAAAAAAAAAAAAGTAATGCACTACATTAATAGAATGAAAGCTAAAAATCATATGATCATCTCAATAGATACAGAAAAAGTTTTGTCACTATTCAATACCTTTTCATAATAAAAACTCTCAACAATTTGTGTCTAGAAAGAACACACCTAAGCATAATAAAGGCCAGATATGTCAGTTCTACAGTTAATATCACACTCAACAGTGAAAAGATGAAAGGTTTTTCTCTAAGATCAAGAGCAAGACAAGGGTGCCCACTCACACACTCCTATTCAAAGTAGTATTGGAAGTTTTAACCAGAGTAGTTAGAAAAGGAAAAGAAATATAAGGTATCCAAATTGGAAGGGAAGAACTGCCTGTGTTTGCAGTTGATAAGATGTTATATATAAAAAATACTAAATACTCCACCAAAAAAACTGTTAGAACTGTTAAATGAATACAGTAAAGTTATAGGCTTCAAAATCAAAATACAAAAACCAGTTTAGTTTCTATACAGTGATAACAAACTATTTGGAAAAGAAATAAAGACAGCCATCCTATTTAAAATAGCATCAAAAACAAACAAACAAAAATACTTAGGGAAAAATTTATCTAAGGAAGTGAAAGATCTGTACATTGAAATTTATAGGACACTGGTGAAAAAAAAATGAAGAAGATACAAGTAAATAGAAAGATATTTCATATTCATGCAACAAAAGAATTGATACTGTCAATATGTCCATACTAGCCAAAGTGATCTGCAGATTCAATGCAATTCCTGTCAAAATCACAATGGCAATTTTCACAGAAATAGAAAAAACAATTCTAAATTTGTATAATTCTTCTGGAACCACAGGAGACCCTGAATAGCCCAAATATCCTGAGAAAGAACAAAGCTGGAGGCATCAAACTTCCTGATTTCAAAATATATTAGAAAGCTATAATAATAAAAATAGTATGGTATTAAAAAAAACAATATAGTACTGGAATTAGAATAGACATGTAGATGAATGGAACAGAATTGAGAGCCCAGAAATGAACCCCTACATATAGTCAACTGATATTTGATAAGGTAGCCTAGAATAGCCAATAGGGAAAGGAGAGTCTTTTTAATAAATGGTGTTGTGATAACTGTATATTCACATGAAAAAGAATGAAACCAGACCCTTATCTTATGCTATTCACAAAAATTAACTTGAAATGGACTA
Source organism: Lipotes vexillifer (assembly GCF_000442215.2). Taxonomy (NCBI): domain Eukaryota; kingdom Metazoa; phylum Chordata; class Mammalia; order Artiodactyla; family Lipotidae; genus Lipotes; species Lipotes vexillifer. The sequence goes on from NW_006780314.1 coordinate 19,041, forward strand.
AAGACTTAAATATAAGACCTGAAACCATAAAATGCTTTGAAGAAAACAGGGGAAAACCTCCTTGACTTGGTCCTGGCAACAAATGTTTGGATAAGAGACCAAAAGCACAAACAACAAAAGCAAAAATCAACAAGCGGGACTACATTAAACTAAAATGCTTTTACACAGCAAAAGAAACAATCAACAAAATAAAAAATCAACCTATAGAGTGGGAGAAAATATTTGAAAACAATATATCTGATAAGGGGTTAATATTCAAAACATATAACTATATACAAGTCAATAGCAAAAAATAATTAATTAATTGATTATCTGATTAAAAATATAGGCTGAGAACCTGAATAAACATTTTTCCAAAAGAGACATACAAATGGCTAACAGACACATGAAAAGATGTTCAACATCACTAATCATCAGTGAAATGCAAATCAAAACCACAATGAGATATAACCTCACACTTATTATAATGTTTATTATAAAAAAATGATAAGAAAAAACAAATGCTTGTGAGGATGTAAAGAAAAGGGAACCCTTGTACACTGTGAGTGGGAAGGTAAATTTGTGTGGTTACTATGGAAAACAGCATAGAGGTTCCCAAAAAATTGAAAATAGAACTACCATATGATCTAACACTTCTACTTCTGGGTATATATCTGAAGCAAATGGACTCACTATCTCAATGAGATATATGCACCCTCATGTTCATTGCAGCTTTATTCACAATAGCCAAGACATGGAAACAACCTAAAGGTTTATTGACAGATAAATAAAGAAAATGTTATATATATATAGCCATAAATGAAATGTTATTTAGCCATAAAAAAGTAAATCCTGTCATTTGCAACAACATGGATGGACTTTGAAAGCAGTATGCTAAGTGAAATAGGTTAGACAGAGCAAGGCAAGTACTGTATGATTTCAGTTATAAGTGGAATTTTTAAAAAATCTGAACTCATAGAAATAGAGTGTGGAATAGTGGTTACCACAGGCTGGGGAGTGGGGAAAATGGGGAAATGTTGGTCAAAGTGTACAAGTTCACAGTTATAAGATGAGCAAGTTCTGGGTATATGATGTATATAAGGATGACTATAATTAACAATACTGTATTATATACTTGAAAGTTGCTAGGTCTGAAATGTGCTCACTACATGCAAATAAAGTTAATATGTGTGGTGAAAGAGAATGTTAATTAACCTTATTATAGTAATCATTTTACAATATATATGTATATTTAAATCATAGCATTTTACACCTTAAACTTACACAATATTATATGTCAGCTGTACCTTAACAAAGCTGGGAGGGGGGAAAGGAAACATTATGTGAGAGCTTAGCCTTCTGTATAGAACATTCTTTATAATTATGGTTTTTAACATATCAAACTTAGTTGCCATCTCTTGGGCATGCCATTAGGGTGGCTCAGAAAAAGTGGCATGCTTACCCACCTCAAGAGTATATTGCACACTATGTGATATACTCCTCAATCCACAGTAATTTTATTTCAACATCTTGCCCATTATAGTGATTATGAGCAAAGAAGAGGAGTATATTTTTTTACACAAAAATCAATTATTGCCTATGTATATAGTATTAATTACAGTGGTAATATATGCATTGCAGAAGAAAAATGCATCTTTGATATTTTGCCAACAATTCAATAAAAATATTATATTTGTGTCATTGAATTTTGTTGCATATATTTTTACAATATTCTAGTCAAGGAGAAAATGGGAAATACTGATATGTGCTACTGAACTCCAAAGATACTCTTCTTTTGCTTGGCCTCAAATGATTTGACTGTACTGGTAACCCAGCAACTTGGTACATCTATTGGATTGTTGGTTACAATAAAAGAATCATTAACATCTGACTCACAGACAAGTGAAGTATGGATCAGTGGCCTGGCATAGTTTGGAACTTGGGATCCTATAGTGGGATCATGTGACCTAAGTTAGAACTTCTTAGGTTAGAACCTAAGGTTAGAACCTAAGTTAATCCTCTGGACTACTAAAGGCATGAAGAGACAAGAATTTTAATTTAACATTATGAATTGTTTAAGCTACAGTTATTCATAGGTCACTATTTTTATATTATTTTAAAATAATTGTGTACATACACAGATTATCAACATAAATTTCTAGCCTACTTAGCATGGGGTAATTACATACAATTTTATTTCACTAATATACACAAATTAGAGATGATTCCATCTTACACTGTTTCAGTTTTCTGTTATTTCAATTCAGTGGATAAATTTAATGTGTACAGGAATCTCTCAGTTGTTGTAGACATAAATTTTGAATGTGAATCCCAGATAAATCAAAATTTTGCCTTGTGAGATTGGAAAATTCCTTACAGTAGATAAGAAAAAGGAAACACAGATCATTTGATTTTATTCCAGAATCATATTGGAACTGCACTGCAAGGAGGCTGAGCCAAGTTGGATGTGTTCAAGAGGAAAACATCTTATTTAGAACCCTTAGGCTTGTTCGGGTGAAGCTTGTTGGGAGTAAGTAGATGTAATTGAAAAAGAGAAACTGAGCTGTACTTTTTCCCATGAGTTCTTTTGCCATGGAGAAGGATTTAGACTTGTATCTTTGGAAATGGCATTACCTGCTGGTCAGGGAATAAAAAGAATGTAGCTGTGGAGAGACTTATATTTGTTAATTATTTCCAGGAGAGTTTAAAAAGCAGGTATACATTATTTCATGTTTTAGTTGTTGTTAACATGAACAATGGCATATTTTGTTTTTTTTTTCTTTACGGTTTTGGTGTTTTTTATTATTGTTTGCCTGCTTTCACTAGTAACTCTCTTTTAGGCCTCTAGAATTGTTTCCTTACCCCAAGCCATTCTTTCTCTTTCTGAAATATATATTATTCTGTCATGTGTATACTAGTTTTCAATATGTTACAATCTTATTGTCTCATTGTTCAAGTTAAAGTATGCTAACTACACATGGTTCAGGAGAATAGATGGGTCATGCTTGAAGCATTCATCAACATAAGAATATAAGGAGTCATACTGGGCCATAAATCTCCAAGAAATAAAAGCATCAATCAGAAAACCTGATTGGTAACCCTGATGTTGAGTTCTAAATGTTAGTGTCTATCAAAACGTATGTAAATTCTCTCAGCTTGCTCATTTTGAATTTATCAAATATGAGAAATTAAATTATTTTTCTTTTTTTTGGCCATGCTGTGTGGCTTGCTGGATTTCAGTTCCTGGACCAGAGAGTGAACCCAAGGCCTCGGTAGTAAAAGCCCAGAATCCTAACCACTAGACAACAAGGGAACTCCCTAAAATATTTTCAATCATTTTATTTTTAACTTATAAGAGCACTGGAGATGGAGAGGTCTATATATTCTCCCCACTATCTCCATCTCACCCAATTTGTGAAATGACTCACACATTATTGAATTCAAATCCAGTGCATATCACATTCCAGTGCAACCTGTTAAGTGATCCTGATTTTTCTTCATAGGTGGTGTTGCTCCTGCCAAACTTCTTGATCAGCTAGTGTCCTGAAACAGTGGTGGGCATGGGGGGCAGAAAGGGAGGGGAATAATCAATTGTAGCCACAAAGGATTGGTAATGAAGATCCAATATAATCAGAGACTGATAAATCTTTTCTCAGAGACAGATAAGTGGCCTTAAACTACTTTATCAGTAAAAGATTTAATGGAAAAAAATTGATTAGGCTGTAAACTCAGAAAGACAGGAAGAGAATATTGAAAAAATAAACATAAGGAAAGGAGAAGAAAAGAAACAAAATGTAGACATTAATGCAATAGAGAAGAAAAATATACTACTAGTAAAGAAATTTTAAAGTGTTAAAAATTAAATCATAAAATACAAAACTGGTTAATTTAATTAAGAAAAAGGGGAAAAGTGAATACACACTATCAGATGCTAATAAAGAAATAACCACAGATATACAAAATATATATATTCATTATAGAGAATATTTTAATCAATTCTATACAAAAATCTAAAATCCATGATGAAAATGGATGATTTTGTAATAAAATATAATTGATCAAAATTAATCAAAGAAGACATGGAATCTCAACAAACTATTGCTATGTAAAATTTTAAAATTGCTTCAATCAGGGGGACTTCCCTAGTGATCTGGTGGTTAAGACTCCATGCTTCCACTGCAGGTGGTGCAGGTTTGATACCTGGTTGAGGAACCAAGATCCCACATGCTGCTGGGTGTGACCAAAAAAGAAGAAAGAAAGTAAGAGAGAAAAACATAAGCACAATTTTTAAAAACTTGCTTAAATCAATAAGAATGAAGGAAGGAAGGAAAGAGGAAGGGAAAAAAGGAGAGACTTCTCCTCCAAAACAGAATAAAAACAGAGTAGATCCGGATAATATATTCACTCTGACTACTAACGTAAATGTCAACAATTGTAAGCTTTAAAAGAAAAACAAGAATATTAAAAACATTAACATATGTCAACCAAATAATTACATAGCATTGTAATTTATGAATATCAAATTAGCATTACAAAGTATAAAAATATAAAACATTTAAAAATTCTGCCGAGAAATATGAAAGAATGCTTGAAAAAGAAATTTCTTGTTCTTGGATTAGAAGCTTAATATTTTAAGGAACAAAATCTCCTTGAATTTCATTGTATACATTTAATATTAACAATTAAAGAAAAAAAGCAGAAATCACTGTGGCCTTCCACTTATGCCATGAAATGACAATGGAATCTGGAATTATCTGCCCACTGTAAACAAAAAGGAAACTGGATTAAATACATACAATAACTGTTTTCACACCTTGGACAATTGGCAAGGCAAGATTGTGATGTATATGAAAAGAAAAACAGGGCTTCCCTGGTGGTGCAGTGGTTGAGAGTCCGCCTGCTGATGCAGGGGACACAGGTTCGTGCCCCGGTCCAAGAAGATCCCATGTGCCGTGAAGAGGCTGGGCCCGTGTGCCATGGCCGCTGAGCCTGCGCGTCCAGAGCCTGTGCTCTGCAGCAGGAGATGCCACAACAGTGAGAGGCCCACGTACTGCAAAAAAAAAAAAAAAAAAAAAAAAGAAAAGAAAAGAAAAACAAATAAAGTAAGCCCAAAACTGGTCTGTTTTGTCAAGAGATAATTTTTAGACTAGCAGAGGAAGTTTTGCACAGTCTCAGGATACAAGCCCAGTAAATAGAAATCAATTATATTTAAATATCAATGAATTATTAGAACTTAAATTCCAAAGAAAAAGAAACAATTTAAGGATAAATTTGACTAAATATTTGCAAGCCATGTACACTGATAATTACGAAAACTGACAAAATCAAAGAGATCCATAAATGGAGAGATATACCATTTTCATGGATTATTGGGCAACTTTAAACATTTTTCCCAAAGTCATTCATAGATTCAAAGTAATACCTAATAAAACCCAACAGGATTTATTGAGAATTTGATGAGCTGATTTTAGAATTTATATGGAAATGAAAATGGTTTAGAATAGTCAAAACAATATTGAAAAAGAACAATGTTGAGAATTTTGCCTTATTTGAAGACTTACTATAATGGAAAAGTAAATAAGACAATGTATTACCTGAGAAAGAATACATACATTACCAGTGAAACAGAATAGAGAGTCCAGCAATGAATTTACTTTGTATGTATGAGTTCAGACCCATATATACATTGTCAATTGATTTTCAATAAAGGCGCCAAGGTAATTCAATAAGGAAAAGCATCTTTACAACAAATGATGCTGGGATATCTGTGTGTGTGTATATATATACAAAATAAGGAACCTCAAACTTTACCTCCCAGTATAAATGAAAGTTAAAACAGATCATAGATCTAAGTGTAAAAACAAATACTATAAAGCTTATGGGGGAAAAAAATAAGAAGAAAACGTTTATGTACCTGTGGCAAGCAAATTCGTCTTATATAGAGCTCAGAAAGAACTAATCATGAAAGGCAAACATGATAAACTGACCTTTATTAAAACAGAAAACTTTTAATTTTAGCTCTTTGAAAGACACTGTTATGAAAATGAAAAAGCAAACTGCAGACTGGGAGAAAATATGTGATATACATTATATATATATATAAAATAGCAAATTTCCAGAAACTGTATTAAAAATTTTCCACTAACTCCATAATAATGACACAAACCCAATTCTTAAAATGAGAAGAGTTAAACAGACACATCAGAAATAAAGATATACAACTACCAAAAGCACATAAAAAGAAACCCAACTTCAGCAGCCTTGAAGGAAATGTAAATAAAATCCATAGAGAAATATTCCTACACGCTCATTAGAATAACTAAAATTCACACACACAAACATACACATAATGACATATAATGTTAGTGAGGATGTGGAGTAACTAAAACTCATGAATTGCTGGTGAAAATTTAAAATGGTTCAATTTGAAAAAGTTTTATAGTTTCTTAAAATGTTAAACATGCAATTTCACAAAATAAAGGAATTATACTGTTAAGTGAAAGAGAAATGAAAATATGTCCACACAAAGATTTGCATATGGTTATTTAAAGAATCTTTATTCATAATAGTCAAAAATTGAAAACAACCCTAATAACGTCCATCAATGGATGAATGAATAAACAAATTGTGATATACCACCTAATGAAATAGTACTCAGAAATAAAAAGAAATAAACTACTGGTAGACAAGCACATGATCAATCTAAAAACATGTCCAAGAATCCAGACACAAAGAGCACATGCTGTATAATTCCATTTATGTGGAACTCTAGAAAAGACAGATTTAATCTGCACTGAGAAAGCAGAGCAGCAGTTGCCTGGGGCTAGTGGTGGATGGTGATTTACTGGGAAGGGACTTAAAGAACCTTTTAGGTGATGAAAATATTTCCTACCTTAACTGTGGTGGTGATTATATGGGTAAAACAATTAAACTTATTAAATATTATATAAATTATAATCCAATAAAGTGAAGAAAAAAAATAAACAGGCTCTTTTTAGGAACTAACCAAAGGGATTTTATGCAGATATTAGCTAATAGTATGAGGTAGAACATATTTCACAGATGCAGTAATTATAACAGTTTGAAACAATGTATGAATGGATCAGAATAGAGACACAGGGTTTTCATCAGTGTTTTTAATAATTAATTAAATGAACGTGTAAATCTTACAAATAATACTGTATAGGCAGGAGTTCAGAATTAGGTTTTGAGTTTTCATAGTTTGTTCAGGGTAAAGCAAATTTGAAAACATGTCTATTACCACAAAAAAGATTCTGTAACCAAGGGATGTATTCAGGGTACATTTGTGCTCTCTGCAAAACAAATCCATATAGATCAAGGATCATTTGCACCATAGTCAAGCTGCATCTTTAAAAATTCTAACTGTATAATGTACCAATACTAAATTGATACAATTCTTATTTTTTGTCCTCTATTTAAACAATTTATTTAGTCTGAGTATAATGTGGTGACAAATATTTTATACAAAAAGTGGAATTCAGATACCTCAGTTTTCCTTTAGGAAGGCTCATTTGCCTTTTAGGATGTAGATATAACCTGCTGTAACATTGACAGTAATATATATAATTTGAAGAGGTCAAAAATATTTCAAATCATGCAAACTTTAAGGAAAACTTATGCTATAAAATTGTGGGAGGAGAGGAGTGGGAGAGGTGGATGGCTAAAAAATACTAAATTTCAAGGGGAAAGAAATGAAACTAATTACCGTCCCCGTAGGAAATCAAAATGCATCCTTGCAGAGCTAGTTTTTTGTAACTTACGAAAGTCATGGTGAAGAGAGATAAGAAGTGGATCAAAGTAAGCGATAGTGACTTTAGAGGTTCAGGCAAACCTCTGAAGTCTCCAATCTGGCATTGTCTCTGGTCTTTGAATATGCCAGGCACAGCTCAGCCTGGAGATCTTTGCACTTGATGACCCTGCTACCTGGAAAGCTCTTCCCATAGGTTTACTTTCTCACTTTCTTCCCACCTTCACTCCAATAATCACATACTCAGAAAGGCCTTCCCTGCTCACCTTACATAAAACTGCAACCTGCCTGTGATCACTGCTAGTCTTCATTTCCTCCCCTACCCCGACCCTACACTTCCTGTTACACATTCCTG
>NW_006780314.1:27791-52971 GCF_000442215.2 Lipotes vexillifer
TACATGGTCTACATAATTAAGTGAATAGGTAGGTAGATATATAGATAGATAGGTAGATATATAGATAGATAGATAGATAGGTGGATTATATTTTTTTCTTCAGTTTATTGTTTGTCCCTCATTCAGAATAGTCTCATGAGGTCAGAGACTTTTGTATGTTTTGTCACCACTTTATCCCCAGCATCTATTATGATGCATAGCACACAATGGTACTTAATAAACATTTATTGACTGATTAACAAAATGAATGAATTAGTGATTGACTGAAGACTGAAAATTAGGGATAAGGCTTGAAGTTTAAAACTGATATATGGGGATGGAAGAAAATACATATGACAGTCGCATGGACTACTCTATCCAGAAAATCCTTCTCTAACATTTTTAAAATAGTAAATTTAGGGTTAATAAAGAGTTTTTATTACACACCAGAACAGGGTTCATGTGAAAATACCTTAGTGAAATTCTAGATAAATCAATGAGGACAATGCAAAATGGGCTTTAATCGAAATGGGCATTTTTTAATAAATAAAGCTAATCTCTGAATTGTCACTATGATAGATATTCCTGCAACTGTAAAACAACATCTGATGCTACTGACGGAAGCTGATTCTCAGGCTAAATGAAGCATGATGCCCTACTGTGACAAATCCAATTAATCTATTTGTTCAACAAATATTGAATACTTTTACTAAATAGAATACCTAGGCAACAATGGGAATTATTTTGGCATTCTTTTGCGTGACGTGGTTCTGAGAGACCTACATATTCTGAGTTCCAGAATTTCACCTCAGTACTTAGTCTTGTCCTCCTTGAAGTAAATATCTAGCCTGTTGATATTTTAAGTGTTTGTGGAAACAAAATAAATACAGTACAAATAATAATTGAAATTGAAATTAACCAATTTGAAGTCATAAGTAAGATAACATGAATGGATGCTTATCTGTTTTCATCACCTTGTTGCTGAGTCATTCTCATATACCGTGTCTTACTCCAATTACCCCACTTTACACAGTGGTTTGTGTTTGAAATGTCACTGCCTCATGGCTTTCATACTGTTATTGTGAGATCTTCGCTAGTCTGTCATTGTGCAAAGTTCAAAAATGCATTAAAATTTCTCAACAGCTGTGGCAGGACTTTAAATGCTACCCTTATTTTTAATTCTTTGCAGGAAATCTTTGTGATTAAAAAAAAAAAAGTAGGTTCTTTCTCCTTTAATGTGTGTTGCAAAATGTCTGCAGTACTTAAAAATAATCTAGGAAATAATTTTTGCTTTTTAAAGTTTGAGAGATTATAGAATACACATCTATTTTAGCAGAAATTTTTTTCCAGGACAAATATTCTCTGAAATAAAGTCCCTGGCACAAGGCAAAGTCATTTCTCCTATAATACACATTTTATGTGTTTATTTTTTATACAAAATCTACTCCCTCATTCCAGCTATTTATTTCTCATACATGATATACAAGGTAGAAATTATGCTACAAGCTAAGAAAAAAAATATGAATGAAACATAGTTTTATCCCATGAAATAGTGTGGATTTCATATAATACAGGAAAGGATTGAGGCCATCCAAAGAGACCTGTGGAAAATTTATTTGTAGGAAAATATGTAAAGTATAGGGTAAAAGACTTATTAAAAAAATAACTATTTCTGTTACCAATAAAAAACCCTTGCCTTGAAAGAGATACTGGTTGTTTAATTAAAAGAATATAATTGAAAAAAAATAACTGTACATAATTATATAGAATAATATAAGAAACACTCTAATAGATACCAGGTTAAAAGCATAAACATTTTGACATATCCACTTTGAACCTTTTCCTTAGGAAAGTAACATTGAAGATTCCCCTCCATCTGTTGCCAGAGGAAAAGCCTGCCTAAACACTGGTATGTGTTATTGTTTGCTTATTACATACGTATGTGTATTTAACAATGTAAAGTATTGGTTTCATATTTTTTTCAATGTATGTAATTGACATCATTCTCTACAGATCCTTCTACAGCTTTTTCTCAATATTATGTTTTTGAAATTAATGCATATCTGTAGCTCTATCATTTGTATGTATATCTATCAAGTATTCCTTTGCAAGAATAGTTGACTTCAGTTTTTCTCTGTGTGGCAATAATCACTCACATACATTCTTCCCCATGTCATGAGTTAGGATTTCTCTGGAGTGTATGCTTGTGAGTGGAATTGCTTGGTCTTAGAGAATGAAACATTTAAGTTTATTATAAATTAACTACCTGCCTTGAGTTGCACCAATTTATATCACAATCAATACACTGAAAGAGTCCCCCTCACTGTAGTCAGTGCTTCTCATAGAATATGGTACCACATTCTGAGAAGCATTGGAAATTTGTGGGGAAGTTTTGGGTTGTCATAATGTTTGGAAAGTGCTACTGGCATTAAATGAGTGGGGGTAAGGAATGTGAGACGACTAACCCTGTATGTGACAGTCCCTTAAGTGAAGAATCATTTTGCTCCTCAACTTTTGAACATATAAATGAATATTCATGGAGATAAAACAAATCAACCGAAACTTGTGTGTAAGTGTCAGTGCTATCACATAATTTAGCTTCCATATGAATCCAAAGAATTTTTTGCTTAGTTTAACCTATGCTGAGTTTTCAATGACTAGGACCACTGTGTAAACTATAGAGAGAAAACCAATTTTTTTGTGGGGAGGTACAGATATGCACAAAACTTGGTCACTACTTTAAAGAAGCACATCACTAATGACAAAAATACCCAGGGTCATTAAATTGTCTACCAAAAATAGCAGGTCTGGACTCACTGCTGTCCTTTTCACAGTGATACAGTTGCAAATGCCTGACAATGCTGTCCTGCTTAGGCATTTATGTATGAAACTGTACAATTGTAAATTGTAAATTACTTTCTTTTAGTCTTCCTTTCATGCTTTAATTATGATATATATTATAATACCAGGAAATATATTATTGTTTTTTTTTATGTATGTATAGATAGGTAGTATTACCTATGAGTTTTTTATTTGGGTACTAAAGAAGACATTATGTCCAGCACATGTATTGGCAAACATTTTAACTTTTGCTAATTAGATGCAGGTGAAGTATTTTTTATAAATGTTTTTGCAGGTGAAGTATTTTATTTTTTTAATTTTCCTGATAATACTTAGGTTACATATCTTTTCATGTCTTTAATGAACATTTTTTTCTCATTATGTATTGTGTTCATAAACTTTGAGTTGTTTAGCTTTTCCTCAAGATTGGCTAAATTATTAATATGTACCAAAGAATAATCATTTGTCACTTAGATGCATTATAAATATTTTTCTGCCATTCATTGTCTTTTAACTCTGTTTAATACGTCTTTGTTGTAAGGAAGTTAAAATTGTATTTTATTGCAATTTACTATATTTAAACTATACTAGACTTTTATACAAAATTAATATTATCTGGAATAAACTTTTTCCCAGGAATTTATATTATATCTATAACTATATGTCTTTATTTTTTAATTTTTAATTTTTTTGCCATTATGGAGGAAATGCTAATTTTGAGTGGGATGTTTTGTGTGTGTGCATGTGTTGTTTTTCCTTTTCTTTCTTCATCCTCCCTTTTCTTATCTGTCTTTGTCTCATGATTTTGATCTGGCCCCCACTCCTCATTGGACCTCAGTACTTATAGTAATGGTTCAGATCTCTTTCCTGCTAAGCTATTAGGGATTTTACACTTCCCGTCATCCAGCCAACTGTAGTTTGTTGCATTTGCTGATCACATAGCTTTGACCTTGTCCTCAGGCTTCCCTAGATTTTTAAGTTTCTGCCTTTTCAAGTGCATTTTGGAGTAGACTGTTCTGAGCACTATTCTCTGGGTGGCTTCAAGCAGATGGTCCGTTACTGAATACCATGGCCATTATCTACTCACAATCTTAGAGACCAACAAGCCCAACTTCAGAGCTGTGCTCCCTCTTTCTCCTCTGCATCTGTTCCATTTTTCTGGACCACAAAAATATATAATCCAGTTTTTGAGCCTGCATAAAGTGATTTTTTTGTTGCCATTACTGTTGTTTACTCTTTTATATCTTCTGTATCATTGCTATATATTTGAAGCATGGTCTTTGCCTCAAGTTACAAACTTCTGACACTAATAGAATTTGAAAACACATTCTGAGAGAAAGGAGGTAGATTATGCACTTGTTAAATGTCACATATTAAGACATATACCTACTCCACATTTGAAGGGAGAATGCCTAGCCTCATAATGAAGAAGATATATCCCAGTCTTAGGAGCAAGCATAACTCTACTCTTTTCCTGAGGCAAGACAGTAATTTCTTAACAACAATCCAAGGTTTCAAGTTAATGCAGCTGCCACAGAGGCAGTGAGTATAACTGAGACCCACTAAGTGTTTATGTGCTCTTGTCTTACCTATTTATTTTCATTTGTGAGTCTAGGTTGAAAGTGATAATTGTTTAATTGTGCATATTGGTTTTTCCATTTTTTAAAGTTAATGTGTCACAACAATTTTAATCTCAAAGAATGTCTCATGCTTTGATAATCAACATGATAAAATGTAAAAATAAATAGCCCACATTTAAAAGATTCCTTTTACCTACCAACAAGCCCTACCTGTTGAATGTAAACTTAATTGCAATATATTTCCTTAATGGTGTCCTTTAATTGGTTACCCCACTATGGTATCTTTGGAAAGTTGAAGTTCTACAACAAATGATTAGTGGTTATTCTTACAAAGAAGCTTGTAATGGTCAGAACACACAGAAATAACATTTTCTCAATATTTAAACATTAAGTGAAAATGAATATACTTTGATTTTCCTGGAGTCGAATTCTTTTTAAAATAATATTAAAATTTATAGCAAAGAGAGCATGGTTGACAGAAACTAGAACTATTTACAAAATGCTAAGAAACAGGAACATTTACCTAGAATTTCAGCCTCCTTCAATTTTCCTATATCCTGTAGGGCTTTGAAATTGTGAACTCTTTGAAGATATAAATGTATCTGTTTAACTGCAATGTCCTTTCAACCTAATAATCCACTCACAGAGGTCAATAAACACTTGCCCAAATAAATGATGAAATTAGGACAACATTCTCTTCTCCTCCACTATGAGACAGAACTATGTGGTGTCACTGTCTTTGTTTCTTCAAATGTTTAAAGATCATACTATTCAAAAAATAAAGTGATCTAATGGGCCTCCAGAAATAATCAATTTATTAATTATTAATAATAATTAATCATGTAATAATTAATCATGATTAATAATTAATTAATCTGTGATTTTTGTCAAGTCAATTTTTACAGAACTCACCTTTGCAATCCTTTCTCCACACATTCACCACCCTTGCTCTGAGAGGTATCTAACCCTAATGTATTCATGAACCATTTACTGTGTGCTTTAAACTTTGCATAAATATTCTCATTCTGTTCTTACAATATTGCAACTTTCTTTATTCACCCAACATTTTTCAAAGTAAATCTGTATCTATACAGATAGTACTTATTCGTTCATTTCTCAGTACATACAAGTTATAAATTCTTCTCACAATGGACTTCTTCTTCCAAGTTTTTGGAATGCAAAGGCATTTAGTTTTACAAAGACTTGGAAACTGGAAGTACTACACCATGAGTCTGTGATAACTCCTGACTTATATATCCTTTCTAGCCCTTTGCACAGTTGTGCTTCTAAAGGTCAATGATTAAATTTATGCACAAAGTCAAGTCTATCTCAAGTTGTGATGATAAAGCTTGCTTTTATCTTTTTTCATTTCTTTTCTTTTAAAATTTCTAATTATATGTCTGCCCTTACTCTATATTAAAATCCATCTCAGAAGATGGCAGAGTAGGAGAACACAGAGTTTGCATCTCCTCACAACTAGGACACTTAACAGGCACTGGTGGGGGACGTTGGACACCTAGGGGGACAGGAGGAAACCCCGAGTGACTGGGTAGGGTGTAGGGGGAGTGAGGTGGGAGGAGAAGTGGAGGTGGGATGGGACCAGTGGCCCTGAGGGGTGGCTGGGGGAGGGAAGTGGGTCTCACTCTCAGGAAGGGCCCAACCATGGTGAAAGGATCAGTGGGGATGGGGAGAGACCCTCAGAGGATCTGAGGATCCAAAGGGAATGCAACCACAATTTCCCCTGCCCACTCAGGTTCTGGCAAGCCTGCTGGGGTCCTGGGCCTGATCCTCCACCCTTGGATTTCCCCTCTAGCTGCACTGAGCCAAAGTCCCACCCCTCACCCTCCCAGGGCCTTTTCTCATGAGTAGATCTTAAGCCTAAGCCCCACTCCTATCTAAGCTCCACTCCCTGCCTAAGCTCTGGCCTGCCACAGCCAAAGACTTTTCCAGCCTTTTTTTTTTTTTCGTGCTACTGAGGTTGTTCTGTTTTACCTTGGTGTTTTTCTTTCATTTATAATTTTATTTTTCTAATTTTATTTTATTTTTTTATTCCTTGCTATTATTCTGCTTTTTTTTTTTTTGCTCTGCTGCATAGCTTGCAGGATCTTTGTTCATAGGCTGGGGGTCAGGCCTGAGATCCTGTGGTGGGAGCACCAAGTCCAAACAGCTAGATTAACATAGAACCTCAGATCTCAGGGAATATTAATCAGAGTAAAATATCCCAAAGATCCTCATCTTGGCACCAAGACCTGGTTATACTAACTGCCTGCAAACTCCAGTGCTGGAAGCCTCAGGACAAATAACCAGTAAGACAGGACCACAGGCTCATCCATCAAAAAAGTGAGATAACAAATAAATACATTACAGATGAAGGAGCAGGATAAAAAAACTAGAAGACTAAATAAACAAAGAGGAAATAGGCAACTTACCTGAAAAATAATTCATAGTCAATGATAGTAAAGATGATCCAAAACCTCAGAAATAGGATAGAGGCATGGGTCAAGAAAATACAAGAAATGTTTAACAAAGACCTAAAAGAACTATATTACAAGCAAACAGTGATGAGCAACACAATAACTGAAATGAAAAATACACTAGAAGGAATCAATAGCAAAATAACTGAGGCAGAAGAACAGATAAATGAGCTGGAAGATAGAGTGGTGGGAATAACTGCCAAGGAGAAAAATAAAGAAAAAACAGAATGAAAAGAATTGAGGACAGTCTCAGAGACCTCTGGCACAACATTTGAATTATAGGTGTCCAAGAAGAAGAAGAGAAAGAAAAAGAGTCTGAGAAAATATTTGAAGAGATTATAGTGGAAAAGTTCCCTAACATGGGAAAGGAAATAGCCACCCCAGGTCCAGGAAATGCAGAGAGTCCCATACAGTATAAATCCTAAAAGAAACACCAAGACATGTATTAATCAAACCAACAAAAATTAAATTCAAAGAAAAAATATTGAAAGCAGCAATGGAAAAGCAACAAATAACATACAAGAGAATCCCTACAAGCTTATCAGCTGATTTTTCAGGGGAAACTCTGCAGGCCAGAAGGGAGTGGCAGGATATATTTAAAATGATGAAAGGGAAAAACCTACAAGCAAGATCACTCTACCCAGTGAGGATTTCATTCAGATTCGACAGAGAAATCCAAAGCTTTACAGACAAGCAAAAGCTAAGAGAATTCAGCACCACCAAACCAGCTTTACAACAAATGCTAAAGGAACTTCTCTAGGCAGGAAACACAAGAGAAGGAAAAGACCTGCAATAACAAATCCAAAACAATTAAGAAAATGGCAACAGGAACATATATATAGATAACTATGTTAAATGTAAATGGATTAAGTGCTCCAACCAAAAGACATAGACTGGCTGAATGGATACAAAAACAAGACCCGTATATATGGTCTCTAGAAGAGACCAACTTCAGAGCTAGGGACACATACAGACTGAAAGTGAGAGGATGGAAAAAGATATTCCATGCAAGTGGAAATCAAAAGAAAGCTGGAGTAGAAATATTCATTTCATATAAAATAGACTTTAAAATAAAGACTGTTATAAGAGACAAGGAAGGACACTACAGAATCATCAAGGGATCAGTCCAAAAAAGATATAACAATTGTAAATATTTATGGACCCAGCATATGAGCATCTCAATTCATAAGGCAAATGCCAACAGCCATAAAATCAAAAATCAACAGTAACACAATAATAGTGAGGAACTTTAACACCCAACTTACACCAACAGACAGAACATCCAGACAGAAAATTAATAAGGAAATATGAGCTTTAAATGACACAATAGACCAGATAGAATTAACTGATATTTATAGGACATTCTATCTGAAAGCAGCAGAATACATTTTCTTCTCAAGTGCACACAGAACATTCTACAGGACAGATCATATCTTGGGTCACAAATCAAACCTCAGTAAATTTAAGAAAATTGAAATCATATCAAGCATCTTTTATGACCACAATGCTATGAGTTTAGAAATAAATTACAGAAAAAAAAAAGTAAAAACACAAACATAGGGAGGCTAAGCAATATGTTACTAAATAACCAAGAGATAACTGAAGAAATCAAACAGGAAATCAAAAAATACATAGAAACAAATGACAATGAAAACATGACAACCCAAAACCTATAGGATGTACCAAAAGCAGTTCTAAGAGGGAAGTTTGTAGCAATAAAATCTCACCTCAAGAAACAGAAAAATCTCAAATAAAAAAATCTAACATTACACCTAAAGCAACTACAGAAAGAAGAAAAATCAAAACCCAAGGTCAGTAGAAGGAAAGAAATCATAAAGATCAGAGGAGAAATAAATGAAATAGAAATGAAGAAAACAACAGCAAAGATCAACAAAACTAAAAGTTCATTCTTTGAGAAGATATACAAAATTAATAAACCTTTACCCAGACTCATCAAGAAAGAAAGGGAAAGGACTCAAATCAATAAAATTAGAAACAAAAAAGGAGAAATTACAACTGACACTGCAAAAAGACAAATGATCATAAGAGGCTACTACAAGAAACTCTATGTCAATAAAATTGACAACCTGGAAGGAATGGACAAATTCTTGGAAAGGTTCAACTTTCCAAGACTCAACCAGAAAGAATTAGAAAATAAGAGCAGGCCAATTACAAGTAATGAGGTTGAAACTGAGATTAAAAATCTTCCAACAGGGACTTTCCTGGTGGTACAATGGTAAAGAATCTGCCTTCCAATTCAGGGGATGGGGGTTCAATCCCTGGTCAGGGAACTAAGATTCCACATGCCATAGGGTAAGTAAGCCCACATACCACAACTACTGAGCTCATGTGCCTCAACTAGAAAGCATGTGTTCTGCAAACTACAGAGCCCATGCACTCTGGAACCTGCACGCTACAACTACAAAGCACGCACACCCTAGAACTTGCACACCACAACTAGAGAAGAAAAAACCTGCATGTGACAACTAGAGAGGAGCACACACCTCACAAAGAAAGATCCCGCATCCCGCAACAAAGATCCCATGTGCCTCAACTAAGACCCAACACAGCCTAAATAAATAAATAAATATTTTAAAAAATCTTCCAACAAACACAATTCCAGGACCAGAGAGCTTCACAGGCAAATTCTATCAAGAACTTAGAGAAGAGCTAAAATCTATCCTTCTCAAACTCTTCCAAAAATAATTTCAGAATGAGGAACACTCCCAAACTCATTCTACAAGGACACCATCACCCTGATACCAAAACCAGAGAAAGATACCACACACATACAAAAAAAAAACTACAGGTCAATATCAATGATGAACATAGATGCAAAAATGTTCAACAAACTACTAGCAAACAGAACCCACCAACACATTAAAAGGATCACACAGCATGATCAAGTGAGATTTATCCCAGGAATACTAGGATTCTTCAATATATGCAAATCAATGTGATACACCATGTTAATGAATTAAAACTAAAAACCATATAATCATCTCAAGAAATGCAGAAAAAGCTTTTAACAAAATTCAACACCCATTTATAATAAAAACTCTCCAGAAAGTGGGCAGAGAGGGAACTTATTTCAACATACTAAAAGCCATATACCACAAACTGACAGCAAACATCATTCTCAATGGCAAAAAACTGAAAGCATTTCCTCAAGATCAGGAATAAGACAAGGATGTCCATTCTCAACACTCGTATTCAGCATAGTTTTTGAAGTCCTAGCCACAGCAGTCAGGGAAGAAAAAGAAATAAAAGGAATACAAATTGGAAAAGAAGAAACAAAACTGTCACTGTTTGCAGATGGCATGATACCACACATAGAAAATCCCAAAGATGCCACCAGAAAAATACTACAGTTAATCAATGAATTTGGTAAATTTTCAGGATACAGAATTAATGCACAGAAATCTCTTGCATTCCTATATACTAATAGTGAAAAATCAGAAAGAAAAATTAAGGAAATAATCCCATTTACCATCGCAATAAAAAGAGTAAAATAACTAGGAATAAACCTACCTACAGAGACAAAAGACCTGTATGCAGAAAACTATAAGACACTGATGAAAGAAATTAAAGATGATACAAAAAGATCGAGAGATATACCATGTTCTTGGATTGGAAGAATAAAAACTGAAAATGATTATACCACCCAAAACAATGTACAGATTCAATGCAATCCCTATCAAATTACCAATGTAATTCTTCCCAGAATTAGAACAAAAAAATTTACAATTTATATACAAACACAAATGAACCCAAATAGAGAAAACAATCTCTTTTTTTTTTAACTTTTTATTTTATATTGGAGTATAGCTGATTAACAATTTTGTGAAAGTTTCAAGTACACAGCAAAAGAACTCAACCATACATATACATGTATCAATTCTCCCCCAAACTCCTCTTCTATCCAGGCTGCCACATAACATTTGGCAGTTTTCCCTGTGCTATACAGTAGAGCCTTGTTGGTCATCCATTTTAAATATAGCAGTATTGATATGTTGATCTCAAACTCCAAGAGCAATCTTGAGAAAGAAAAACGGAGCTGGAGGACTCAGTCCCCCTGACTTCAGACTATACTACAAAGCTACAGTAATCAAGACAGTATGGTACTGGCACAAAAACAGAAATATAGATCAATGGTACAGGATAGAAAACACAGAGATAAACCCACACACCTATGGTCACCTAATCTATGACAAAGGAGGCAAGAATATGCAATGGACAAAAGACAGTCTCTTCAATAAGTGGTGTTGGGAAAACTGGACAGCTATATGTAAAAGAATTAAATTAGAACACCACCTAACACTGTACACAAAAATAGACTGAAAATGGAATAAAGACCTAAATGTAAGACCAGACACTATAAAACTCTTAGAGGAAAGTGTAGGAAAAACACTCTTTGTCATAAACCACAGCAAGATCTTTTTTGACCCACCTCCTAGAGTAATGAAAATAAAACCAAAAGTAAACAGGTGAGACCTAATCAAACTTAAAAGCTTTTGCACAGCAAAGGAAACTATAAATAAGACAAAAAGACGACCTTCAGAATGGGAGAAAATATTTGCAAACAAAGCAACAAGCAATTAATCTCAAAAAGATAGAAACAGTTCATGCAGCTCAATATCAAAAAAAAATTTTTTAAAACAATCAAAAAATGGGTGGAAAACCTAAATAGACATTTCTACAAAGAAGACATACAGATGGCCAACAGGCACATGAAAAGGTGTTCAACCTCACTAATTATTAGAGAAATGCAGATCAAAACTACAATGAGATATTACCTCACACTGGTCAAGATGGCCCTCATCAAAAATTCTACAAACCATAAATGCTGGAGAGGGTGTGGAGAAAAGGGAACCCTCTTGCACTGTTGGTGGGAATGTAAATTGATACAACCATTGTGGAGAACAATGTGGAGGTTCCTTAAAAAACTAAAAATAGAAGTACCATATGACCCAGCAATCCCACTCCTGGACATATTACCCTGAAAGGAACATAATTCAAAATGACACATGCACCCCAATGTTCATTGCAGCACTATTTATAATAGCCAAGTCATGGAAACAACCTAAATGTCCAGTGACAGATGAATAGATAAAGAAGAGGTTGTAGGGTTTCCCTGGTGGTGTAGTGGTTGAGAGTCCACCTGCCGATGCAGGGGACGCGGGTTTGTGCCCCAGTCCAGGAAGATCCCACATGCCGTGGAGCGGCTGAGCCCATGAACAATGGCCACTGGGCCTGCGTGTCCGGAGCTTATGCTCCACAATGGGAGAGCCCACAACAGTGAGAGGCCTGCATACCACAAAAAAAAAAAAAAGAAAGAGAAGGTATTGTACATATATACAATGGAATATTGCTCAGCCATGAAAAGGAGCAAGATTAGGTCATTTGTAGATGTGTGGATGGACCTAGAGTCTGTCACTCAGAGTGAAGTAAATCAGAAAGAGAAAACAAATATCGTATATTAACACATATATGTGGAATCTAGAAAAATGGTACAGATGAACTTATTTTCAGGGCAGGAATAGAGATTCAGATGTAGAGAACAGACATGTGAATACAGTGGGGGAAGGGGAGGGGAAGACAAATTGAGAGATTAGGACTGACATATATACACTACCATGTGTAAAATAGATAGCCAGTAGGAACCTGCTATACAGCACAGGGAGTTCAGCTTGGGGCTCTGTGATGACATAGATGGGTGGAATGGGGGGATGGGAGGGAGGTCCAAGAGGGAGGGGATAGAAAAAATAAATCAATCAATAAAATCCATCTTATATTTCATTTAAATTTATTTACTACACATATATTAATGTATTGTACATTTTATAATGTTATTTCAAGTTAATTGAAATAACATGCATGTAGGTTGTGTTGGGTGGTTCTATTTTACAATTTTCTCATCTTTAAGTAGTTTTTCCTAGATTGTTGAATTCTGATTCTTCTTTTTAAGTTAAAATATAGTTGATTTACAATATTATATTAGTTTCTGGTGTACAGCAAAGTGATTCAATATTTTTATGGATTATACTCCATTTAACATTATTACAAAAAATGACTATATTTCCCTGATTCTTTTCTATTTCTCTGAAAAAAATCTTTCTATGTTCTTTTTGGAGTCATCTCCAAATTCCAAATAAATAATCTGTTTTTTTGTTTGTTTGTTTGTTCGAGTCATCCTTATGTGTGATAAAGCTGTTTGTCAACATTTAGCAATGCTATTTCTTGTTGACTTTTGTTATTTTTTCATAGACAACTGACGAGTTGAACATGTGATTCAGATCATACTTCTCTCACAAAATTGATAAACCTAAAGTCTTTTTGAGATCTTGATGAAATATGCTAATTTTGATACAATCGACGTCTCTTGAGATTTTGGCAAAAATATCCTAACTACCGTCTATTTTATACATAGGTGAAGATGACATATTGAACAATAACTCCTTGCTCTCAACTCCCAGAAATAGTTTAGTTGAAGTTTTCATCCAGATCCCTCTAAAAGCAATATAAAGGTACAAGAGATTCATGTACTGAGAGGTGTGTTTTTGAGACTGGATGCATATTGACTTTTCACAGAGAATAGTTCCCCTTCTTTTTTCCTAAATTTGTAAGTCCATAAATTATTTTATTCCTTCTTTCCTGCTAAAGGAGAGAAAGAAGGAAATTATCCTTCTACAAACTATGTGTCAAAAATAATTACTTTTCACTCTCTGCAATCATATAAGAATATACTGACAGTCTTAGAAGTTGGAAAAATCCCCCATTCCGATTAAACTGTCATAGATATTCTTTTATATTTCCATTTACATTGTTATAATTATCAGAACATGTGTACAAAGGAGTAAGGAAATAGATGGATTATCCTTTATCAGTGAACTGCTCTGTTCTGTAAGTTGCTGATGGCAGATTCATAATTATATGACTGAAGGATTAAAGGTTTATAGATATTAGGACCATATGAACAGAAAATAACTGCACTGGTGGCATCAACTGATGTTTGCTCAGCTTCATGGTAACTGGTTCAGAACCAAAAAATCTAGTCAATAAATGTCTGCTTGTTGCCAGTTGCTAAACTAGGCAGATTCAATCTTTTAAGCAAAATACAGCTAGTCGATAGTATTTAAAAACAGCCTGTCGATTAAAATTAAGTAAAACAACTACTGAAAAGAATAAGTGAAATTTTTGCTAGACTGAATTTTCTGGTAAGCTCAATCAAAATATTCTCTCAGTATCTCTTTCATGCCGTAAGTGTTTATTGAGAGCTAAACTGTGCTAAACCCACACTCAGTAATGAACAAGATGGTTGAGCCCCTGCACATACTTAGGTTTTGTTCTAGAATCTGGATAGAGACTGTGGGGTATCACCTGGTGGGGTTTGAAACTAAAGGTTTTACAAAGGTTATCTTTGACAAAAGGGCAATTCTTAAGAAGGGTGATATATAACATATTAAAAAACATCTATAAATATGTTGTCTTGTTAGTCTCATCTTATATTTGTTGCAATACTTCAACCCTGCAGTACACAAAGTAGTCTCCCAACTAGCAGCATCAGCATCACCTTGAAACTAGTTAGAAATACAGATTCTTGAGCCTCATGCCAAACCTACTATATCAGAAAATTTGATTTTAATGCTGCTAAAGTTTGAAGAAAAATTAGTATTTATCCAAGTCATGTGTAGGGTTTACTGCATTATAGTCCACTGGACCTCATGCCAGAGTTTCAAACTCAGTATGTCTGTAGTGGAACTTGATAATTTACATTTTTAATAAGTTTCCAGGTGATGCCGAGTTGATGGTCTGAGGACCACACTTGGAGAGCCACTGTATTATTGGATATTCATCCTGGAAGACAATATATGGAAATCATCTGGAAACTTCAAAAATCACCAGTGTTTGGACCCCACCCAGAACAATTAATCTCTGTAGATGTAGCCCAGACTTTATGTTTAAAAAAAAAAAATTCCATGCAGTTCTAATGTATATCCAGAGTTAAGGAAGCATGCATTAGTAAAATCACTCCATGTCCCTCTGCTACTCTTCAGCACACAATAGATGCTACTCTTCTTATTAAAAACCATTGGGAACTTGAAGCAGATCTCATTTTAAGCTGTTTCTACATAATGCTCCCCCCACTCAAAGCAATAGTAAAATGAAAAAAAAAATCAATGAAACGTATTATCTAGGTCAAAATAATACATTAAAACCCTTGTTTTCTGCAGAATTCAACTTAATAAGCACCTCTCAACTATAATGAAACTTTTTTTCAACCAGGACACGTGTGTAAATACAATTCTAGCAGTTTCACTTTTTAGGAAGGCATGAATATGGGTGGTGGCATAAACCTTAATCACAGTCTTACATCTTGGATTGTAGTGGAATAGAAATGCAAAAGTATTTATTTTATTGATGTACTGAAATAAATGATAAATCCATGCCTGGCACTTAGGCCATTCCTTCCACTAGTCAAAATGAAGTTTGTAACCTGTTTTTGGAATGAAAAGCAAATGGCAATTTAACTTTGGGAGCTAATTCTTGCTATGTATGAGAGGCTGTGGCCTCCCTTATCAGAGTCTTCTGTTCTGCAGGGAGCCAGTGGGCCTTGGAGTCTCTTTGTTTATGATCTTATTGCTTTTCCATTAGAATAAGCATCAGGCCTGTAAGTTGCTCTGTTCCCCAGTTGAGTCTCCTGTGGCTTTAAAGCTTTCCAAATGCCACAAGTTCTCAACACCCTACCTCCCAACTCCCCTGAAGAATTTGTAAGTGACAAGAAGCTGGAAAAATACAGATGGCATAATTATATATTTTGCAGTTGATTAATCACCACAAAACATTAATCACATTTTGTATAACAATACATAATCAAATTCTTTATAGTAGAAATTAAGTTTCTCTCTGATAGGGAATGGATTCCTTTAGGATATTGACAGGGTTTTACAGCATCTACTTGGCTCCCATTCCACATCTGCATTTGATTTTCATCTGCTTTAGGGCTTAGTAAAATGTGGCTTAAAAGTTGTTTTATGACTATAAATGTACGTACTAATAGAAGAATTTGTTGAGAGGGAAGTATTTGCACACGTTAGATACTATATTTTTTCCAGGCCATAACATGTATCTTTAGTGAAAACCATTGGATTTTATTTTCCTAAAGAGTAAACCCACTGAAATTAAACATAAATTACACATTTATTTTCTTAATAGTTCTTGAGATAAATTCTTAATCTTATAATTAGCTTTATGGTATTATGAGACAAAATCTATGTGTAACTTTTATATATACATAACATTTTTATAGTGCAAGTACCTAATTTCTTGATTTTTATAAAATAATGGTATAGGTTGTAGGCATCAATTTGTTTATGAATACAGGTACTTATAGTCATTTGTCAAATAACTATAATGTATACATATCACATATATTATATGCAAGCATATACAAACTTCATGTTGCTGCACTCTACTATTTGGAGTCTATAAACTAAAACTCAGTAATTCCAGTAACTCAAAAATTATTATATACTCTGACATATATATACATATATATACACATTTCTTTACTATGTATTTAAGATAAATTAAGAAACAAAGATATACATCATCAAAGGTTTCGTACATGTGTCATACATCAAGTGTTTCAAGTATTTAACACTTTAATAGGAACACATGAGCATAAGAAACAAGGAAATTTTACAAAGCAACATATGAACAATAATATAGTAATTTTATATAATAATTTAATATTTAATGGTGTGTATGCATATGTGGTGCTATACATATTATACCATGATTACACAATCTCTACACCAGTCTGTAGAGCTCAAGTAGAAATTCACATAATCACATTACTCCAGCCCAATATTGGGACTCATATAGGTATTTATTACAACATATATACAGATATTCACATATTAAAGAAAAAAATTAAAGGAATATGAATTCAGTTTGGATTATTGAGATTCGAGAGAGGAGCATGCCTGTGTAATCTGATTACTGGAAAGACAAAAAAGGTGTATTAGTAATGATCAGGGAAAATGGTCACCTGGGGAAAGGAAGAAGAGAAAAGAAGATGAAATGTCTGCAGAGAAAGTTAAAAGATAAACCTGACCAGAGTGGAAGAACCATTTTGAAGAAGGGCTAAAACACCATTTTTGTAATTTTTGCTAATGAAGAAATGACATTTTTGTCTAGTTTTACTTGAAGTGGTTACTAAGGGCAGCCCCTAGAAAGGTTAGTACTCCATGATAATTTTCAACCCAAGAATTCGAGTCTCATAACAGTGAGTTCCCTATGAAGGGCCACTGGAGAAACTGGCACATCTCCTTACATGTAGGTTGTTC
Organism: Lipotes vexillifer; assembly: GCF_000442215.2. NCBI lineage: Eukaryota > Metazoa > Chordata > Mammalia > Artiodactyla > Lipotidae > Lipotes > Lipotes vexillifer. The sequence continues at coordinate 45,018 of NW_006780314.1, forward strand.
ACATGGCCTCTCAGACTCCAGAAGCCCACAGCCTGTGGCTCCAAGAGGCCATGGCAGAGACTTCCCCAGCACCTCTGCTTGTTGAATGACATGGGAATCTGATGTCCCCCTCATTTCACATGCAGCCAATACAGCTCTGCACACTGAAGGGTAAGTAGTGCAGGCTTGATAGGCTTGCCTTTTGAACAAATAATTTGTCAGTCTATGTTGGGAACTGGGATATTACTAGTTCTGTGAAACAGTTTTAGTGCTGTGAAAAGTGGTATACAAATAAAATGATTGATGCCCTGTCAATAGGAACTTCAGGGAGAGGATCAAACAGAGGAGTTGCTTATGAAGTAGGGATAGAATTTGGGGAAAAGGTGTTAGATTTTACTTTTCTATCTAACATAACCCCCAAAGCATCATTCCAGCAAGAAAAGAACCTGGTATCTGAACAAGGAGGAACACAATTTCTTAGCAGTAGACACATCCCAGTGAAAAACACAAAAGCTGGATTTGTAAAAATCCATTAATGAGGATTTTATTGTAAATTTTTTCCATCACTAGAACGTGCTGGCTGGAACGCTTACATATCTTCAAGCTTTTTTCCCTCTTGGCCTCTATTTCTCATAGGCTTTTAAACTTTCTTTTTAAATGGTCAGATTACCATTCCTAAAGATTGTTGGCTGTGAAAAATATTAATAAGATAATTTGTCAAGTTACTCAATACTATAAAATTAGTATATGCAACAAATTGCTTAGATGGATTTGAAAATTTGCTGCCTATTTAAAAATAATAACTATCTACCTAAATCCTAGAAATAGAATTACATGAGATATATTTGAAAATCAGCAAGGAACATTCTACATCCCACTCTCAACTTAGCTAACTCCTGAACATCATTAAAGTCTCTGACAAAACATCAACTTTCCCAATGATTTTTTCTTAACCCAATCCCAAATAAAACCCTTCCCAACCACTGCTACATATTCCTGGAGCATCATGAAAACTTTCATCCCATCTTATTGGAAATACTTGCTTACTTTTCTCTTTTTCCTTTTAACTGAAAATTCCTAAAAGATAGGAATAGTGTCTTTTTCAAATTAGTAGTTACAGCACTGTATCACAGTTTCAGGTATAGTATAGGTAATCAGTAAATATTTATTAAGATGGATGGGTGAATTCTCTGAATTTCAATTTCTATATCCAAATTGCCTATTTCACATTACTGCCTGGATGTCTTACAGGCATTTTAAGCTTAACATGCCCTAAACTTATTCTCAATTTCCTCCCTTCCCCCAAACCTGTTCTTTTCATAGACTTCAATTCCATCCTTCTAAGGGATCAGACCAAAAATCTGTCATCCTAATTCCTTTATCTTGTTCCACATTGTACATTTATGCTATGAGCAAATTCCATATATAAGCAAATTCCATATGCTGTAACTTAAAGGTTTGTCTAGAATATGACCACCTCTCCTAACCTACACTGCTAATATTCTGGTTCAAAGCAATGACACCTATTACCTAGACAATTGTATACTTCCAACCATTGTGGAACACAGGCTCCAGAAGTGCAGGCTCAGCAGCCATGGCTCACAGCCCCAGCCACTCCACGGCATGTGGGATCTTCCCGGACCAGGGCACGAAACCATGTCTCCTTCATCGGCAGGTGGACTCTCAACCACTGCACCACCAGGGAAGCCCTACTTCTTATTTTAATCACAGTAAATAGTTTGTCACTTCCTTCAGGGTTCTATTTAAATGTTACTTTTTCCTTAAGATCTTCCTTTCTTAGCATATATAACTCCCTTTCAAATGAAACCCATTCTATCTTCTGTGTTCTATTATTCTGCATAACATTAATCACCATCTCAAATGCTGTCTATTACTTGTCTATTTACTTCATGTCTGTCTCCATTTATGGACTGCAACATTCATAAGGATAGAGGTTTGCCTTTGTATTTACTCTTATTCCCCAAGACTAAAAATAATGCCTGACATATAAAAATGCCTGACATATAATAAATATTTATTGAGGAAATGAATAAATGTATAGGTGGATAAATAAATGCATAGATATATTAATTATCCAACAAATGTCAAATGCAGTTATGGGCTAATGTCTCTGGAAACAATAGGTGAAAACAAGGAAAAAACAAGGAAATTTAAGCTCTGATGGAGCTTAAATTCCAACAACAGGCTAATTCCCTGGTGGTCAAGTGTTTTAAGACTCGGAGCTTTCACTGCTGTGGGTCTTGGTTTGATCTCTGGTTGGAAAACTAAGATCCCACAAGTCGTTCCATGTGACCAATAAAAAAAAAAAATCCAGCAGGGGAGGACAAATAATAAATAATTAAACAAGTGAATAAAACAAGTTATTCATAGGTAGTGATAAGTACTAACTATATTATTAAGGGGATAAGCAGAGTGATATAATAGAGGTTAACTTGAATGGGATATTGGCTAATATAGAGAGGGTCATTAGGGAAGTCCTCTTTACAATGGTTATATTTAATCTCAAAGTAGAAGGAGAGCAAGAAAAACATTCTCAAACAAGAGAAAGACAAAGAGAAGTATGAAGATGCCAAGGAAGGAGAGAGCTAGAAGAGCAAGATGCCCAAAATGCTTTGATGTGATAAGAGAGATGTTGCCTTGAAGCGAGTTGACGAACATGGGAGGACAGAGGGGTTTGTTGGACAGTAATATTTGCTTCTTCTTCACTGTTTAACTGCAATGCTTTGTAAACAACTTCAGTTAAAGGTTAAAACACATTATATAAGAATTTTGCTTGTTTGTTATTGAACATAAGCCTCTGATAAACAGAGTCCTTATCCCCAACTACCAGTATCTATACCAGATACAGAAGGGTCTTACACAAATATCTGTTGAATAAATGTAATAAGCAAAATTTCCAAACCAGGTGAGAATAATGTATATGAGGGAAGTAACTTTAGATGGGAAAGCAGTTCTGTGCAATTAAATAATACATTATCAAAAAGGATCAAAACACTGTGTTCCATGCTGTGTTTTATTAGATAAGAACTGAAACAATCCAATCTAGTTTCATTGTTGCTGTTATTGTTCTTCTCTATTTTGTTTGATAGTTGTTCGTTTGGTGGTAAATTTTGGTTTAAATGGTGTTGGGAACTGGGGAAAGAGATAATGAAGCAATTCAGCAAAGAATCCATTAACCCAAAGTACAATGTGCTTATGGTTTTAATTACTGCTTCCAGGGTTTTAATAGGAATTTCAATTTAGATTACTGATAATTAAATCCACTTTTTCTGAATATTAACTACACTTGGTTTGAAATGTTTACAAAAATAGCAAAATAAACACAATAAAATTATAAAACATATCAGTATTTTAATTTAATTTATTAAACTGAACATGGAGGCCATTAAACTGATATGGCCCTAATGCCTTGATGGTTTACCTTAGCAAACCAAAATCTAAGTCTGTAAATGCCTCAAAAGTACAAAATCAAAACTCTAAGGATGACCAATCACAAACAGCAAACTAGGCTTTAAGCTGTAGCCAATCAATAGTTTACTTACTTGCTTCCACATTTTCTCTAGAAGTCTCTACCTGGCCCCTGTCAGTGGACCATCCTAACAACTTCCAGTTTGGCTCTGCCTGATTCAAATTGGTTTTTGACCAAATAAACTCATAAAATTTTATCAGTTTATCTTTTAACAGTTCACATTGAAAAAATACATAAAATCTTAATTAAGATTTTGGCATTTTACTTGGAATGTCTTAGTTACCTCTTATTGTTTTAGGAGCAGTTAAATAGATTTTTGAATTTTTAAGGGTTAAACATTTTAAAATTTTATTCTCCAATACTTCAACTAGGCTGTTAGCTGAGAAGTTATCTAATGATTAAAATCAATATTAATTTACATTTAAATATTGAATTATAATAGAGTAAAATTAATGTTAATGTTCAATCAAATTAAAAATTCCTTAAATTTAAACAATTAATTTTAAATTATATAAATATAAACTTAAATTTTAACTAAATTTGATTACATTGATTTAAAGTATATCTTACTTGAATGTTAAATTTAATTAATTTTAATTTCAAAAGTATTTGAAAGAGATAACCAGAAATCATCTCACATTAAAAGTTACTAAATTTTGAATGCTAGCTAATGCATTTGGACTAATTTCACTTGGTAGTAGTTTGCACAAAGCTCCAACATAAAAGAGTTTTATCATTCAAAAGAGGAAGTAAATATTCCCAGAAATAATTACTAATATCTCCATATGATTAAAACCACAAATATGAAATTTATTAAATATAAATACAACTTTTTTTTTTAATTGTGGAAGAGTTGTTTTACAAAGTTGTGTTAGTTTCTACTGTATAGCAAAGTGAAGTAGAGTTCCCTGTGCTGTACAGCAGGTTCTCATTAGTTATCTATTTTATACACATTAGTGTGCATATGTCAATCCCAATCTCCCAATTCATCCAACACCCCTTTTCCCCCCTTGGGGTCCATATGTTTGTTCTCTATGTCTGTGTCTCTATTTATGCCTTGCAAACAGGTTCATCTGTACCATTTTTCTAAATTCCACATATGTGTGTTAATATATGATATTTCTTTTTCTCTTTCTGACTTATTTCACTATGTATCACAGTCACTAGAGCCATCCCCATCCTACAAAAGATCCAATTTCATTCCTTTTTATGGCTGAGTAATATTCCATTGTATATATGTACCACATCTTCTTTATCCATTCATCTTGCAATGGCCATTTAGGTTACTTCCATGACTTGGCTACTGCAAATACTGCTGCAATGAACATTGGGGTTCATGTCTATTTTTGAATTATGGTTTTCTCTGGTTATATGCCCAGTAGTGGGATTGCTGGGTCATATGGTAGTTGTATTTTAGATTTTTAAGGAAGCTCCACACTGTTCTCCATAGTGGCTGTTTCAATTTACAGTCCCACCAACAGGGCAAGAGGGTTCTCTTTTCTCCATACCTTCTCCAGCATTTATTGTTTGTAGATTTTTCAATGATGGCCATTCTGACCAGTATGAGGCGATACCTCTCTGTAGTTTTTATTTGCATTTCTCTAATGATTAGTGATGTTGAGCAGCTTTTCATCTGCCTCTTGGTTATCTGTATGTCCTCCTTGGAGAAATGTCTATTTAGGTCTTGTGCCCATTTTTTGATTGGGTTATTTGTTTTTTTGATATTGAGCTGTATGAGCTGTTTATATATTTTGGAGATTAATCCTTTGTTCATTGATTCATTTGCAAATATTTTCTCCCATTCTGAGGGTTGTCTTTTTGTCTTGTTTATAGTTTCCTTTGCTGTGCAAAAGCTTTGAAGTTTCATTAGGTCCAATTTGTTTATTTTTGTTTTTATTTCCATTACTCTAGGCAGTGGATCTAAAAAGATCTTGCTGTGATTTACATCTAAGAGTATGCTTCTTATGTTTTCCTCTAAGAGTTTTATAGTGTCTGGTTTAGGACTTTAATTTAGGACATTTAGGACTTTAATCCATTTTGAGTTTATTTTTGTGTATGGCATTAGGTAGTAATCTAACTTCATTCTTTTACATATAGCTGCCCAGCACCACTTATTGAAGAGACTGTCTTTTCTCCATTTTATATTATTGCCTCCTTTGTCATAGATTAGTTGACCATATGTGCATGGGTTTATCTCTGAGATTTCTATCCTTTTCCATTGATCTATATTTCTGTTTTTGTGCCAGTATCATACTGTCTTGATTACTGTAGCTTTGTAGTATAGTCTGAAGTCAGGGAGCCTGATTCTTCCAGTACAGTTTTTTTCCTCAAGATTGCTTTGGCTATTTGGGGTCTTTTGTGTCTCCATATAAATTTTAAGATTTTTTTGTTCTAGTTCTATGAAAAATGCCATTGTTAATTTGATAGGGATTTCATTGAATCTGTAGATTACTTTGAGTAGTATAGCCATTTTCACAATGTTGATTCTTCCAATCCAAGAACATGGTATATATCTCCATCTGTTTGTGTCATTTTTTATATCTTTCATCAGTGTCTTATAGTTTTCTGAGTGCAGGTCTTTTGCCTCCTTAGGTAGGTTTATTCCTAGGTATATTATTCTTTCTGTTGCAGTGGTGAGTGGGATTTTTTCCTTAATTTCTCTTTCTGATCTTTCATTGTTAGTGTATAGGAATGCAAGAGATTTCTGTGCATTAATTTTGTATCCTGAAACTTTATCAAATACATTGATTAGCTCTAGTTGTTTTCTGGTGGCATCTTTATGATTTTATATGTTGTTAGTGTAAGGAATGCAAGAGATTTCTGTGCATTAATTTTGTATCCTGAAACTTTATCAAATACATTGATTAGCTCTAGTTGTTTTCTGGTGGCATCTTTATGATTTTATATGTATAGAAATTACCCCCATATGATTAAAACCACAAATTTGGAATTCATTAAATATAAATTCAATTTTTTTTTTAATAATAGACTTTGAAAAAATCACAATAGTTCTCATGCTAAAAAAGAAAGATTAACAAAACAAAAAATGAGTAAAGATTAGGCAGTTACCAATGAAAGCTAAAAATGTGAAAGAAAAATAAAACAGAAAAGTAAATGCCAGCACTCTTTTAACTGACAATAAAATACACATTTATGACTATATTTATTATTCCTGGTAAAATTCTTATAGATTCATCTTTAATCTGTTAAAAAATTGGTTAACTGTCATTTGGGAAATTAATCATTTGGTGAATTGACATCCAGCTGATTGTTTTTAGTGGATTGACTTAAAGCCAAATAATAAAAGCCTAAACAAAGATTATGAAATTAAAATCTCATGGAAAGAAACAGAAACAGAAATAGAAATGTCAACAAAGAAAGGAAGTTAGCAGCTGTTAACAGGTTTGCAAAGTCTCCAAGTTAGTTAGTGTCCAAGCCAGAGCTAGAAATCAGGTGGACAGCTTTCTTTTCTGGTGTCCTTTTGGCTTTGTAGTCCTTGTTGTGGGAACCAGAAAGAAATGTAACAGTACCCACCACCAATGTTCATTTTTCTAAAAATTACTATAAAATGCCCCCAAATAATAACAGTGGTTATCTCTGGATGTGGAAGAAGAGATTATTTTTATTTTCTTATTTGTGTTTTTTTTTGTATTCCATAATTATTTTCAATTTGTATGCATTATTTTTACATTAAGAAAAATCTGCACAATGTATTGCTTTTAATATAGAAAAATAGTAGGAATAATATCCTGTAGCAACATATATTTACTTCATTGATTTGTAGAAATCTACATTACAGGAATTAACTTATTTGCTTGATAGGAATGTACTTTTTTGTTCATTTGTACACCCTATGATTCCAATTAAATTTTAAGTAGTAGAGTGTTATCATTTCATTATGTTTAAATATTACTACAATAAGATGTATTAGTGAAAATGGGCTAAGTTTATACTGATATAACAAATAGCTCCAAAATCACTTTGACTTTGTATTTCTCTTTCACGCAGATATCCCATCTGTGTGTGTGTGTTTTCTCGCAGGGCAGGGATGGCTCTACTCCAAGTACCCACTGATGGAAAAGAGAGTAACTGGAGAAACAAGGAGGGTCTTTTCAGCCAGGAACTGGGATCACTTGTATTTACTTTTCATGAAACAGAAGAATCCACTTCTAGACAAGAAAAATGAGGAATGTAGCCTTTTCAGGTTTAGGAAAGAAAAGGAGAGTAGGCTACTGGTAAACAGTAGTAAGGACATAAAATAAGGTATTTTTTTCCTTTTTCCTGGATTATAAGTTAATTCCAAAGCTGGCTGCCATCTTGAAAAATCACTCTTCTGTATTTTTGATTTTTGTAACCCTGATTTCCCCTCAAATAAAAAAAAAAAGTGTCATTCCTTTCATTCCTTTGACATCTATCAAACACTGAAGATTAGAAGAGGACAAATGAGAGATAATGTATGTAAAACAGTTTGACTATCTCAGCAGG
>NW_006780314.1:52981-180631 GCF_000442215.2 Lipotes vexillifer
GGAATCATCTGCATTCAAAGCACTTTTAAAAAATATGCTGATGAAATAAGCCCTAGAAAGATAGAGCAAAAAAGAAAAGGCAAATTGTGACACCTCTCCACCCCCATCAATTTCCCAAAGACCAAAGTGAACAAAAATTACAAGTGTTGCCATCTCATGACAATCCATTTCCAATGGTTGTATTCAGCACCTATGGCCAGCTCCACTAGATCAATAGTATCATAGACCACCTCTGCAACCCTTAAGACACTGACAAAGATATTGTCTGCCTAAGTAACTTTAAAAGTCATCACAATTAGTGTTCACTCTGCTGTTTACTGGCTAGATTTGCATATAAAATTCACCATACAAATAGGTAAGTCCTCTCTTTGTGTTAATAAAAAATGAGTAGTTGGAGAATAAAAACGAATCCCTAATCTGAAGAGAGAGGTGAGATTTTGCATATGGAGTGGAGAAGAAACTCTAGCAGATTGTGACAATGTGAATAAACCTCTTTATAGAGAAAGACAAGAGGAAAACAACAACAGAAACCCTCAACAGGGGAAGGGATATGTATTTTACCCAAATGTGCATATGACCTTAAAAAGTGCTCCTTCCTTTATATTGTACTATAGTTTTTCTTCATATTTCCTTAAAAAGAACACATTACATTTGACTTTGTTTAGGAAATTCCATAATTTCTTTACTTTCATTTTTAAAATTTGTAATTGAAAGGATTCTATTGGATAGGCATTAGTGTTTTTCAGTGATCTAATATCCTTCATTTATATCATCACAGAAGGACAACTAACCTCACAAAATCAAACATTATGGTCAGTTTTGCAGTGGTCTGCAAATTTAGAGGCCAGATTTATGCTTCAAGACAGGCTACCTTTTTTTGAATGTAATGACACAAACCTCTCCTAAATTATGTGGTCACATTCAAGAATTTTATAACAGTACCAAGAAAGGTGTCTTTCTGTCATTGTGACTTTCTGAAATGACAAAGTCCTCTCTAACAAGCAGATTCTTGAGACTCCTTAAATGCTATCCAGTTGTCGGGCTGAATGCCAAAGTGACCAGGTAAGGGGTCACTCCACCATGCTACGGAATGCAACAAAACTTTCTGAACAAGTTTTATATAAAAATAAAACAAAGCAAAACAAGATGGATTTCAATTCTTACATAACCTTTTCCCTGGCCTTAGTCCAAGGAGTGGGGAGTGCATTATTAAAAGAGACCAAAGGGCTTCCCTGGTGGTGCAGTGGTTGAGAGTCCACCTGCCAATGCAGGGGACATGGGTTTTTGCCCTGGTCCAGGAAGATCCCACATGCCATGGAGTGGCTGGGCCTGTGAGCCATGGTCACTGAGCCTGCACATCCGGAGCCTGTGCTCTGCAATGGGAGAGGGCACAACAGTGAGAGGGCCATGTACCACAAAAAAAAAAAAAAAAAAAGAGACCAGAGAAATCAGATTGGTCATGTGATATCTGACCATTACATTCTTCTTCTGACTCTGGTATCAGATGATAATCATCCAGGAGAAGTAATTGCATCTATCCCCCAATGATTATTGAGATTGTGTAGAATGATTGGCTCTGTTTGAGGGGAAAAATGTGTGGCATTCAAGCGAATCATGGAGAACATGATCTAGGCACCATCAACCTGGTGAAGATCCCAAAGTCCCCCTAACCCTTTCTGAAATTACCTTTGACAGGTTAAACTGTATCCTGATAATTAATTAGCTAATTAAGATGAAGGCATTCTTTCTCTCATTTCCTCACACACATACCTATAAATATACATATTTCTTTTTATTCAGCAACAATGATTCTTTTTCCTTTTACTTGGTCATAATTAACTCTTCTTGTTCACTTACTCTCTAAATATATGACACCATAACAAGCTATCTTTTTAGCTGTTAGCTAATTATTTTGCAGTTTACTGAAAATAAAGCTTCTATTTTTGCTGGGACATGAGATGTGTAGGAAAGTGAATTTCAGAGCATAAGACTGGTTCCACTGGCTTGTGACAAAATAATTCTGCTCATATTCTCTTCCTTTGTCTTTCCCCACAAAAAAGAGAAAGTTGCACTAATGACTGGAGATAAAGAACTACATGATGATAAAAAAAATATTAAAAGAAGTCAGAAGAGACCTTCAAGATGGCAGAGAAGTAAGACATGGAGATCACCTTCTTCCCCACAAATACGTCAGAAATACATCTACATGTGGAACAACTACAGAACACCTACTGAATGCTTGCAGAAGACTTCAGACTTCCCAAAAGGTAAGAAACTCCCCCATGTACCTAGGTAGAGCAAAAGAAAAAAGAAAAAACAGAGACAAAAGAATAGGGATGGGACCTGCACCAGTGGGAGGAAGCTGTGAAGGAGGAAAGGTTTCCACACACTAGGAAGCCCCTCCATGGGTGGAGAATGTGGGGGGAGAGCCTGGGGAGCTTCAGAGTCCCAAAGGAAAGCACAGCAACAGGGATGTAGAGGGCAAAGCAGAGAGATTCCCACACAGAGGATCAGTGCCAACCAGTACTCACTAGCCTGAGAGGATTGTCTGCTCTCCCACCAGGTTGGGTGGGGGCTGAGAGCTGAGGTTCAGGCTTTGGAGGTCAGATACCAGGGAGAGGACTGGCATTAGCTGTGTGAACACAGTCTGAAGGGAGCTAGTGCATCACAGCCAGTCGAGAAGGAGTCTGGGAAAAAGTCTGGAACTGCCTAAGAGGCAAGAGAACATTGTTTTGGGGTTCACGAGGAGAGGGGATTCAGAGCACAGCCTAAATGAGCTTCAGAGATGGGCGAGAGTCTCAGCTATCAGCAAGGACACCAGAGATAGGCATGAAACGCTAAGGCTGCTGCTGCAGCCACCAAATGCCTTTGTGCAAGCACAGGTCACTCTCCATACCTCCGCTTCCAAGAGCATGTGCAGCCTGCCACTGCCAGGGTCCTGTGATCCAGGGACAACTTCCCTGGGAGAATACATGGCACATCTCAGGCTGTTGCAATGTCATGCTGGCCTTTGCTGTCACAGGCTCACCCCACATTCTGTACCCCACCCTCCCCTTGGCCTGAGTGAGCGAGAGACCCCTAATCAGCTGTTACTTTAACCCTGTCCTGTCTGGGCAGGAACAGTGGCACTCAGGTGACCTAAAGGCAAAGGCAAGCCAACTCCAAAGCTGAACCCCAGGAGACGTGTGAACAAAGAAGAGAAAGGGAAATTTCTCCCAGCAACCTCAGGAACAGTGGATTAAATTTCCGCAATCAACTTGATGTATGCTGCATCTCTGGAATACCTGAATAGACAACGAATCACCTCAAAATTGAGGCGGTAGACTTTGGGAGCAACTGTATATGTGGGGTTTGCTATATGTGACTGACTGGTTTCTGGTTTTATGTTTATCTTAGTTTAGTATTTAGAGTTTATTATAATTGGTAGATTTGTTTATTGGTTTGGTTTCTCTCTTCCTTTATATATATATATATATATATATATAGATAGATATAGATATATAAATAGATATAGATATATAGATATAAATATAGATATAGATATAGATAGATATAGATAGATATAGATAGATAGATAGATAGATATGGATATAGATATAGATAGATAGATATATAGATAGATATAGATATACATATATTTTTTCCTTTTTCTCTTTTCTGTGAGTGTGTATGTGTATGATTCTTTGTGTGATTTTGTGCTCCAGCTGGGTGTTGGGCTTGTACCTCTGAGTTGGGAGAGCCAGGTTCAGGTCATTGGTCCACCAGAGACCTCACAGCTCCACATAATATCAAATGGCGAAAGGTCTCCCAGAGATCTCCATCTCAACGCTAAGACTCAGCTCCACTCAACAAAAAGCAAGCTACAGTGCTGGACAAACTATGCCAAATGAGTAGCAAGACAGGAAAACAACTTCACTCATTAGGAGACAGGCTGCCTAAAGTCATAAGAAGGTCACAGACAACCCAAAACACACCAATGGATGCAGTCCAGCCCAACAGAAAAAGGAGATAAAACCTCATCCATCAGAGCACAAGCACTAGTTCCCTCCACCAGGAAGCCCACAAAACACACTGAAACAACCATAGTCCCTGGGGGCAGACACTAAAAGCAATGGGAACTATGAACCTGCAGTCTGCAAAAAGGAGACCTCAAACACAGTAAGTTAAGAAAAATGAGAAGACAGAGAAACACACAGCAGATGAAGGAGCAAGGTAAAAACACACCAGATGAAACAAGCGAAGAGGAAACAGGCAGTCTACCTGAAAAATAATTCAGAGTAATGGTAATAAAGATGATCTAAAATCTAGGAAATAGAATAGAGAAAATATAAGAAATGTTTAACAGGGACCTAGAAGAACTAAAGACCAAACAAACAAAGATGAACAACACAATAAATGAAATGAAAAATTCTCTAAAAGGAATCAGTAGCAGAATAACTGAGGCAGAAGGAAAGATAAGTGACCTGGAAGATAAAATAGTGGAAATAACTATCACAGAGCAGAATAAAGAATAAAGAAAGAAAAGAATTGAGGACAGTCTCAGAGACCTCTGGGACAACATTAAACGCACCAACATTCGAATTATAAGGGTCCCAGAAGAAGATGTGAAAAAGAAAGGGACTGAGAAAATATTTAAAGATATTATAGTTGAAAATTTCCCTAATATGGGAAAGGAAATAGTCAATCAAGTCCAGGAGGAACAGAGTTTCATACAGGATAAATCCAAGGAGAAACATGCCAAGACATATTAATCAAACTATCAAAAATTAAATACAAAGAAAATATATTAAAAGCAGCAAGATAAAAACAACAAGTAACATACAAGGGAATCCCCATAAGGTTAACAGCTGATCTTTCAGCAGAAACTCTGCAAGCCAGAAGGGAGTAGCAAGACATATTTAATGTGATGAAATGGAAATACCTACAACCAAAATTACTCTACCCAGCAAGGATCACATTCAGATTCGATGGAGATATTAAAATCTTTACAGACAAGCAAAAGCTAAGATAATTCAGAACCACCAAACCAGCTTTACAACAAATGCAAAAGGAACTTCTCTAGGCAGGAAACACAAAAGAAAGACGAGATGTACAATAGCAAACACAAAACAATTAAGAAAATGGTAACAGTAACATACATATTGATAATTACCTTAAATGTAGATAGATGAAATGCTCCCACCAAAAGATATAGACTGGCTGAATGGACACAAGAAAAAGACCCATTATATATGCTGTCTACAAGAGACCCACTTCATACTTAGGGACATATACAGGTTGAAAGTGAGGGGATGGAAAAAGGTATTACATGCAAATGGAAATCAAAAGAAAGCTGGAGTAGCAATTCTCATATCAGACAAAATAGACTTTAAAATAAAGACTATGAGAAGAAACAAAGAAGACCACTACATAATGACTAAGGGATCAATCCAAGAAGAATATATAACAATTGTAAATATTTATGTACCAAATATAGGAGCACCTCAATGCATAAGGCAAATGGTAACAGGTATAAAAAGGGAATTTGACAGTAACTCAATCATAGTAGGGGAGTTTAACACCCCACTTTCACCAATGGACATATCAAAAATGAAAATAATTAAGGAAACACAAGCTTTAAATGATACATTAAACAAGATGAATTTAATTGATATTTATAGGACATTCCATCCAAAAACAACAGCATACACTTTCTTCTCAAGTGCTCTAGGAACATTCACTAGGAAAGATCATATCTTGGATCACAAATCAAACCTTGGTAAATTAAAGAAAATTGAAATCTTAACAAGTATCCTCTCCAATCACAATGCTATGAGATTAGCTATCAATTACAGATAAAAATCTTTAAAAAATACAGACACATGGAGGTTAAACAATACACTACTTAATAACCAAGAGATCACTGAAGAAATGGAAGAGGAAATAAAAAAATACCTAGAAACAAGTGACAATGAAAACATGATGACGCAAAACCTATGAGAGGCAGCAAAAGCAGTTCTAAGATGGAAGCTTATAGCAATACAATCCTACCTCAAGAAACAAGAAACATCCCAAATCAACAACCTAACCTTACACATAAAGCAATTAGAAAAAGAAGAGCAACAATGGCAACAACAACAACAAAAAAACAAAGTTAGCAGAAGGCAAGAAATTATAAAGTTCAGATCAGGAATAAATGAAAAAGAAATGATGGAAATGATAGCAAAGATCAATAAAACTAAAAGCTGGTTCTTTGAGAAGATAAACACAATTCATAAAGCATTAACCAGACTCATCAAGAAAAAAGGAAGAAGACTCAAATCAATAGAATTAGAAAAGAAAAAGGAAAGGTAACAAGTGACACTGCAGAAATACCTAGGATCATTAGAGATTACTACAGCAACTATATGCCAATAAAATGGACAACGTGGAAAAAATGTACAAATTCTTAGAAAATCACAACCTTCTGAGACTGAACCAGGAAGAAATAGAAAATAGGAACAGACCAATCACAAGCACTGAAGTTGAGACTGTGATTAAAAATCTTCCAACAAACAAAAGCTAATGGACAAGCAAAATGTCTTCACAGGCGAATACTATCAAACATTTAGAGAAGAGATAACACCTGTCCTTCTCAAACTCTTCCAAAATGTAGCAGAGGGAGGAACACTCCCAAACTCATTCCACAAGGCCACCATCACCCTGATACCAATACCAGACAAATATGTCACAAAGAAAGAAAATTACAGGCCAATATCACTGATGAACATAGATGCAAAAATCCTCAACAAATACTAGTGAACAGAATCCAACAGCCCATTAAAAGGATCATACACCATGATAAAGTGGTGTTTATCCTTGGAATGCAAGGATTCTTCAATATACACAAATAAATCTGTGTGATAAACCCTATTAACAAATTGAAGGAGAAAAACCATATGATTATCTCAACAGATGCAAAAAAGCTTTCAACAAAATTCAACACCCATTTACGATAAAAACCCTCCAGAAAGCAGGCTGAGAGGGAACTTACCTCAACATAATGAAGACCATATTTGACAAACCCACAGCCAACATCATTCTCAATGGGGAAAAACTGAAACAATTTCCTCTAAGATCAGGAACAAGACAAGGTTGTCCACTCTCACCACAATCATTCAACATAGTTTTAAAAGTTTTAGCCAGAGCAATCAGGGGAAAAAAAGTAATAAAAGGAATCCAAATCAGAAAAGAAGAAGTAAAGCTATAACTGCTTGCAGATGACATGATATTATACATAGAGAACCCTAAAGATGCTACCAGAAAACTACTAGAGCTAATCAATGAAGTTGGTAAAGTAGCAGGATACAAAATTAATGCACTACCAATGAAAAATCAGAAAGAAAAATTAAGGCAACAATCCCATTTACCATCACAACAGAAAGCATACAATACCAAGGAAAAACCCTACCTAAGGAGAAAAAAGACCTGTATGCAGAAAACTATAACATAATGATGAAAGAAATTAAAGATGATACAAACAGATGGAGAGATATACCATGTTCTTGGATTGGAAGAATAAACATTGTGAAATTGGCTCTACTATCCAAACAATCTACAGATTCAATGCAATCTCTATCAAACTACCAGTGGCATTTTTCACAGAACTAGAACAAGAAATTTCACAATTTGTATGGAAACACAAAAGACCCCAAATAGCCAAAGCAATCTTGAGAAAGAAAAACAGAGCTGGAAGACTCAGGCTCCCTGAAATCAGACTGTACTATGAAGCTACAGTAATCAAGACAATATGGTACCAGCACAAAAACTGAAATATAGATCAATGGAACAGGACAGAAAGCCCAGATATAAACTCATGCACATATGGTCAACTTATTTTTGATAAAGGAGGCAAGAATATACAATGGAGAAAAGACAGCCTCTTCAATAAGTGGTGCTGGGAAAACTGGACAGCTACATGCAAAAGAATGAAATTAGAACACTACCTAACATCATACACAAAAATAAACTCAAAATGAATTGAAGACCTAATCGTAAGGCCAGACACTATAAAACTCTTAGAAGAAAACATAGGCAGTACACTCCATGACATAAATCACAGCAAGTTCCTTTTTGACCAACATCCTAGAGAAATGGAAATAAAAACAAAAATAAACAAATGGGGCCTAATTAAACTTAAAAGCTTTTTCCCAGCAAAGGAAACCATAAACAAGACGAAAAGACAACCCTCAGAATGGGAGAAAATATTTGCAAATGAAGCAACTGACAAAGGATTAATCTCCAAAATTTATAAGCAGCTCATGCAGCTCAATATTAAAAAGACAAACAACCCAATACAAATTTGGGCAGAAGACCTAAATAGACATTTCTGCAAAGAAGATATACAGATTGCCAACAAACACATGAAAGGATGATCAACATCACTAATCATTAGAGAAATGTAAATCAAAACTACAATGAGGTATCACCTCATGCCAGTCAGAATGACCATAATCAAAAAAGCTAGAAACAATAAATGCTGGAGAGGGTGTGGAGAAAAGGGAACCCTCTTGCACTGTTGGTGGGACTGTAAATTGATACAGCCACTATGGAGAATAGTATGGAAGTTCCTTAAGAAACTAAAATTAGAACTACCATACAACCCAGAAATCCCACTACTGGGCATATGCCCTGAGAACCATAATTCAAAAAGATTAATGTACCACAATGTTCATTGCAACAATATTTATAATAGCCAGGACATGGAAGCAACACATGGAAGTGTCCATCGACAGATGAATGGCTAAAGAAGATGTGGCCCATATATACAATGGAATATTACTCAGCCATAAAAAGAAACAAAGTTATTTATAGTGAGGTGGATGGACCTAGAGACTGTTATACAGAGTGAAATATGTCAGAAGGAGAAAAATAAATAAAGTATGCTAACACATACATATGGAATCTAAAAAAAAAAAATGGCCTTGAAGAACCTGGGGGCAGGAGAGGAATAGAGACACAGATGGAGAGAATGGAGTTGAGGACACGGGGAGGGGGAACGGTAAGCTGGAACGAAATGGGAGAGTGGCATGAACTTATATGTACTACCATATGTAAAATAGATAGCTAGCGGGAAGCAGCTGCATGGTATAGGGGGATCAGCTGGGTGCTCTGTGACCACCTAGAGAGGTGGGAATAGGAGGGTGGGAGGCAGACGCAAGAGGGAGGAAATATGGGGATATATGTGTATGCATAGCTGATTCACTTTGTTATAAAGCAGAAACTAACACACCATTGTAAAGCAATTATACTCCAATAAAGATGTTAAAAAATATATTAAAAGTCAGACCTCATACAGCATTCTAGACAAAGCTAAACTGCAAGCTTAAAAATCAATAGATTCTCTTTGTTGGAGATAAAGAACTTAGCTTTGCTTTCAGCTCCATTTTTGCTACTGTTATGTATTTTCATAATTAAGCAGAGATGTTTTCTCAGCATTGTTATAGGATCGAACTTTGGGTCTGCTTGCCCACAATGCAAGAAAGCCAAGTACTGCCCCTGGATTGTGATAAAGGAAAGTACAGGGTTTATTTGCAGAGCACCAAGCAAGAAGTACAGGGAACAGGGGAGGGTGTCATGTTCAAAAGAACTGACCTTCACAATGGTTTTTAGGGAAGTGTTTTTAAAGACAATGTTTGAGGGTGAGGGCTGCAGGATGGATGATTTTCTTCTAACTGGTGGTGAGATAACATGATAGTGTTTCAGGAATCTCTGTCATCAACCTTCTGGTTCCAACCAGTCTGGTTGTGCATGCTTGTACTCAACATCCTCCACCTGGGGGGCAGGGGGTGGGGAAGTTTAATTTCTGAAGAAGAGCTCAAAGATATCCCTCAGATTGTTATATATAACTTTTGAGGAGGAACTAGGACTCTAATCACTGAACTCTCATTACTTTTATTTTCTGTGCATTTCCTTTCTCTGTTTTTCCCTTCTCTGCATTCCCTCACTTCCCTAATTTATAACTGTCTGTGCCTGCTCTTTGAAACACAGGGAAGACCCAGGAGAATACAGCCTTTTCCTACAAGCAAGAAATGGGGGACGTGGAGGGGCTTTTGTACCCAGGAGGGTACCACAGGTTCCTGCTTGATTTAAATCCCCCCTTTACTTTGATATTCCTCAATCTTGAGAGAAATAGGTACGGGAAAAGAAAGGGAATAAAGTTTTTAGTAGAGAGTTTAATCATAAACTAGACAGAGGAACTAAGTTTTGGGGTGACTCAGTTTCAGTATCACATGCCCTGCAATCTTCCCCCCAAACAGAATATACTAAATAGTCATGAGAGCATTGCCTTCTTCAAGTACAAGTGTGCAAAAGGAAATTGAAATAAAAACTATCAGTGTCCTGGCACTTACCCCTGGCAGTGGGAACAAACCCTTTGATCTATAATGATGTTTTAAATGGATGCACCCTTCACCTATGTCTCCTTCCTCTTATAAAGGGAGAAAACTTTGCCACCTCAGAATATGTCTCACTGGCATGAGAATTATTAAAATAATCCTAAAGGCTGATTATTTTTAAGAAACAAAATATTCAGGAAGAGCTTTTACCTTCCATTTAACTGTCTGAAAACAATTTAGATGGAGACTTATTCCAGAAAGAAAACTATCAACAGAGATAACTACCTAGAACTATGTGTGGTCAACTGGGGGAAACTAGCAAGGCCTGTTTGTTCACAACAAACTCTGTGTCCCTTTTTCTGTGACTGGCATGGTAAACAATTGTTTACTAAACACTTGTTTTTCCCATCTCCATGTGACTTGTCTTTCTCCTCCCTCAAAGTCTCAGATTTAACCACCTTCTCCTGAACTCAGAATGGCACAGAAGCCTCAATTACTTGACTGCCTGTGGGCTTCACATTATAATGAAGCCCGCATACATGCAACATTAAATCTGATTTTGTCCTGTTAATCTGTCTTATGTCAGTTTAATTATTAGACCATCCAGAAGATTTGGAAGGGTAAATGAAAACTTTTCTTCCCAGATAAACATTCTTCTGCATGATGTCTATGTAGAATGGCTAACTGATCCTGCCTGTACAGGTTAGGTTATAACTTAGAACCACTTTGATGTGCAATTGGGAAACATTACCTTCCTTTTCTCAAAAATTGTATTCTTAAATATTCTTTTAGTTAGAGCTTTTTTCTCTTCGTGTTTTGTTAAAAAAAAAAAATAGTACAGATGGTAGTAGAATGGCGTTTAAGATAATAATGGTTAAGAATAAAATGTTTTATAGTATGTCAGGAAATCCAAGAAATTGAGAACTTGAAAGAACTTTAGAAATTGTGCCATCCTGTAGGTTTTAGGACTGGACTCCACAGAACTCTCAGGGAGCACAGCTAAGAACAGAAAGAAGGCTGAGCATCATGCTTCCTTATTCTTGCCCCAACTAGCACGGCTCTACTTTTGTCTCACAATACTTGGGGTCTAGAAAAGAAAATTGCTTTGAAAAGAAAAATATTTTCATTACTAAAAGGTTATATATGTATATATATACATATATATATATGCTTTTATACCACTGATTTAACCAATTTGTTCAGTTAAAAGTTGAAGAAACAAAATCTTAAAGTTGTCTAAATAAACACGGAAGAGCCAAGACTAGAAATCTGCTTTCCTGACTCCCAATTCTGTTTTCTCTTTTTTTCCATATGATACTGACTTTGTTACTTAGCACTAAGCCAGGAAAGACTAGGCTGGTGTGGCAAATTGTTCTAAGATGGGGAGGAGTAGTAGGAAATGGTATGGTAATGGGAGAGAGTGAGAATCCTAATACCTCTAGTGCCCAAAAGGCTCTGTAGGTGTGCAGAGTGACCATTTGATAGAATCAGATTTGCTCTACCCAAATGAGAAGTGGTCATTGGAGAAGTGAATTACTGTTTCTAAATGAGAAAAACTGCAAAGGGAGGGTGTCTTCTCAGTAGATGCTGTTTTTGCAAGAGAGAAAGCATGAATAGTGGGCTCAGGGGAGAAGGACCCCTGGGGAGTTGATGGGTAAACATGGAGATCCCTAATCTGAGCCCAGGTTCTTCTACTTTAAAGGGTCCTTTCCTCCTCCTCCATACTAACAAACACTTTCATTTGCATCAGATTCTTTAACACTTATATATTCTATATTTTGACCTATGGTGCAAATCCCTTCCCTTGATGACAGATTTCCTGAAGGAGGGGCAAACTGTTGCTTCACGTTCTCAGGACACTTTTCACTGTTTTAGTCACTGCATAGCTGCTCAAAATGCGTGAGGATATTTTACTGAATCAATTTTACTGTCAATAAAATTAAATGTGGACAATTTAAACAAACAATAATACATTCCACTTGTCAAAAGAGGAGTGCAGGATTCTCGCGGACAGATTATTTTAATGGCCTCTTTGACAAAGCCTGTTAGATGTCAGAAGAAGTGGAGTTCAGCCATCCTCATGGCTCAGAGAAGGGAGCCACGTCCCTGCTTTCACAGCAGGCTGCTCCCTGTTGGTTCTCCCTGCTCTGGTGAATGCTTCCCTTTGCAGAAGCCCTATAACATTACCATGCATAACAATCTGTCACTATTATTCATGGCTTTTCTCCAGTCTCCATACTTTGACATTGCCATCAAAGAGATTCAGTGTGCTTAGTAGCTCTTTAAAAAATAAATAATTGAAAACTAAATTATATTAAACCAGGCCAGTGCTGACCCCTTCACCTCAGTCCATTGCTATCTCCTTAAATGTATTCCTTCTTAAATCATATTGTAATTTGAAGATGCTGAAGTCTAAGTTTCTTAACTCAAATGCAGCTTCTTCTGATGCATAATTCATTTTCACTTTGTTACTGGTGCTGCACATGCAATTGCTTTTTTGGCAGCTAAATGCAGGATGAAATCAACAACTCTGTAAAGGGTGAGGAATCATAGTGGACATCTTGGTGGAAGAAATATTAAGCATGTCACAATGTTTTGTACTCTGGCGAAATGGAGACAAAAACCTCCAACAACCTCCAAGTTAATGCAAGACAATGGCATTTTACGACTGAAAATTATCTACCACTGATGTCATGCTGTTATTGGATTTAATTATTCTACACATCACAGAAGACAATGACTTTTGAATGTTTTAAGCCTCATAATTATTTGATGAGCATCTTCTTGGAGTTTTGCTGTTGTTTAGAAAGAGAATGCTCCCTGGTTTTCCTGTCACACTTATGTTCCCAAAGGTTTAGCATTCCCAACAAAAACATATGACTGTAAAACAAAGAGAAACTAAGCTGGAATGTCTCAGAGTGAAGAAATTGTCAAAGTAGACAGGAATTTGAATGCTTGGAAAATTAGGAAAATTTAAATCTATACCAACGGCAACTAAAATTGTTAACTTTAAATTATGGAGCAAAGTGACCTCATGTCATACAAACTCAGAGAAATGCCATTTCTTTGGGTCTTTTTAAAAAAAAAGGCATATTGTACTTTTTTCTCAAAATAGTTATGAAATCAGAAAGTTTGTTTCTGATACTTTCACATTGCCTTTTTTCACTAATTAAAAAAAAAACAACAACACATTAACATGTAATGTATGCACAATTAATGTCATTTGTGCTAAATGAATACCAGAAAACGTTTAAAATGCTTAATATTTTAAAAACATATTGTCATAAGATACATTTAGCAAGGGAATACCAACAAAATGAGTACTACACCTTATTGCCAAATCCCTATTCCCAGTCCTCTTTCTTATTCCTTGTGAAATTCTGCCAATAATTCTCCCTTTAGCTTCTACCTCTTTGGCAAGGCATTTTTTAGGTACAAATCACCTGATAAGGGCCTTGGATGTGAGCATTCTAAATGCATGAATATCAGTCTATTGGTTAGAACTTCAGAATAGATGACCATGAGGAAGACTGTACATGTGTGTGTGTGTCTGTGTGTGTGTGTCTGTGTGTGTTTACAGTGCCAAAGGGGGAGGATATATAGTATTTCTCATATTTCTACTAATTAAGTTACCACTTTTCCATCTGTTTCTTAGACTATCCCACTGTATCATTTTGGCTTTTTCTGAACTCCTTGAAAGAAGACAGCTGAAGACAAGCTTTCAGAAATAAGGGTAAAACAACCTGAAAGGTTAACAGGTTAGAGGGATTGTTTGATTGGGGCTGATTAAAAAAATAAATCTTTGAACTAGATACAAGGACAATGAGTGACTAAGGCAGGACAAAGAGGGGTACTTTGCCTTTTTCCTTTTTCATGTATTCAGAGCGACAAATTTGAGATGGAAGAGATTTATGAAGTTCAAGGGTAGCTTTGGCATAAAATGTAATCAATTGGTCAATACACCTCTTTGAATCCATACAATGGGCAAGCCCTATGCTAGGCACCAAAAGAACAGCAGAAAACTGAAAGGTGGCCTGAAGCACTAGTTGAATTTTTAAAATAGTAGCAAATTACTCAAATTCTTGAAAGAGACACTGAATAAATAGTCTCAGAAATCTCAAATGAACTCTTCAAATTACCTTCACAATATTGCAAAAATGAGAATCCCTTTTCAATCACATGACTCCATTATTTCATCATGTCCGTGCCCTTTGAAGTTTAGTAATATGAATTCATAGTTTTCTGTTTGGAGATGTTTCATCAATCTAAGAAAATTTTCTCCTCTGCTTGGGTATGTGTGGATATTTTTTCTGGCTTGTTAATTCAGTAAACTGGGAAGGAAATCTTTCTTAGCAGATCATTCTTTTCTCCTGAATTTGATGGAGGACAGCAGAGATTTCCCAGATAGCAGACTGATGGTAGATTCTCTTTGGCCCAGCTACTTCAATAGCTATGAAGGCACAAAAGTGTCTCTAGAATATCCCTTCCTGAGATTCACCTCTCTGGATATCAGTATAAATTTATGATACTTAGTAACTAATAATCCTTACTAAGAAATGGAGGTTCTTGAAGAAAGTTCAGAAGAATAAACTTTTAGTCAGAGATTTTTTGTTGGTCATTTCCCCACAGTCTCTTGGGACATGCCTGCTTCCCTCTTCTCTTTCACTTTGCTACACTGTATCTTCTGCAAAAACTTGTCCAAAAGATCTGTCTGCCAATATGACTAAGCCAAGTGAGAGATAACATGGCTTATGGTGTTAATATCTTCCATTAAATATGAATTTGCAAAGAAAAAAAAATCCTTCAGTATCTAAAATAGTACCTCGAGAAGAGTGGGAACACCAAGAGCGTGAAAAGCATTTTGAAAGGTTATCTTATCATATAGCTTGTTAAGTGCATAACCATACTCAAACACAGCCTATTCATGAAGTCCAGTCCAATTCTGAGTCAACTCAAGGTGGGTTTATTCTCTAAGAAGGAACTACAAACACGCTGTACTTTATTTGAAAGAATATAACAGACTCTTGGGACTATTTAAATTCTTTGTAGAAGACCAGGGTTATATTGACCCTGTTTGAAGCACAAGATAAAGAAAAGTCACACAAAACAGAAAAGTTAGAAAGTGATTGCATTTACTTGAAAAAGAATTTCCCTAGTAAAATTACATATTCCAAAATCACCACTTTATCTCCTTAACTTTTAGTGGTAATGATTCATCATCTCTCTGCAGTCTTCTTGACTTCTTTACAGAATAAGAATCCATTCTTGTTCCTCCTTTTGGTATGGGATCAGTACGTTTTTTTGAATGGTCCAAGCTAAGTTTTTTTCTCAAAATGTTCAAAGGGTTGTAAAAACAAACCAACCAAAAAAATACAAAGAATAAGCAAAAAATTGAAAAAAAAGACCATATACAGCCCACAAAGCATGAAACATTTACTATCTGGGGTCTCATAGAAAAAGTTCCTCAGCTCTTGCTCTAGTGGATAGTAAACTAGTAGAACCAGTAGAACTAGAGGTGGTAGTAGGTCTACTTAGCAGTAGTCAGTCTAGGAGGACTGACTGACTCTAAGTACGGATACAGTTTCTGAAGGAAAAAGCAATGGCCAAAGTTGGAAGGCTGGTGAATTGTGCTTTAAAAAATGTGGAGATTTAATCAAATTGTGAAGTTTAAAAAAGCAGTAGAAATAAATTCACAAGGACTCTGACCATCAAAGAGAGTCATGGAACAGGAAAATATTTCAAGGCAAAGATTCCAGATCTGTCATTAATGGGCTGCTTTTTTGTGGTACTAAAACCAATTGGGAAATACCAGAAGTTATGGGATGATGGTGTTCATAGGTCATAGAAACCCAAACCAGTATTACAAGCACGAGATGCTAGACTGAGAATATGAGCCAAATTTAATGTCAAAATGTGACAAGAGACGAGGGAAACTCTTGAGCAATGACTGTCAAATCAGGTGATCAAAAGAATTGTAACTTTGAATATAAGCCCAAGTGTTAAAAAGGGCCCCACTCATTACATTTAAAAGGACCTCAAAGAAAAAATGTCTCTTAATACCATATTTTTTTCTTACTTTTAAATAACATCACTCCCAAATGTGTATGGGATGTTTCTGGAATATTTCCATTTATGTCCTGTCAGCACATAAAATGTAACATTTTTAAATTTAAATTATCACCTTTTTCAAAAAATATGCTTGCCTTCTAGACCTTCAGAGTGTAAGTTGGTTTTGTCCACTGCCACCACCACTTCCAGATGTGAATTGATATGTGGCTAATTCCCTTAAGGGTCACCTTGGCTCTGTTCTGAGTCCAGTGTAAGCAGAGAAGTCCATCACTCTGCTCAGTTCTGCCTCAAATAATTTCTAGATTCAAGTGGCATGTGACTGTCTGTGACATCAGGAAAGCAAAGAAAGGTGACCGAGTGTGATATATAGCAAACTCCCCCATAAATCTGCATAGAATTAACAAAATCAAGACATACCAGAAAAGCAAAAATGTATAAAATAAAAATCTACATTAGTCGACATAGACAGCTATAATATTATAGACTGAATTAATGTTCCATAAATATGTGTTGGGCTCCTCCATTACAGTGGTGTCAACTCTCATTGTCAATTGAGCTATTGCCTAGATGGTAAACTGCATGTGACTCTGAGGGAGAGGTATTTGGATAGGCTGACATGGACTATAGAGATGCTGTGTACACCCAAGTCTCCAAAGGGAAGGGAGAGGTATGAAAGGAGTAAGAGCACATCATGTATATCCATTAAAAATAATGTGACACACCATCGAAATGGGTATTACACACTAAAGCAGAAGTTTCCCTTTAAAACTCATCCCTTCATGTAACTATGATACAAAGATTGATGCCCTGCCATGGCATCCTTTCTAATTCTACCAGGCAGGATTGAAAATTAGTCTTACTTTATGGATCTCAAGGTCATACCTTTTTGTACTCAGATATTATCACTCAGCTTAGTCATTCACCTTCATCACTTGACTTCAGGTGCTTTTACTCTTTAAAAATAAATGGTTGATCCTGAGACCTCTTACATTAGAAACATTAAATACATTCTTCTTGACCCTGTTACACCTTATGTGCAAAGAGCTTTGTATGCTAATGTAACCTATTAGAGACAATGAAATGTAGAATCTAGTATTTCTTTTTACTTTAAAAAACAGTGCAGTTTTTGTGTGTAAGCATGAGACGGAATTTAGTTGTATGCACTGCATTCCCCACTTGAAAGGACCTCTTTTCTCATAGGACATGGGCTCTAATTTCCTGACTTTGGAAATCAGTCCTCTTATGCTGCCTTTGCTCCTTCCAGTAACTATCATTTATAAAGTTCAAATTCCTCTGGACAAGTTATGAAACATAATGTATATGCTTTAGTAAGAATGATATTACTAGATCACTTCCTCTCATTATGGGGAAAGTCATAATAGCATGAGAGTGCTGTTTATCTAAAAGTGAGAGAAGATAGGTCATGGAAAAAAGGGAAAAGGGACATTGATTTTGAAGGAATGAGAAAAATAAAGACAAACTTCGATGATGTTCCTTCAATTTCAGAAGTGTCCACTCCGACCTCTCCATTAACCTATCCATAATCCCCCCTCACCTCCTGGAGGTTAAAACTAGCTGATTTTCTTTTCTTTTAAAAATAGTGTTCAGCAAACACTACTCATGTGTGGAGTATGAAAGGAGAAGAATGCAACAAGCTCTCAAAGGGGTGGTGGTAATTATAGGTAGCAAAAATGTAATTATCCGAATTGGAGTTTTTCCAGGCCGGATCCACCTGATCAGAGACATAAGAACAAATACATTACACTTTTAAAAAGTCTCCTGCCGGGCTCACTGAATGAAAGTAATATCAGATTGCCTATGGTTCTGGTAAATAAAAAGCATCATTAACAATAACACAATGTGAAGAGCCTGCTGAAATGATATACTGTATTTAGCCATGATGGTGCATCAAAATCACAAGCCTGGCTTCGGAAATGGGAGGATGCACTGGAGGGGCAAACAGTGATGATTAAAAAATGCAGTCAGAGCAGGAGCAAACTCTTTCCAGCTTTTCTCATAGAAATATTCCTCTTCAAAAGCAATCATACTGGGAAACTTATTCCACTTCAAAATAGGAGAACCTATTGTACTGAACATGAGAAAAAACAAGTTTTTTTCTATTCTGGCACAGTGACACATTAACCAAACCAATGGCAAATTCATCTGCACTGTTGGGTGGGTCACTGGCTGGGTGCAGGGCCAGCAGAGCTGGGAGTGAAAAGAGGGCTCAGTTGTGATCAGAGAGCGATGGCAGTTTCATTCCCATTCCTAGCAGACTCATTTCAATAAAGTTCAACAAATAGTTTGAAGCACCTTTCATAAGCTGATATTTCCCATTATATTATGAGTTATGAAAGAAGTGTGACATATTCCCTGTTCACAAAATTATTACAGTCTACTTAGGGGATGGCATATGGAAAATTTAACATGGGAAATAGGTTAATTAAAACGTGTTCAATTATCAAAATAAAATAGACAAATGAAAAGATGCCATGGGGATCCAGTAAGGGAGATGTTATAAACAACGGTTGGTATCGATAACGACATCAAAGAGGAAGTTTTGTTTAATATGGACACTGAATTTAACTAATATAGGCTGATAGCAGCTGGTAGGGCCAAAGATGACCTTCCCAGTGGACAATGTTGTAAGTGAGTAGACAGCTTAGATTAACAAGTATAAAAAAGGAAGTGGGGACAGCATATGTACTATGTATAATATACCTAATATGCATGTATAGAGACAGGATAAGATCTGTATATAAAGATCTATATGTGTTGATCTGTCACATTCATGTAACTGTGCTGTCTATTGTACAACTATAATATCTATCAAACTAGCTAATGTATGAAGCACCCATATGTGTATTAATGTCATCTCTAATTTTCACAAGAGGATCTATTATTCTCATTCCCAGATGAGGACACAATATCAGTGAGAATATAATTGTGTATGGAGCTCCAGGTAGGAAGAGGGTGAGGCAGGATTCATTCCCACTTCTGCTGGCTCAATGACTTAGACTTTTTCTTAGTACCATATAGGACCTGCCAAGTAGAGAACACAGTTTGAACAAAAATATTAAGAGATGTGTGAATCACGCTCAGTTCACAAGTAGTGTGCTTGCCTGTCAATTGGTTAGAGTTCTGTACTGTATAAAGGAAAGGATGAAGAATAGTAAGTACCTGTATATGTTGTTTGAGAGAACTAGGCAAGCCTCTTGCCACTAGAGCTCTCTTTGCTATCACTGCAGGCTTTGATAACAGTCATGCATCCCTTAGGTCTTCAAGTCTGTTTTTTAAAATGAATTTTTTTCTAGGAGAAGTTAACACCAAAAGTATGTACACCTTAATAGGAATAGGTTTGGCCAATCCAAATCACTTCTCTCTATGACAAGCATGACTTCAGATATCATGAATGCAATGAACTTCCTGGATGTATGTACTTTCTTGAATAGAAAACTGGGGAGTGTACAAAAGGAAAGAGGGTAGAAAATTGACATTTTATTCTTTAAAGTGGATCTGTAACCCACTCTGGTGACAGTTAATTTAATTCTCTGATACTTCCATATTACTTTGAAGTATAGAAATCCTAGTCAATTCCAAGTACCCTGAGTGATCTACAAACAAGTCAGGACTTCACTGCATCTCTAATCACATCTTTAAAAGAAATGTCCTCCAGTGGATTTTATCCATCTTTTCAATCTTCTAAGCCAAGTCTTCTTTTACAGTTCCCTTTAAATCACCTATTATTTCAGAAGTAAAAGATCCAGCAAGAATTTTACTGCATCTGGTTACACTTTCCTTATCATAGCATACCAGGCTCATCCTCTACCAAGTTTTCATTGAGTTCACTTGTCAATTAGCAAATGCTGTACGATGGTGGTGATGGAGACAAGACTAAACACAGCTAAGACATTATCAGTATTTGTATTTTCATACATAAATGATCACAAATCATCACTTAACATGTTGGGTCAGATAACTCATTTTATTTCATTGTGGGTTAGGTATGATGTCTGTGTGTGTGCGTGCATGTGTGTGTTAGGCATATAATTTTTTCTCCCTGTCTTTAGATGCTTATAATTAATATTCAAATGTACTTGGAAAGGCTATACAGAAGGCATCAACTCTGGCAGAATTTTAGAACTGTCCCATTAAACATAAGTAACTTCATAGAAAAATTATTTAAAATGTGAAAATTTGATGAAACTGACAAGAAAATGAGTTCTCTGTCCCTCAGGATTTGGGAAAAGAATGGGAAACCAGAGAGAGGAGTGGGCAGTACAGCAGATTATCACCTGGGAAGTATAAGCCATGCCCAAGAACTAGTTTTGTTCAAGTCCATTTGCTCCCCAATTTGCTTATTAAATCAGCAAGGTCTATATGGAACAGGACAAGGTACTAAAAAAAAAAAAAAAAAAAAAAAAAAAAAAAAAAAAAAAAAAAAAAAAAAAAAAAAAAAAAAAAAAAAAAAAAAAAAAAAAAAAAATTAGAGAATAGTTAAAGACAGGACAGTAATCTGGTAATGGTATCTCCAAGGAGGTAAGATGAGGTAGCCATGCAAGACATTAAGGGGAATGCTCCTGACAAAGGGAACAACATCTGTAAGAAATTGGAAAGAAATTGATTACTTGGAGGATCTGAAAGAAGGCCAGTGTAAATAACACTTCCAGAGTGAAAGTGAGTTGTGTAGAGGTTACTAATGTGGGCATGAGTCAGTCCACACAGTGTAGAGTTCTAACATTTATTAGGAATGTATATGTGCAATGTAATTATAGATGGGTTTTCAGCAGAGAGGTGACAAAATTGTTTATTTTAAAATTCTAACTGCTGATCTCATTCATGTGGGTTTTATCTATTGTTATTTACCATATTAGATATTAAACTTAAAAAACAAATAATTCATTTAAAGATAAAAATGTAAAAAATCAATTACATCCTAATGTTAGTAGCATATTTTAGTGCAAAATAACTACATGTTTTAAATAAAGATAATTCCTGTGATATTATCATTGTTTTACATTTTGTAGATCTATTTAGTGCCTGACTGAATAGAAGATGGCTGAATTCCCATATGTGTTTTTTTCTTCAATCTATTGCAATATCAGAAATCATGTAGCTTCTGGAAAATTCTGCTGTATACTTATAAGAGAATGAGAATGAAGGAGAAACATGAAATCTTAGTTTTATTATGAAAATTGTCTCAGTCCTGTTGACCACTTGAGAAGCTCCCAGGGCCACACACCAAGAACTGTTAATCTAGATGAACCACCACAGGTTTGTCTTGAACATAAAGGCTTCGACAATCTGTATTCTTCCTAATGTATCTTCTACTTGTCAGAATTTCCCTTCAAGACAAGCAGAACCCAAGGCTATTGTACCTGGAGGGAATAAGGGACTTAAAACAGGACTTACCCTCAGGCTACAGAACAGAGTTGAGACTAATTTGATTTATAGTGTCCAGTGGTAAAGCACAAATCAGCAGCCAGGTGATGTTCCTACAGAGACATCTGTCTGCACAAGATATTATGTTGCAAACAATAAATAATATGCCAGGGTCTTGGGTTTCAGACAGGTAAATTGGTGTCAGGCCATCCTCTTGATAATTTTCTGAAAGGAGGTTTAGAGAAACTTCCTGAGCTGCAGGGACTTTTGTAAATATTGGCAACACAAGTATGATTGGAGGGAAAAGATATTTTAAGAACAACTGTATGTCAAAGTATGTATCCTTAAAAAATCAGTCAGAAACATACCAACAGTCCGAAAGAAAAAAAGATGTAAGTGAGCATACTAATATAAATATGAAATAAACTTGAAATATTATTAGTAAATAAAATTGTAGAATAAAATACCAATCAGTTTTCATGTTTTACCCATGGCATTGACCAATATCAAACTCCAGAAAATATAGTGAGGTAAGCATTTTAATACACTAGTGATAGGAATTCAAATCTGGCTTTTCTGGAAAGCAGCTTGGTTGAATTTCATGCATTTACTTCAGAAAACTCTACTTGCAAGAAGGTTACCCTTAAAAGGCATAAAATACATTGACAAAAATTTGTACCCATTAAGTAAAATTCCATGATTCTTTAAAGATAAGGAACATATAAATAAACAAGTAAATACATAAATATAGTGAAAGGAAAGCTCTTACAGTGCAAAGCCTACTAATAAATGTAGAAGGGACAGTGAGATTAGAAAAGTCACCACTTTGTAATCACCATAGACATAATGATTCTGGTATGAATTATCAACAAACACAAACATTTGATGAGGAACTGTATATTTAGATAGACTCAAAGTATCTCCTCACAATAGCTTATATTCAAAACAAAAAACAAACTTTAAAGTTAAATAAACATGACAGACACCTGTAAACCAAATGATCAAAGATAATATCACTAATAATGGGAGAAACCAACATTCTGGAGTGAACATTACTTTGTTGTATACTTGACAGAATCGAGTAACTGGAATCTAATTGTGAGGAAACCCAAGTAAGGTACAAGCTACAAACTAAATAGGCTGTTTGTATTTTTCAAACTATTTCATGAAAGACAAAAATGTGTTGCAAAGCAGTTCGAGATTAAAAGGTCTACTGAGTCCTGTCATGGTTACTAAATTCAATGTATAATCTGAATCGGATCCTGGAAATAAGGTTAGCATAAAGAACATTATTGAGACTATTGGTAAAACTTGAATATGGGCTATTGATTAGATAGTATTCTTTTATCGATATTAAAATTCCTGGATTTATTAACTGCACTAGAGTTAGTTCTTTGTTTATAGAAAATATACTATGGAGAATTTAAGTTTAAATAACATACTGTACACAACTTTCTCTGAAATGCTGTAGAACAAGTAAATATATACACATAAGGAGAAAGAGCAAATGTGGCAAAATATATTTTGTTTTAAATGGGGGACTTCCCTGGTGGAACAGTGGTTAAGACTCTGCCTGCCAATGCAGGAGAAATGGGTTCAATCCCTTGTCTGGGAAGATCCCACGTGCCACGGAGCAACTAAGCCTGTGATCCACAACTACTGAAGCCTATGAGCGGAGAGCCCATGCTCCGCAACAAGAGAATTCACTGCAATGAGAAGCCTGCACAATGCAACAAAGAGTAGCCCCCACTCACCACAATTAGAGAAAGCCAGTGCACAGCAACAAAGACCAAACACAGCCTAAATAAATAAATAAATAAAATAAAAAATGGGGAATCTGGATAAACATTATTCAATACTTCTACAAAGTCGAAGTAAAACTACGCTTGAAATATATCTAAACATGTTAAAAATAGCCAAATAATTTTGAAAAAAAATAACCTACACAGATTTTCACTAAAGCTTTGCTTAATATGTACATTAAAGGTCATAAAGTTCCCTCTAAATACTACTTTATCTGGATTCCATGAATATTGATATGGGGAACTTCCATTGTATCTAAATAATTGAAATTTCAATTTGTATTTTGTCATATTTATAAGTGTTAATTACTTTCCAAAGTTGTGAAGTTTTTGTGGTTAATGTGGATACTAGTTTCCTTCCCTTCTATTCCCTTCCCTTCCCTCTTTCCTTTCTTTTCTTTTTCAACAATCTCTTTCTCCTATTCCTCTTCTTTCCTCTCCTTTTCTTCTTTGTTATTTTTATGCTGATTTTTATGTTGATTTCTAATTTACCACATTTTGACCATGTGATTAGTTCTGTACAATATCAATTAGAAGTTACTGAAATTGTTATGGTTATCTAGGATATAATCAATTTATATAAATGTCCTATGTGTATTTGAAGTATTTTATTTTATTTTTAACATCTTTATTGGGGTATAATTGCTTTACAATAGTGTGTTAGTTTCTGCTTTATAACAGAGTGAATCAGTTATACATATACATATGTTCCCATATCTCTTCCCTCTTTGTCTCCCTCCCTCCCCCCCTCCCTATCCCCCCCCTCCAGACAGCCACAAAGAACCGAGCCAGTTTCCCTGTGCCATGCGGCTGCTTCCCACTGGCTATCTACCTTACGTTTGTTAGTATATATATGTCCATGTCTCTCTCTCACCCTATCACACCTCACCCTTCCCCCTCCCCATATCCTCAAGTCTGTTCTCCAGTAGGTCTGTGTCTTTATTCCTGTTTTACCCCTAGGTTCTTCATAACATTTTTTTTTTCTTAAATTCTATATATATGTGTTAGCATACGGTATGTGTCCTTCTCTTTCTGACTTACTTCACTCTGTATGACAGACTCTAGATCTATCCACCTCATTACAAATAGCTCAATTTCGTTTCTTTTTATGGCTGAGTAATATTCCATTGTATATATGTGCCACATCTTCTTTATCCATCCATCTGACGATGGGCACTTAGGTTGTTTCTATTTCCGGGCTATTGTAAATAGAGCTGCAATGAACATTTTGGTACATGATTCTTTTTGAATTGTGGTTTCCTCAGAGTATATACCTAGGAGTGGGATTGCTGGGTCATATGGTAGTTCTATTTGTAGTTTTTTAAGGAACCTCCATACTGTTCTCCATAGTGGCTGAACCAATTCACATTCCCACCAGCAGAGCAAGAGTGTTCCCTTTTCTCCACACCCTCTCCAGCATTTATTGTTTCTAGATTTTTTGATGATGGCCAATCTGACTGGTGTGAGATGATATCCCTTTGTAGTTTTGATTTTCATTTCTCTAATGATTAATGATGTTGAGCATTCTTTCATGTGTTTGTTGGCAGTCTGTATATCTTCTTTGGAGAAATGTCTATTTAGGTCTTCTGCCCATTTTTGATTGGGTTGTTTATTTTTTTGTTATTGAGCTGCATGAGCTGCCTGTAAATTTTAGAGATTAATCCGTTGTCAGTTGATTCATTTGCCAATATTTTCTCCCATTCTGAGGGTTGTCTTTTGGTCTTGTTTATGGTTTCCTTTTGCTATGCAAAAGCTTTGAAGTTTCATTAGGTCCCATTTGTTTATTTTTGTTTGTATCTCCATTACTCTAGGAGATGGGTCAAGAAGGACCTTGCTGTGATTTATGTCATAGAGTGTTCTGCCTATGTTTTCCTCTAAGAGTTTGATAGTTTCTGGCCTTACATTTAGGTCTTTAAGCCATTTTGAGCTTATTTTTGTGTATGGTGTTAGGGAGTGATCTAATCTCATACTTTTACATGTACCTGTCCAGTTTTCCCAGCACCACTTATTGAAGAGGCTGTCCTTTCTCCACTGTACATTCCTGCCACCTTTATCAAAGATAAAGGTGCGTGGGTTTATGTGCGTGGGTTTATCTCTGGGCTTTCTATCCTATTCCATTGATCTATCTTTCTGTTTTTGTGCCAGTACCATACTGTCTTGATTACTGTAGCTTTGTAGTATAGTCTGAAGTCAGGCAGCCTGATTCCTCCAGCTCCATTTTTTGTTCTCAAGATTGCTTTGGCTATTCAGGGTCTTTTGTGTTTCCATACAAATTGTGAAATTTTTTGTTCTAGTTCTGTGAAAAATGCCAGTGGTAGTTTGATAGGGATTGCATTGAATCTGTAGATTGCTTTGGGAATTAGAGTCATTTTCACAATGTTGATTCTTCCAACCCAAGAACACAGTATATCTCTATATCTGTTTGTATCATCTTTAATTTCTTTCATCAGTGTCTTATAATTTTCTGCATACAGGTCTTTTGTCTCCTTAGGTAGGTTTATTCCTAGATATTTTATGCTTTTTGTTGCAATGGTAAATGGGAGTGTTTTCTTGATTTCACTTTCAGATTTTTCATCATTAGTATATAGGAATGCCAGAGATTTCTGTGCATTAATTTTGTATCCTGCTACTTTACCAAATTCATTGATTAGCTCTAGTAGTTTTCTGGTAGCATCTTTAGGATTCTCTATGTATAGTATCATGTCATCTGCAAACAGTGACAGCTTTACTTCTTCTTTTCCGATTTGGATTCCTTTTATTTCCTTTTCTTCTCTGATTGCTGTGGCTAAAACTTCCAAAACTATGTTGAATAAGAGTGGTGAGAGTGGGCAACCTTGTCTTGTTCCTGACCTTAGTGGAAATGCTTTCAGTTTTTCGCCATTGAGGATGATGTTGGCTGTGGGCTTGTCATATACGGCCTTTATTATATTGAGGAAAGTTCCCTCTACACCTACTTTCTGCAGGGTTTTTATCATAAATGGGTGTTGAATTTTGTCAAAAGCTTTCTCTGCATCTATTGAGATGATCATATGGTTTTTCTCCTTCAATTTGTTAATATGGTTAATCACATTGATAGATTTGCGTATATTGAAGAATCCTTGCATTCCTGGAATAAACCCCACTTGATCATGGTGTATGATCCTTTTAATGTGCTGTTGGATTCTGTTTGCTAGTATTTTGTTGAGGATTTTTGCATCTATGTTCATCAGTGATATTGGCCTGTAGTTTTCTTTCTTTGTGACATCCTTACCTGGTTTTGGAATCAGAGTGATGGTGACCTCGTAGAATGAGTTTGGGAGTGTTCCTCCCTCTGCTATATTTTGGAAGAGTTTGAGAAGGATAGGTGTTAGCTCTTCTCTAAATGTTTGATAGAATTCGCCTGTGAAGCCATCTGGTCCTGCGTTTTTGTCTGTTGGAAGATTTTTAATCACAGTTTCAATTTCAGTGTTTGTGATTGGTCTGTTCATATTTTCTATTTCTTCCTGATTCAGTCTTGGTAGTTTGTGCATTTCTAAGAATTTGTCCATTTCTTCCAGATTGTCCATTTTATTGGCATACAGTTGCTTTTAGTAATCTCTCATGATTTTTTTTATTTCTGCAGTGTCAGTTGTTACTTCTTCTTTTTCATTTCTAATTCTATTGATTTGCGTCTTTTCCCTTTTTTTCTTGATGAGTCTGGCTAATGGTTTATCAATTTTGTTTATCTTCTCAAAGAACCAGCTTTTAGTTTTATTGATCTTTGCTATCGTTATCTTCATTTATTTTTCATTTATTTCTGATCTGAATTTCATGATTTCTTTCCTTCTGCTAACTTTGGGGTTTTTTGCTCTTCTTTCTCTAATTGCTTTAGGTCAAGGTTAGGTTGTTTATTCGAGATGTTTCCTGTTTCTTAAGGTAGGATTGTATTGCTATAAACTTCCCTCTTAGAACTGCTTTTGCTGTATCCCATAGGTTTTGGGTCGTCATGTCTCCATTGTCATTTGTTTCTAGGTATTTATTTATTTCCTCTTTGATTTCTTCAATGATCACTTTGTTATTGAGTAGTGTATTGTTTAGCCTCCATGTGTTTGTATTTTTTACAGAACTTTTCCTGTAATTGATATCTAGTCTCATGGCGTTGTGGTCGGAAAAGATACTTGATACAATTTCAATTTTCTTAAATTTACCAAGGCTTGATTTGTGACCCAAGATATGATCTATCCTGGAGAATGTTCCATGAGCACTTGAGAAAAATGTGTATTCTGTTGTTTTTGGATGGAATGTCCTATAAATATAAATTAAGTCCATCTTGTTTAATGTATCATTTAAAGCTTGTGTTTCCTTATTTATTTTCATTTTGGATGATCTGTCCATTGGTGAAAGTGGGGTGTTGAAGTCCCCTACTATGAATGTGTTACTGTCGATTTCCCCTTTTATGGCTGCTAGTTTTTGCCTTATGTATTGAGGTGCTCCTATGTTGGGTGCATAAATATTTACAATTGTTATATCTTCTTCTTGGATCGATCCCTTAATCA
Source organism: Lipotes vexillifer (assembly GCF_000442215.2). Classification (NCBI taxonomy): domain Eukaryota; kingdom Metazoa; phylum Chordata; class Mammalia; order Artiodactyla; family Lipotidae; genus Lipotes; species Lipotes vexillifer. The sequence continues at coordinate 81,104 of NW_006780314.1, forward strand.
TTATGTAGTGTCCTTCTTTGTCTCTTCTGATAGTCCTTATTTTAAAGTCTATTTTGTCTGATATGAGAATTGCTACTCCAGCTTTCTTTTGGTTTCCATTTGCATGGAATATCTTTTTCCATCCCCTTACTTTCAGTCTGTATGTGTCTCTAGGTCTGAAGTGGGTCTCTTGTAGACAGCATATATATGGGTCTTGTTTTTGTATCCATTCAGCCAATCTGTGTCTTTTGGTGGGAGCATTTAGTCCATTTACATTTAAGGTAATTATCGATATGTATGTTCCTATTCCCATTTTCTAAATTGTTTTGGGTTCGTTATTATAGGACTTTTCCTTCTCTTGTGTTTTTGTCTAGAGAAGTTCCTTTAGCATTTGTTGTAAAGCTGGTTTGGTGGTGCTGAACTCTCTCAGCTTTTGCTTGTCTGTAAAGGTTTTAATTTCTCCATCAAATCTGAATGAGATCCTTGCTGGGTAGAGTAATCTTGGTTGCAGGTTTTTCTCCTTCATCACTTTCAGTATGTCCTGCCACTCCCTTCTGGCTTGTAGAGTTTCTGCTGAGAGATCAGCTGTTAACCTTATGGGGATTCCCTTGTGTGTTATTTGTTGTTTTTCCCTTGCTGCTTTTAATATGCTTTCTTTGTATTTAGTTTTTGACAGTTTGATTAATATGTGTCTTGGCGTATTTCTCCTTGAATTTATCCTGTATGGGACTCTCTGTGCTTCCTGGACTTGATTAACGATTTCCTTTCCCATATTAGGGAAGTTTTCAACTATAATCTCTTCAAATATTTTCTCAGTCCCTTTCTTTTTCTCTTCTTCTTCTGGAACCCCTATAATTCGAATGTTGGTGCGTTTAATGTTGTCCCAGAGGTCTCTGAGACTGTCCTCAGTTCTTTTCATTCTTTTTTCTTTATTCTGCTCTGCAGTAGTTATTTCCACTATTTTATCTTCCAGGTCACTTATCCGTTCTTCTGCCTCATTTATTCTGCTATTGATCCCATCTAGAGTATTTTTCATTTCATTTATTGTGTTGTTCATCATTGTCTGTTTCATCTTTATTTCTTCTAGGTCCTTGTTAACTGCTTCTTGCATTTTGTCCATTCTATTTCCAAGATTTTGGATCATCTTTACTATCATTATTCTGAACTCTTTTTCAGGTAGACTGCCTATTTCCTCTTCATTTGTTAGGTCTGGTGGGTTTTTATCCTGCTCCTTCATCTGCTGTGTGTTTTTCTGTCTTCTCATTTTGCTTATCTTACTGTGATTGGGTTCACCTTTTTGCAGGCTGCAAGTTCGTAGCTCCCGTTGTTTTTGATGTCTGTCTCCAGTGGCTAAGGTTGGTTCAGTGGGTTGTGTAGGCTTCCTGGTGGAGGGGACTAGTGCCTGTGTTGTGGTGTATGAGGCTAGATCTTGTCTCTCTAGTGGGCAGGTCCACGTCTGGTGGTGTGTTTTGGGGTGTCTGTGGACTTATTATGATTTTAGGCAGCCTCTCTGCTAGTGGGTGGGGTTGTGTTCCTGTTTTGCTATATGGTTGGCATAGGTTGTCCAGCACTGTAGCTTGCTGGTCGTTGAGTGAAGCTGGGTGCTGGTGTTGAGATGGAGATCTCTGGGAGATTTTCGCCGTTTGATATTATGTGGGGCTGGGAGGTCTCTTCTTGACGAGTGTTCTGAAGTTGGCTCTCCCACCTCAGAGGCAGAGTCCTGACTCCTGGCTGGAGCAGCAAGAGCCTTTCATCCACTCGGCTCAGAATAAAAGGGAGAGAAAGTAGAGAGAATTAGTAGAAGTAGGAGGAAATAGGAAAGAAAGAAAGAAAGCAAGAAAGAGAGGAGGGAAGGAAGGAAGGAGGGAAGGAAGAAAGAAAGAAATAAAGAAAGGAAGAAGGCAAAAAGGAAAGAAAGGAGGGAGGGAGGGAGGGAGGAGGGAAGGAAGGAGGGAATGAGGGAAGGAAGGAAAAAATACAGAAAGAAAGAAGATACAGTAAAATAAAATAAAGTATAATAAAGTTATTGAATTAAAAAATAATTATTTAGAGAAAAAAAAAGGGACGGATAGAACCTTAGGACAAATGGTGGAAGCAAAGTTATAGAGACAATATATTACATAGAAGCATACACATATACCCTCACAAAAAGAGGTAAAGCGGAAAAAATAATAAAACTTGCTCTCCAATTCCACCTCCTCAATTTGGGACGATTCGTTGTCTCAAAAAGGGAAGGAAGGAAGGAAAGATAGAAAGGAGGTAAAGTATAATAGAGTTCTTTAAATTAAAATTAATTATTAAGAACAAATTAAAAAAAAAATAACAATGGACGGATAGAACGCTAGGACAAATGGTGGAAGCAAACCTATACAGAGAAGATCTCACACAGAAGCATACACATACACATTCACAAAAAGAGGAAAAGGGGAAAAAATCCATAGATCTTGCTCTAGAAGTCCGCCTCCTCAATTTGGGATGATTCGCTGTCTATTCATGTATTCCACAGTGGCAGGGTACATCAAGTTGATTGTGGAGCTTTAATCCGCTGTTTCTGAGGCTGCTGGGAGAGATTTCCCTTTTTATTCTTCATTCTCACAGCTCACAGGGGCTCAGCTTTCGATTTGGCCCTGCCTCTGCGTGTAGGTCGCTGGAGGGCGTCTGTTTTTTGCTCAGGCAGGACGGGGTTAAAGGAGCCACTGACTCGGGGGCTCTGGCACACTCTGGCCGGGGGGAGGGAGGGGCACGGAGTGCGGGGCAGGCCTGCGGTGGCAGAGGCCGGCGTGACGTTGCACCAGCCTGAGGCCCGCCGTGTGTTCTCCCTGAGAAATTGTCCCTGGATCCCGGGAACCTGGCAGTGGCGGGCTGCACAGGCTCCCCGGAAGAGGGGTGTGGATAGTGACCTGTGCTCGCACACAGGCCCCTTGGTGGCGGCAGCAGCAGCCTTAGCGTCTCCCGCCCGTCTCTGGTTTCCGAGCTTTTAGCCGCGGCTCGCGCCCGTTTCTGGAGTTCCTTTAGGCAGCGCTCTTAAAACCCCTCTCCTCGCGCACCAGGAAACAAAGAGGGAAGAAAAAGTCTCTTGCCTCCTCAGCAGGTGCAGACTTTTCCCCGGACTCCCTCCCGGCTAGCCGTGGCGCACTAACCCCTTCGGGCTATGTTCAAGCCGCCAACCCCAGTCCTCTCCCTGAGCTCCGACCGAAACCCGAGCCTCGGCTCGCAGCCCCGCCCGTCCTGGGGGGTGAGCACACAACCCTCTCTGGCTGGTGAGTGCCGGTCGGCGCCGATCCTCTGTGCGGGAATCTCTCCGCTCTGCCCTCCGCACCCCTGTTGCTGTGCTCTCCTCCGAGGCTCCAAAGCTCCCCGCTCTGCCTCACGCAATCTCTGCCCGCGAAGGGGCTTCCTAGTGTGTGGAGACCTTTCCTCCTTCACAGCTCCCTCCCACTGGTGCAGGTGCCATCCCTATTCTTTTGTCTCTGTTTTTAATTAATTTTTTCTTTTGCCCTACCCAGGTACGTGGGGAATTTCTTGCCTTTTGGGAGGTCTGAGGTCTTCTGCCAGCATTCAGTAGGTGTTCTGTAGGAGTTGTTCCACATGTAGATGTATTTCTGTTGTATTTGTGGGGAGGAAGGTGATCTACGCTTCTTACTCCTCCGCCATCTTTCCACCGCTCCTCTATTTGAAGTATTTTAAAGGAGTGTGTATACTGGGAGACCAAATATACAAACAATGGCCAGATCATATATAAAAATAAAACTCTGATCTACAATCTGCAACACCATAGCCAGGAAACTAACACCTTATCTACAATTACCAGTCGAGAAGACAGCCATTAGTCAGAAATTATGGAACTCAGACTGCTGTCTCTAGTAACAATCCAGGAATAAACAATAATTTCTGTAACAACTGGCCCCAAATGCCAGGCAGGACTTGACTGATAATTGACAGCTTTCTAATTTTTTCCCCCACTTCCAGTTTAGGACCAGCTAGAGAAATCCAAAAATGTGTCCTGAACCAATAACATAGGATGGCCCTCTTCTAGTTGGCTCATTTATAGCTTCCTCATGCCATTAGTCTCTAATCAGGCCAATACCTGAACTCTTTCCTTTTTTTCATTCTAAAGCTCCCCCACTCCTCTGCCTGCCTTTGAGTCTCCATCAAAACACAAGTGATGGTGGTTGATTCCTTTGCTGTAACAAGCTCTGAATGAATAGCCTTTTCTTTATTCATTCTGTTGATCTTTGTTTATTTCACAATATCTTATTTGAGGTCTCTATCTCTATCTCTCTCTGCCTATGTCTGTTTCTGTCTCTGTCTCTCTGTATCCGTTCTGTCTCTCTCTCATATATATAATGTGTGTGTGTGTGTGTGTGTGTGTATGAAGGGAGCAGAATTTGCCACCTCAAAATATGCCAAAGATTATTTAACATAAGTGTTATTTTGAGCTGATAATTTTTTAAGAAAGAGCTTATATAGGAAAAGCTCTAAAAACTTAGAATTTACCCTTTTATAAGAGACATTTACACTTATAAAAAGAAATCTCTCTTGTAAGAGTATCTTTCTCTTTGTATCAGGAAGAGGAGGATGATGAAATCTCTAGAAATTTAACAATGGAGATGACATAGACTTAAATCTACATAACAACCATTCCCTTGTTGATTGTCCTTTGCTTAACAACCTCCCTTACCTGGGCTTCCCCCACCCCCAACACCTTCTCTTGTCTTCAGATGAAGATGGTATTTAATTAAGGGGCGGATTAGGCCACTTCATGGAGTTAATCAGTTTTTCTCAGATATCTCTCTTGCATGCAGGAAGCATACATGTTATTAAACTTCTGTTTGTTTTTCTCCTATTAATTTTTTAAAATTATTATTACACAATCTCAGCCAAGAACCTGGAAGGGTAGAGGGGATAATATTTTTCCTCCCCTACAATATATGCATATATACTCATACACACACACACACACATACACACACACACACACACACACACACACACACACACATAATGATAGCCAGAAACAATTCAAATGCTCAGAAATGAGGTGATTTAAAAAATAAAATAAGAACCATCTATACATTAAAAATTGTGCTGTCCAAATGTGAGATAAGGAAAATGTTCCTTCCAAATATAATGGAAATCATTTTTTTAAAGAGTAATATATATATTTTCAAAAAACAGGATGCAAAAAATTGCATAGATTGTGAGCCCAAATTTATAAAGCAACAGCAATAATTTGTCTGTTTATGAGAAAAAAAGCCCATAGGATTACAATGTTATAATATAGTATCTTTGTGAGACAGGAAGGGTGCAGAGCACAATGTTTAAAAGAATGACAGCCATTGAGGACACAGCATAAACTGGTTAGAACCAAATAGGTCCAAAATGATGGATATGACTTCCACTAGATCTTGAGCCTCAGTATATGCTGGTTGTAACACATCATCAAGCTAAATGACACACCCACAGGCACCATGACAGTTCCAAGGCTGACCATAAAAGGCCAAAAAAGAGGGTGGTGACCCAAGTCCTGGAAATCCCCACCCCTTCCCTAAAATAGTTGGAATAATCCTCCCACTCATTAACATATGAAAATACCCAGCCCATAAAAACTGACAACCCCATACCCTAGTGCCTCTAGCCTTCCAAGATGGCCCACACTCTGTCTGTGGGGTGTGTTTACCCCCATGACCTGTCACCTTTCAAGATAGACCACACTCTGTCTGTGGAGTGTGTATATCTCCCTGAATAAACTTTTTTTCACTTTACTATGGCTCACTCTTGAATTCTTCCTGCTAGAAGCTAAGAACCCACACTTGGCAGCTTAACCAGGGTCTTGGACCCTGGGATGGGACCATCCTCTCTGGCTCCACTTTCTTTCCTGCAACAGTTGGATTTTTGAAAGTCATAAGATTATAGACAGCTTTATTTTCATGTACTTTACTGCATTTTCCAATTATTATTTGTTTTACCATGAGTATGAATTTGTTTTATAAACAACAACACTAAATCTACAAATACCTTTTTTAAACTACTTAATTATATATCATTCATCTCTGAGGAAGTCCAGAGGAGGAAAAGCTTAAGTCTGTATAAGACATAACTGTACATACATAAAAGGACATTAGTTTAGTTACAGAAATTCATGTCACCAATTTAAATATATTAAATATCACTAATAAATACTAAAAATGTGTATCCAAAAGATTAATGAGTTAGGCTCAGGGAAATCTAAGTGACCTGTCATGAGATTAAAGTGAAGTGGAATAGATGGAATCAAATAAGATGAAATGGACTTGAACTGGCATAAGTTGTAAAAATGTCACCAAAATGTATCCTATTTAGTCTACTTACTTTTGGCTGGTGTGGTGGGAGCTGCTTTGGAGAATACCATTCAGCAACTCATTTCATTTTATTATTAGTTTTTTAAATCCACATCTGTTCCATTAGAAATACCAGCAATATAATTTTGAAAATCCCATTTGAATCCCCCCTATTTCAAAGCTCAAGGCAGTACATTCCCTACAGTGAATTCCTTGTTATTTGTTTACTCTGTTTTTAAATAACAATGTTAACAATAATCCTCCTCTGGGATCCCACAGCCTCCAGTCCCCACCCAGAACAAATCGAGGGATTATCATGGAGAACCTGTAAGCAAGAGTAGAGCTCCGTACTCACAATCCCCCAAGGGAGACCCTCCCAACAAATTCTGGAAGATAGAATGAGGTCAACTGTTTAAAGCCTAAATCATTTGAGCCTAGCTTGCCAGGCCTTAACTTCATAACCCCACACTCTTGCAGGCAATGTCCTGGATCTAAAACTCTTAACAAACACCTTTAAAAGAAGTATGGTGACGTTCACAACGCGCAAGTCCTAAATTTCAATCAATCACTCTGATTTGTATTTTTTAAGTACCTATTCCCAGTAAACTTTCACTCCATAATACATTGTTTTATTTTATAACCATTCTTCTCAACTCTTTTAATTCAAAAATGCACTCTGAATTTTTTTTAATATAAAAATTAAGGCAATTAATTTTGTTGTGTTAATTATTTTATTTAAATTATTTTAAAACTACACAGTAATGGAAAATATGGAATAAAAATTATTTTGGTTATTTTAATTAGATGTTCTTATAAAAAATAGTACAGTTACAATATCTAGGAAATATTAAAAAATAGAAAAAAAAAATTATTACCATGTATAATTTCCCCTGAACAGAGATATATACTATTGGAATTCGGATTCATTTGCCTGTCATTTCCTTCATTTTAATATTAATAAAAAACTAATAAATGAAAAATAGCAACAAAGCTTCAAGTGTTTGAAATGAAAAATAAATAAATAAATAAATAAAGATGAGACTTCTTGTTAAACCTGTCAGGTCAACACTTATACTGTATGTTTCCTTCTGAAAACACAACATAATAAAATAAAGATATAAATACAAGAGGACAAGAAGAACAAGATAGGAAATGACTCCAGACTAATGATGTCAACAAAATGTTGGAAAATGAGTAACAGATGGACCAGTGGTAACTAAGTAGAACAGGGGAAAATCATCTCCTGCAATTCTGCGGAGGGGATAATTTAAGAAAAAGCAAGCATATTTGTACCTCAAAGTCTGGCAAAACACAGGGTTAGATAACAAGGACTTCTAGAATAGTGGGTAGAGAGACGCTGGAAGGATTCCTCCACCCAACACAGGCAGAAGACAGCCTCTACTATTCTCCTGAAGGAGACAGAAAGTCAGTCTCTGGAGAAAGCACTCCAAAGAATTCTGAAATTGGATACCAGCAAACCTGAGAATTAGTGACATATCCCTGGAACTACCCTAAAATATCATAAACCATGGCAAATTTGGAAGGATTCTGAGTTTAACATAAAGACTAAAAGAAACTGCAGGCTTAATTGACCCAAAATCTAAAATGTGGATTGAATGAAATGATCTGAATTGCATTTAGAAAAAATTGGCGACAAAGGCAGTGGCAATATTCATTGTAAGGCCAACTGGCCCGAGGCAGGGGAATGCAATCAGACTCACAGGTTGCATCAGACCGAAACTTTCCGGACCACCCAGTTCCAGAAACTGACCTGGAGACTTTCCACCCGGCCCAACCTTCCCGCCTTTCGAGGCGCGGGACTAACGGTCCCAAGACTGATGCAACCGGCACCAGATATTGCCACGATACCCGAAAAGGCCACTAAATAAGGAATACCCTGTGCCCTCCCAGATTCGCCACACCCCTTTTCCTTCTTCCCCTATAAACTCTGCCCAAACCCTCGCCCGGGAGCATTCCCAAATAAAGCTTGTTTAAGCTCTCCCCCATTTCTTGGCGCTGTTCCTTACATTCATAATAGGAGGAATGTTAATACTTTGTTTGAACAAAGTACAATAAACAAGGTAAAATGTGGCTTGATTGAGATGCTAAGTTCACTTATTTTTGGATTTGGATTCTAATATGATAACATCCATAGATCAAAGCAAGAGAAATTGGAGAAACAATTCCCACTTAATAACTGTCCATCTCTTATGGTTATAGAATGGTGATTCAGGAGGAAACATTCATCTAAAGCCAAATGTGCAGAAGAAAATATTTCTATTACATAGTCTCACAGATTTAGATTTAGAAGATCAGAAGGAATCATAGAGATGTTACTTAGGCCAAAATCCTTTCTAATTTAGAGGTCATTTCTAAAACATTCCTGACAGGTTGCCATTCAGAGTGTGCTTGGTCACTTATAGTATCTACCACATTAAACATCAACCCTCTCTTCTTATTTTATGTTGTAGGTAAATATGCATGCTTTTCCTTAACAGCACAGAATTTGTATCTTTGTAATCTTCATCACTTAATGCTAGTTTTGTCCTATTTAAACATTTACTATTTTGGTAAACATGTACCACTCTTTTTTATTTTCTTGCCTAATGTTTCACATTATTAGGTTCTTACATAATTTTTCTTTAAAACTGTGGTGTCCCAAGCAAAATGAAAACTTCCAAGTTGATCTAATCACTGTAGTTAATTTTCCCTTATTTTGGACACTAAACTTTACCTTTATTTATACAATTTAAGACTTGATTAACTATTTTAAAAGTTAAATCACATTCTAACCTCCTCTAATCTTACAGTCTCCCAAAACTTCAAGACCTCAAGAGACATCCCTAAGTTTGGTTTTAAATAGATTTTCAAATTTATGTTTATCCTTATGAACTGTTTTGCTTTCAGGTATGATGCATCATTTTAGCCTAACCTTTTTAACCTGAAGTCTCTGATGTGATGATTTATTCATCTGACTTTGTAAAATTTAAGGATTAAATAATAACCTTCTATTTCTCAACCCACTTTTTAATAAGTTAAACTTATATAATCTCCATGAAGACAAGGGAGGGCCTGTCTTTGCCTGTCTGGATGTTGCTCATTGCTGTTTCCTCAAATTCTAGTACATAGCAGGCATCTGACATCTATGTTTTGAAAGAAGCAACACAGCTCTAAGATCTCTCTCTGGATTGACATTCATCCTTTAAGAAACAAAGTTCAATTGGCATTGACTTTATTCAAATGTTCTACACATTTTCCCTCAGTGCCTAAAAAATTATTTCATGAGAAAAACTTTGATGAAATCCAGCAATGTTGTTACTGAAACATCCAGATTTTGCAGTCTAGCAACAGTATCAAAAAAAAAAAAAAAAAAAAAACCACCAAAAACAACAACAAAAAGATTACTTTAACATGAGTTATTTCTTGGTGAAAACACACAACACATTGTTTCCACTTTTAATTTCTTGATATTTTGAATAGGGACAAATCAATTACTGAATAATTAATTAGACAATTTTACTAGTTAACAATGCCAAGTCCTTGAGATAAAATTTTCACAATCTATATTTTTCTCCTTTGTGAAAACTGATGAGACTTTTGCATCTAGCACTTTTCTTTTCCATTTCCTCTGATTATAGTTGCTGCATGACTCTGAAATTATATTTGCAAGTTTTTCTTATTTGAAATAACAATTTGAATTGTTTTTTCTTACAATTTCTTTTGCATAGGCTGCATTTTTAAAAAATTTTATTTTATACCTGGTTATTTTGCTTATTACAGTTGGAATCTTTATTTTTCTTCTTTAATAAGGAATATGGAAAGCTATGTACTTCTTGCAAGTGAAGATTTTCAGATCATGGAATCTGAAATTGGGAGCATTTCCTAGTGGTATTTTATTTTTTGAAAGATCTGAAAAAAGAGGGCAAATGCTAATTAGGTTCCGATTTTTAAGTCAGTTCTGCCTGTTAGAAGACACTGGTTTGATGACAAATTGGCACTCCTAGAAGTGCCTGTCCTCCCTACACTGGGTTCCCTTCACTTCCTCAGTTAACAATCTCACTGATTTCTCCTGAACACACACATGCTTTCCAAGTTTGGGGCATTCACTAAAACATGAGCAGCTATGAAAAAGCCTTCAGGATAACACCAAGATGCTTTTGTTTGACTCATCCTTCTCCTTTTGGCTTCCCAGGGAATTTTCTTTCTGGGGCTTAGAAAGGTTTAAAAAAAAGCAATGGTTTTCCAATCTTTCCTTTCACTGAAACTCTGGGTATCTTGCTTCTGATGCTCTTTGTTTTGCTGTGTTACCTGGAAGAGTAGCGTTTGCATTCCTAGCATCTTTCACAGATAGGGGAGTTTGATCTATTCCTGATTTTGCAGTTAGATGAGATGTCCCTGTAAACTAATTACTTTGGAAACCAAGGAGGCATCAAGGTTTCTCTCAGGCATCCATGGGGGCACCTTAATAGTGTTTTAAACAGTGTGTACAGAAGGGGTTAAAAGCTACACAGAGAGGAGTAAAGCCTGACGGAAAAGTTACTGCAGGTTTGTGGTTAACAAGGAGCTAATTGTGTAATGAGGCAGGAGGAGAAGTAAGCATAAAGCTGGTCAACATGCTTGTGTAGAATTCCAGCAGTCAGCTAGTGCTGAGCCTTTGAGGAATTGAAATAAAGACAAATTGAAGCTGGAGTCTATTTTTTCCTGTGATCTTTACTAGAAACTGCAAATGGGGACTTGACAGCTTTCCTTGCTGCCTGTTGCTTTATTTCAGGTGGTTTTGTTTTGAAGGAGCTAAGAGCTGACATTCTGGATGCCCAGCCCAGGTGTCTTGTATCCAGACAAGAATGTGCATCAACTCTTCAAGGCAAGTTACTCTTTCTTCTGTTCTTAATGATCTCTGGGTATTGTGAGCAAGGTAGGAGATAGTGAAATAAGTGTTGGCTTAGTACTCGGGAGACTGGATTCTAATACCAAGCATATACTCAATAGCATCTGCTTCAGCCAATTATCCTGCCTACCAGGCCTTCACTGCTTTTCAAACTATCAAAAAAATGAGATTGTTTGTGTTTCTTGTCAGAATCTCTTTGAGCCCTAAGATTTTTTTATTTTAAAAGTTGATTAGTTTTCTCTATTGAAGTTTGATCAAGTACCATAAAATAGACTAGACCATATGGAAAATACACAGAGGGGAGAAAGTATGTTTTCTATCCTCAAGAATTCTACAAACAAAAAAACATAGGAGTGTTAAATGTTATGGTATAAATGGGGGTGAAGCCATCTAGGGGAAGCTGGCAGGAGACAGAGCCACCCAGAAAGCAGTGCAGGTTTCACAAGGAATGGGTGATTGCATGAGCCTCCTAAAGAAGGTGACAGCCAAGGTAGTTTTCTAAGTTCTTGGAATGATGCAAAGTATGGCTTAAGGTTGATAATAAACCTATGGGAGATGGTGCAATAAAGGGATTGATCAGACTGAAGCAGAGATCAGCTAATGGGAAGCAATAAAAATTGTTTGCTCAGAGTCAAATTATGGATATATAGCCAGAAATGACAGGCAGGGAAGTCTTAGAGGAGAAAAGGAAAACACTTTAAATTTGGGAACATTTTGAAAAACAATATTTAACAAAAAATACTCTCTTGTTGAGTAACATATAGAACTAACTCAATTTCAATTATCATTTATCATATACCTTTAAATAATAATAAAGTATATAATATTTTTTACAAAAAAACTTGTTAGAATAAAGTAAGTCCCAAAACCAAAGGAAAATGTTTATTCACTTTAGTCCAAGATATAGATCTGTATTTTCTCTGAGCCTAAATGAGTTGACACAAAAGGATATACAAACAAACAACTTGACAATGGTTTAAAGTAGAACATCTAATTTATTTTCAACATAAATATCAAAGGAGCTAAAGTAGAGAGTCGATAAGGTATATCACAATACGGTATATGGAATGATCACAGGGCTTGAAGTTGAATACACAACTTCTTACACCTGTAATGTGTTTGCTCACTTGTCAACTCATGCATATGGTCTTGTACTTTCTGTTGGCTCCAACATACCCTACTCTTTCACATCCTTCTAACTGGACTCATTAATGATACTTTTATGGCCCCTGAGAGCACTTCCAGATATAATCCCTGGTTAGAACTGGCACTGCCATTATGTGAGCCAGGTCCTTGCAGTCCATGTAAACTCTCTGGTCTCTAAATTTCAAATTTGGAAAATGAGTGTTTGACTAGAGTAGCTGTAATTCCCCTTCTAGTTCTAAAGTTCTGTAATGCTTAGCAAGAAATAACATTTTTCTAACATGATAGTGTGATATGACAGTTTGGAGAGAGGGGAGAAAGGAAACCTTTTAAAGACCAGATTAATGGAATGCAAATTGCAGCCATATAACTTTTATATTAAAGAACTTACCTCATTTGTGCTGATTTTTCTGAAGAACCAAACCACAATTCTTAAAGGAATTTGCAAAATCAGTATCTTAATTCCTGTCATATCTTTCTCCACCCACCTCCGTTCAAGTTTCAACATAGAGGGAAGAAAGAACATTTTAAAAGAGTTTAGAGTTAGGCTCAAGCAGCAAGTTCAGTAGTTTGAAGACATTTTACCCATTTTAACAATAGCTGCACTAACACTTTAGGAATTCATTGAGATCAGTGATTCCTTTAAATTAGCTACAGAAAAGTTCAACTTCTGAATAAAACTGGCTGGTTGAAATTTTTATATAAAAATACAGCTATTTCACTGAAGTTATAATATAGTATTTCAAATTTCCAATTTCTGTTTCTTAATGGGCAGTGCCATCAAGCAAAGCTTGCATTTATACAAGTTTAGCACACATCCATTTTATTTCTATAACTTACTCTTGATTAATTGCTTTCTTGTCTTTGATATGAGCTGAAGCTATGATGTACTGCTTTTATATACCACCAAAGACACGTTTTTCTCCTTTTTTTCTCTTCTCTAGCCAAATTCTTCAAGTTGGGTTATTCATTTCTCAAAATTGAATCTGTAAAGAGTACTCCAGTAACAAACATTTAATTCTCTCATTAAAAATCCTCTCATCGGGCTTCCCTGGTGGCGCAGTGGTTGGGAGTCCGCCTGCCGATGCAGGGGACATGGGTTCGTGTCCCGGTCCGGGAAGATCCCACATGCTGTGGAGCGGCTGGGCCCGTGAGCCATGGCCGCTGAGCCTGCGCGTCCGGAGCCTGTGCTCCGCAACGGGAGAGGCCACAGCAGTGAGAGGCCCGCATACCGCAAAAAAAAAAAAAAAAAAAAAAAAAAATCCTCTCATCCTATTTTCATTGTTTCTTTGAGGGATTTTTTTTTTTTTTTAATGGCTGGGCAAGGAGTACAGAAATAAATGACTGAAAATCATAGTGTGAGAGGTTTCCATAGTGATATATGGACAAGTTATAATGGGATACCCATATTCTCCTCCCCATCTCTCATATGATGGTCTGGGGATTAAATGCCCATTGCCAATGACAGTAGATTTGTGTATTTTCACAATAAAAAACTTACTCGATGTTCTAGACTTAAGATATTCATCCTTCTGCTGAGACTTTCTCAGCATATGAATATGCTGATGATTAATGCAAATGTATAATTCTCCTCCATATTTCCTACTATTCAAGAGAAACATTAAAAGATGATGACACCTGCTATATTTAGCCAATAATTATAAAACTTGAATTTATGGGATGAAAAAAATCTCCTAGGGACCAGTAAGTACACACTTATTTAGTCAGTCCTTTTTTTTGTTTTTTTTTTTTAAATTTTTATTTATTTATTTATTTTTGGCTGTGTTGGGTCTTTGTTGCTACATGCAGGCTTTCTCTAGTTGCAGCGAACAGGGGCTACTCTTGGTTGCAGTGCATGGCCTTCTCATTGTGGTGGATTCTCTTGTTACAGAGCACAGGCTGTAGGCATGTGGGCTTCAGTAGTTGTGGCATGCAGGCTCAGTAGTAGTGGTTTGTGGGCTTCGTTGCTCCACGGCATGTGAGATATTCTAGAAACAGGGTTCGAACCCATTTCTCCTGCATTGGCAAGCAGATTATTAGCCACTGTGTCACCAGGGAAGTCCTATTCAGTCCATATTTAATGAGCATCTTTTATATGGCAGGCATTGTGCATGGACCAGGAGACAGTGATCTATAATACAGTTACGGTCTTTGCCATATTAGAGCTAGTATTTTGCAGAGAAGGTCTTGTACAATGAACTTCTATTTACTTAAAATAAAAGAAAAATATTGCACAAATTACTGTAAAGGAAAAATAGAGCTTTGTGATAGGAAATAGAGAATACTGCAGTAGTGGGAGCAATCTTAGACTGGGTGGTCAGCAAAGAGAGACCTCTCTGAGTACATGATATCCAAGTGAAGCCTTGGGTAAAGGAGCCAGTCATGCAAAGATCTATGGCAGAGCCTAGAGAGTGTAAGGGTTAAAACCCAGAGGCAGAAAAGAGGTTGGAAATTTTTAAAAGAGGCTAATGAATGACTGATTTCCAGGAGGAGCTAGAACAGAGTGTGCAAGGTTGTAAGTGGTATGAGAAAGGATTGGAGAGGCTGGATGTTATCATATCATGAGGAGCCAAATAAGTCATGTTCATGGGTTTGTACTTCATTTTGAGAGCGGTTAAAGATTTTCACCATAAGATTATGTTTTACATTGTCTACTATTTCTGCTGGCTGCAGGAAATGGATTGGAAAAGAATAAGAGTAAAAACAGGAAGTCCAGTGAGGAGAAAGTCATGGAACACAATTGTGGAGGCTCAAACAAAACTGATTCCACTAGAAATGGAGATGAATGGACAGGTTGGTTAAACATTTTGGAGGGAGAAAAATCAAGATTTGCAGTTATGTGATCTGTAGAAAGGAATCAAGGAAAAATCTTAGATGTCTGACTTGAGAAACTGAGTACTCCAATGGTATCACCTGCTATGAGTGAGAAGACCCAAACAAGTCTGTATGTGTTTACATAACTGAGCTCACATGTGTGTGTAAAGAATTATAGTTCTACATAAGATGTCTATGGAATAACTTTTAAGTAAATATGCCTGATAAGAATGTGGATGTAGTTGTCTCAAATTTTACAAAAAATTATGACCTAAAGACTTAACATTGCAACTCCTTAGCATGTAGAGAGTTTTGAAACCAAGTGAACAGAGACTATCTTTGGAGAAATTATTTAGATAGTGAGAAAAGTAGAGACAAGGACAAATAAATAACAAACACATAAGCATATGACTAGATATAAAAGGATTCAGAAAATTTGTCATGAAAGTTTTCTCAGGAAGCTATTAGAGGACGTTTGCCACCAAAAGCAAAAGATAACCCACCAAAATGTAAACAAAAAAAGAAAAAGACATGTGCAACTTTAAATATTACATTAGTCACATTAAAAAAGTAAAAGAAACTGGTGAAATTAATTTTAATAATATATTTTACTGACCCAGTATTTTCAAAATATTATCATTTTAAAATTTAACAATATAAACAATTACTAATGAGATGCTTTACATTTGTTTGTTTAGTATTGTCTTTGAAATCTGTTGTGTAGTTCTTCAGTACATTTCAATTCATTCTAGTCACATTTCAAGTGTTCAACAGCCACATGTGGTTCCTAGCTACAGTATTGGACGTCAGGGGGCCAGAACATTTTGTATGAATGATCTGGTAGAGAAAAGAACATGAGATAAGGAACGATTACCTCTATAATATTTTATATTTCATAAAACCAAAAATACAAGGTTAGGATCTAGGGCATAAGGGGCTGGGGATTAGTCCTTGGAAGATTGGTACTTCCTCAAATGTAATAGAGAATTAAAAAAGAAATACAAACAGAGAAAGAGATGCAGATAGAAAAGATTTGTCCATGGAAATACAGAAGTCTTTTTTAAATTTTATTTTATTGAAGTATAGTTGATTTACAATCTTGTGTTAATTTCTACTGTACAGAAAAGTGATTCAGCTATGCATATATATATTATTTTTCATATTCTTTTCCATTATGGTTTATCACAAGATATTGAATATAGTTCCCTATGCTATACAGTACGACCTTGTTATTTATCTATCCTATATATGCTAGTTTTCATCTGCTAATCCCAAAATCCCAATCTGTCCCTCCTCCACCCCACATAGGAAAACCAGAGTCTTATTTAGAAAAATTCTAATTACTTCTTCAAGTATGTGGCAAAATCAACCAAGTGGCATGAAGATGCAGTTCCCTGTTCACAGAGAGCTTTCTAGGACGTTGTCTACTGCAACATCATGAATTTGTGCTCAATATGTGGTATCTGATAATGGCACAAGTTGGCTATCAGAATTTCTCTGTGTATCCCTCTTCAAGGCATGTTGAGTGGACACGTAAGTGTTTATGTGACCTCGTCCTTCTGTTTTCTTCCCCTTCTTCTGGAATTTCTATTTGCTACTCAGTGTTCTTAGAATTCAACTGTGGGCTTTCACAATCCAGTAGAATGCTGCTTCAATTTGAATCAAACAAAATGTTTTATTCTTTCATTGGTAGCTTTTGTGTGTGTGTGTGTGTGTGTGTGTGTGTGCATGAGTGTGCGTGTATGTGTGTTTAAACACTACAATGTGTACTTTGGAGTCATGGTAGCTGTGTTCCAACTGGATCATGTTATTGGCATGAACTAAAAATTAATGTTGAACAATTGGTGGAGCTGCAGGATTTAACAGCTTCTCAACCTTGGCTTTAAAATCTCCAGCCCTGCCTCCATATATTTAAACTCTCTGAGTAGAAAAAAAAAAAGAAGCTAGAAAAACAGGAAATCCAGGGATGGTGGGAAGGTCATATGGAGCAAGATGGGGATGGAGGGCTGTCTTGTTGTGTTGAGAAAATAAAAAGACAGGAGTTGAGAAGTCAAATTGTGTAAAAGTTACTGTTTTGTGTTTGTGTGCGAGGAGGAGGATAAAGCAATAGAACTGCTCTGTTTCCAAGAATGCCCAGGCTTTTAAGTACAGGTCAGTCCAAATCAATT
The DNA here is from genome assembly GCF_000442215.2 of Lipotes vexillifer. Classification (NCBI taxonomy): domain Eukaryota; kingdom Metazoa; phylum Chordata; class Mammalia; order Artiodactyla; family Lipotidae; genus Lipotes; species Lipotes vexillifer. Next base: position 98,416 of record NW_006780314.1, read on the forward strand.
CACACTGCACTCCCCCCAAATAAGGAAAACACTAAAAGAGCTCTTAATGTAATTTATTCTTTCAGATCCTGTGGCAGAGTTTTCTAAAGCTTTAAGCTCTGAGTCGCTTTCTTTCTTTTTTTTAAAGCTATATCTCCCACTCACTTAACCCACACTTTTTATTTTTAGTTTTCTCTTTCTGATGAAAACTTGCAGATCATGAAGATCACATTCTCTGAGCAAGGTTAGCCTACGTGATTCCCAAGATTCACTTTCTGTTCAACCTTCTCTTTAGTTGTTGTATTTTTTTCTCTTTCTCTTTGTATTTCCATGTTACCTCTTGGTTCCATAAATATTGCACAAATTTTGCTATAATTTCTAATGTACATATAATCTGAGATGTAGAGAGTGATACTTTGTCATTCTTTGTTACAAGTTCACTGAACAGGAGATGACAAGAGGAAATAAACAAAAAGTTAAAAGGCCAGAATTTTACATTATTTCTAAATTATTTTGGTTTATGCTTTCCTACTCCATTATGTACAGTCTAAATTTGGTCTCACACATGTTAGGCTTGTTCTTGAGAACAAGCCATTACTCAAGTAGGTTTTCCCCTGCTTTTCACCCTTGCTAATGAGATAGCTTATCCCTAAGATGTCATTCAATTTGTACTCTATCATGGGCTATCCAGGATATCCAACGTTTTTCCTTTTCTGAACTCCTGTTTCTTGAGGAATCCTAAAACAAGGCAGGGGGAAGCTATGAATAAGATTCTGGATACTCTAGCTAGATAAGCCTCTGTGTGGATTCTCATTCTGATTTCTGAGTTATGTCACCTTGGTAAGTAATGTCAGATTCCTCATCTCTAAAATCAATAATTCCTTAAAGTAATTTTACTAGTAGTAAATAACATGTTGTTTGCAAATCAATGTGCATGTTCCCTCAATTTTAGCCAATGTAAGTAAGACTTTACCACTCCTTGAGTTGTAATAAAGATAGCAATAGCAAGAAATGGAAGCGGACTTAAATATCATTGGGCATGATTTTTAACTAAGGATCTTGAGGATATTAATTTTACCATGACCAAATGCAGCAATGGAGTTGAAGATAAAATCAAGATATTCAAACCCCTAATTCTGTGATCTTATGGTCCCCTAATTATCAATGTGAGAAGTCTCTGGTAAGAGACAGTGTCACACAGTGGATGGGGAACAACCTCTGTAGTCTGAATTTTATGGAGTTAAATCCTATCTCAAAAATGTCAAAATAATATGACCATGTATAATTTACTTTCGATCTCCAGCCTATTTCTTACCAGTATCTACTGCATAGGAACTCATTTGGGTTTTACAAAGTATATTTCAAATAAAACAAATGTCAGGTCATGACAGATAGAAGAGGCCAAAGTAGTATGGAGGAAGGAGAGTACTTTTTGGAATCAAAAATTCAGAGAAGACTATGGGAGAAAAGAAGCTAAGATGGGGGTGAGTGTGATTTAATACCTAAGTAATTCTGTGTGTGGCCCGAAAGACCAATATCGGTTTCAGCTAAGAAGCATATTTAGAATAGCATGAAAAGGAAATGGTGAAAAATATCAGAAAACAGCAGTAAAGAAATTTTTATATGATAAGATGTGGGTTTTTATTCATCTTCTTTTTAAATGTGTTTACATTTATATTTAGAAAATGACATATTGTAATTAAGTTTAAAACTCCACTAAAATTTTAAATAAAATTTATTAAAAATGGCCTATAAAAATTTAGGCTGTTTTCAATTCTGGAACAAAATAGTAAGAATCCAGTGTGCGTAGGTGTGTATGTGTTTGGAACAATTCTATTGTCTATATGACAACTGCATGCTTGTAGAGTTTGTCTAAAAAAAACTGTTTTGAACTGTATTGTACTATTTTTCTGTTTTCCACCAAGTTGGGTGCTGTTGTCCTTTTTTTTTTTTTTTTTCTTTTTAACATCTTTATTGGAGTGTAATTGCTTTACAATGGTTTGATAGTTTCTGCTGTACAACAAAGTGAATCAGCTACAAATATACATATACCCCCATATCTCCTCCATCTTGTGTCTCACTCCCACCTTCCCTATCCCACCACTCTAGGTGGACACAGAGCACGGAGCTGATCTCCCAGTGCTATGTGACTGCTTCCCACTAGCTATCTATTATACATTTGGTAGTATATATATGTCCATACCACTCTCTCACTTTGTCCCAGCTTACCCTTCTCCTTCCATGTATCCTCAAGTCCATTCTCTACCTCTGCATCTTTATTCCTGTCCTACTGCTATGTCCTTCAGAGCGATTTTTTTTTTTCAGATTCCATATATATGTGTTTGCATATGGCATTTGTTTTTCTCTTTTGGACTTACTTCCCTCTGTATAACAGTCTCTAGGTCCATCCACCTCATTGCAAATAACTCAATTTCATTTATTTTTATGGCTGAGTAATATTCCATGGTATATATGTGCCACATCTTCTTTATCCATTCATCTGTTGATGGACACTTAGGTTGCTTCCATGTCCTGGCTATTGTAAATAGTGTTGCTTCTTTTTGAATTATGGTTTTCTCAGGGTATATGCCCAGTAGTGGGATTGCTGGGTTGTATGGTAGTTCTACTTTGAGGTTTTTAAGGAACCTTCATACTGTTCTCCATAGAGGCTGTATCAATTAACATTCCCAACAACAATGCAAGAGGGTTCCCTTTTCTCCACAGTCTACCAGCATTTATTGTTTGCAGATTTTTTGAAGATGGCCATTCTGAATGGTGTGAATTGATACCTCATTGTAGTTTTGATTTGCATTTCTCTAATGATTACTAAAGTTGAGCATCATTTTATGTGTTTGTTGGCAATCTGTATATCTTCTTTGGATAAATGTCTATTTAGGGCTTCTGCCCACTTTTGGATTCAGTTGTTTGTTTTTTTCTTTTGCTATTGAGCTACTTGTATATTTTGTACATTGATCTTTTGTCAGTTACTTCATTTGCAAATATTTTCTCCCATTCCAAGTGTTCTCTTTTCATCTTGTTTATGGTTTCCCTTGCTGTGAAAAAGCTCTTAAGCTTCATTAGGTCTCATTTGTTTGTTTTTATTTCCATTTCTCTAGGAGGTGGGTCAAAAAGGATATCGCTGTGATTTATGTCATAGAGTGTTCTGCCTATGTTTTCCTCTAAGAGTTTTATAGTGTCTGGCCTTACATGTAGGTCATTAATCCATTTTGAGTTTATTTTTGTGTATGGTGTCAGGAAGTATTATAATTTCATTCTTTTACATGTAGCTGTCCAGTTTTCCCAGCACCACTTATTGAAGAGTCTGTCCTTTCTCCACTGTACGTTCCTGCCACCTTTATCAAAGATAAGGTGTCCATATGTACGTGGGTTTATCTCTGGGCTTTCTATCCTGTTCCATTGATCTATCTTTCTGTTTTTGTGCCAGTACCATACTGTCTTGACTACTGTAACTTTGTAGTATAGTCTGAGGTCAGGGAGTCTGATTGCTCCAGCTCCATTTTTCTTTCTCAAGATTGCTTTGACTATTCAGGGTCTTTTGCATTTCCATACAAATTGTGAAATATTTTGTTCTAGTTCTGTGAAAAATGCCAGTGGTAGTTTGATAGGGATTGCATTGAATGTGTAGTTTGCTTTGGATTGTATAGGCATTTTCACAGTGTTGATTCTTCCAATCCAAAAACATGTTACACCTCTCCGTCTGTTTCTATCATCTTTACTTTCTTTCATCAGTGTCTTATAGTTTTCTGCATACAGGTCTTTTGTCTCCATAGGTAGGTTTATTCCTAGGTATTTTATTTTTTTGTTGCAATCATAAATGGGTTTGTTTCCTTAATTTCTCTTTCATATTTTCATCATTAGTTATAGGAATGCAAGAGATTTCTGTGCATTAAACTTCTATCCTACTACTTTGCCAAATTCATTGATTAGCTCTAGTTGTTTTCTGGCAGCATCTTCAGGATTCTCTACGTATAGTATCATGTCATCTGCAAACAGTGACAGCTTTAATTCTTCTTTTCCAATTTTGATTCCTTTTATTTCCTTTAGTTCTCTGATTGCTGTGGCTAAAACATTATGTTGAATAATATTGGTGAGAGTGGGCAGCCTTGTCTTGTACCTGATCTTAGCAGAAATGGATTCAGTTTTTCACAATTGAGAATGATGTTGGCTGTGGGTTTGTCATATATGGCTTTTAATATGTTGAGCTAAGTTCCCTCTATGCTTACTTTCTGGATGGTTTTTGTCATAAGTGGGTGCTGAATTTTGTTGAAAGCTTTTTCTGCATCTATTGAGATGATCATATGTGTTTTCTCCTTCAATTTATTAATATGGTTTATCACATTGATTTGCATATATTGAAGAATACTTTGTAGTATAGTCTGAGGTCAGGGAGTCTGATTGCTCCAGCTCCATTTTTCTTTCTCAAGATTGCTTTGACTATTCAGGGTCTTTTGCATTTCCATACAAATTGTGAAATATTTTGTTCTAGTTCTGTGAAAAATGCCAGTGGTAGTTTGATAGGGATTGCATTGAATGTGTAGTTTGCTTTGGATTGTATAGGCATTTTCACAGTGTTGATTCTTCCAATCCAAAAACATGTTACACCTCTCCGTCTGTTTCTATCATCTTTACTTTCTTTCATCAGTGTCTTATAGTTTTCTGCATACAGGTCTTTTGTCTCCATAGGTAGGTTTATTCCTAGGTATTTTATTTTTTTGTTGCAATCATAAATGGGTTTGTTTCCTTAATTTCTCTTTCATATTTTCATCATTAGTTATAGGAATGCAAGAGATTTCTGTGCATTAAACTTCTATCCTACTACTTTGCCAAATTCATTGATTAGCTCTAGTTGTTTTCTGGCAGCATCTTCAGGATTCTCTACGTATAGTATCATGTCATCTGCAAACAGTGACAGCTTTAATTCTTCTTTTCCAATTTTGATTCCTTTTATTTCCTTTAGTTCTCTGATTGCTGTGGCTAAAACATTATGTTGAATAATATTGGTGAGAGTGGGCAGCCTTGTCTTGTACCTGATCTTAGCAGAAATGGATTCAGTTTTTCACAATTGAGAATGATGTTGGCTGTGGGTTTGTCATATATGGCTTTTAATATGTTGAGCTAAGTTCCCTCTATGCTTACTTTCTGGATGGTTTTTGTCATAAGTGGGTGCTGAATTTTGTTGAAAGCTTTTTCTGCATCTATTGAGATGATCATATGTGTTTTCTCCTTCAATTTATTAATATGGTTTATCACATTGATTTGCATATATTGAAGAATCCTTGAATACCTGGGATAAATCCCATTTGATCATGGTGTATGATCCTTTTAATGTGCTTTTGGATTCTCTTGGCTAGTATTTGTTGAAACTTTTTACATCCATGTTCATTAGTGTTGTTGTCCTGTAGTTTTCTTTTTTTGTGGCATCTTTCACTGGTTTTCATATCAGGCTGATGGTGGCCTCATAGAGTGAGTTTGGGAGTGTTCCTCCCTCTGCTATATTTTCGAAGAGTTTGAAAAGGATAGGTGTTAGCTCTTCACTAAATGTTTGATAGAAGTCTCCTGTGAAGCCATCTGGTCCTGGGCTTTTGTTTGTTGGGAGATTTTTAATCACAGTTTCAATTTCAGTGCTTATGATTGGTCTGTTTATATTTTCAATTTCATCCTGTGTCAGTCTCAGAGGTTGTGCTTTTCTGAGAATTTGTCCATTTCTTCCAGGTTGTCAATTTTATTGGCATATAGTTGCTTGTAGTAATCTCTCATGATCCTTTGGATTTCTTTAGTGTCAGTTGTTACTTCTCTGTTTTCATTTATAATTTTGTTGGTTTGAGTCTTCTTCCTTTTTTTCTTGATGAGTCTGGCTAATGGTTTATCAATTTTGCTCATCTTCTCAAAGAACCAGCTTTTAGTTTTATTGATCATTGCTATTATTTTCTTCATTTCTATTTCATTTAGTTCTAATCTTATCTTTATGATATATTTCCTTCTGATAACCTTGAGGTTTTCTTGTTCTTCTTTCTCTAATTGCTTTTGGTGTAAGGTTAGGTTGTTTATTTGAGTATTTTCCTGTTTCTTGAGGTAGGATTGTATTGCTATAAACTTCCCTCTTAGAACTGCTTTTACTGCATCTCATAGGTTTTTGGTCATCCTGTTTTCACTGTCATTTGTTTCTAGTTTTGTTTGTTTGTTTGTTTTTTTGCTGTACAATGACCTCTCACTATTGTGGCCTCTCCTGTTGCAGAGCACAGGCTCCAGATGCACAGGCTCATCGGCCATGGCTCATGGGCCTAGCTGCTCTGCGGCATGTGGGATCTTCCTGGATCAGGGCATGAACCCATGTCCCTGCATCGGCAGGCGGACACTCAACCACTGCACCACCAGGGAAGCCCTGTTTCTAGGTATTTTTTGATTTCCTCTTTGATTTATTCAGTGTTCTCTTGGTTATTTAGTAGTGTTTTATTTAGCCTCCATGTATTTTTAGTTTTTAGAGATTCTTTCTTGTAATTCATATCTAGGCTTATAACATTGTGGTCAGAAAAGATACTTGATACAGTTTCAAGTATTTTAAATTTACCAAGGCTTGATTTGTGACCCAAGCTATGACCTATCCTGGAGAATGTTCCATGAGCACTTGAGAAGAAAGTGTATGCTGTTGTTTTGGGATGGAATGTCCTATAAATATCAATTACATCCATCTTTTTTAATGTATCATTTAAAGCTTGTGATTCATTATTTATTTTTATTTTGTATGATCTGTCCATTGGTGAAAGTGGGATGTTAATGTTCCCTACCATGATTGTGTTACTTTTGATTTCCCCTTATGGCTGTTAGCTTTTGCCTTATATATTGAGGTGCTCCTATGTTAGGTGCTTACTTACAATTGTTATATCTTCTTCTTCAATTTATCTCTTGATCATAATGTAGTGTCCTTTTTTGTGTCTTATAATAGTCTTTATTTTAAAGTCTATTTTGTCTGTTATGAGAATTGCTACTCCAGCTTTCTTTTGATTTCCATTTGCATGGAATATCTTTTTCCATCCCCTCACTTTCAGTCTGTATGTGTCCCTAGTCTGAAGTAGGTCTCTTGTGGACATGATATATATGGGTCTTGTTTTTGTATCCATTCAATGTCTTTTGGTTGGAGCACTTAATCCATTTACATTTAATATAGTTATTGATATATATGTTCCTGTTGCCTTTTCCTTAATTGTTTTGGATTTGTTATTGCAGGTCTTTTCCTTCTCTTGTTTTTCCTGCCTAGAGAAGTTCCTTTAGCATTTGTTGTAAAGCTGGTTTGGTGGTGCTGAACTCTCTCAGCTTTTGCTTGTCTGTAAAGGTTTTAATTTCTCCAACAAATCTCAATGAAATCCTTGCTGGTTAGAGTAATCTTGGTTGTTTTTTTTTTCCCCTTTCATCACTTTAAATATGTCCTGCCACTCCCTCCTGGCTTTCAGAGTTTCTGCTGAAAGCTCATCTGTTAACCTAGTGGGGATTCTCTTGTATGTTATTTGTTGCTTTTCCATTGCTGCTTTTAATATTTTTTCTATGTATTTAACTGTTGATAGTTTGCTTATTATGTGTCTTGACATGTTTCTCCTTGGATTTATCCTGTAAGGGACTCTCTGTGCTTCTTGAACTTGATTGACTATTTTCTTTCCCAAGTTAGGGAAGTTTTCAACTATAATCTCTTCAAATACTTTCTTAGTCCCTTTTATTTTTCTCTTCTTCTTCTGGGACCCTTATAATTCCAATATTGGTAAGTTTAATGTTGTCCCAGAGGTCTCTGAGACTGTCTTCAATTATTTTCATTCTTTTTTCTTTATTCTGCTCTGAGGTAGGTATTTCCACTGTTTTATCTTCCAGGTCACTTATCCACTTTCTCCCTCAATTATTCTGCTATTGATTCCTTTAGAGAATTTTTCATTTCCTTTAGTGTCTTGTTCATCGTCATTTGTTTGCTCTTTAGCTCTTCTAGGTCCTTGTTAAACGTTTATTCTATTTTCCCTATTCTGTTTCCAAGATTATGGATCATTTTTACTGTCATTACTCTGAATTATTTTTCAGGTAGATTGCCTATTTCCTCTCTCTTTGTTTTGTCTGTTGAGTTTTTACCTTACTCTTTCATCTGCTGTGTTTCTCTGTCTTCTCATTTTTCTAACTTACTGTGTTTGCTGTCTCCTTTTTGCAGGATGCAGGTTCGTAGTTTCCATTGTTTTTGGTGTCTGCCCCCAGTGGGTAAGGTTTGTCAGTGGGCTGTGTAAGCTTCCTGGTTGGAGGGACTGGTGCCTGTGTTCTGGTGGGTGAGCCTGGATCTTGTCTTTCTGATGAGCTGGACCACGTCTGGTGGTGTGTTTTGGTGTGTTTTTAACCTTATTATGATTTTAGGTATCCTCTCTGCTAATGGGTGGATTTGTGGTCCTGTCTTGCTAGTTGTTTGGCTTGGGGTGTCCAGCACTGTAGCTTGATGGTCCTTGAGTGGAGCTGGGTATTAGCGTTGAGATGAAGATCATTGGGAGATCTTTTGTCATTTGATATTATGTGGGGCTAGGAGGTTCTCTGGTGGACCAATGTCCTGAACTCTGCTCTCCCACCTCAGAGTCTCAGGTCTGACATCTGGCTGGAGCACCAGGACCCTGTCAGCCATACACCTGATAAACAAAGTGAGAGAAAAGAAAAAGAAAGAAAGAAAGAAAGAAAGAAAGAAAGAAAGAAAGAAAGAAAGAAAATAAATAAAACAAAATAGTTATTAAAATAAAAAAACTTTTACAAATAAAATGTAATAAAATAAAAGAAAGAGAGAAGACAGCAACCAAATCAAAAAATATATCTGCCAATGATAAGAAGTGCTAAACACTATACTAATAAACACACACGCACACAAACACACACACACAAAACAACAAAAAAACAAAAAAATGGACACACAGAACCCTAGGTCAAATGGTAAAAGCAAAGCTATACAGACAAAAATCACACAAATAATCATACACATACAGAGTCATGAAATGTGAAAAAGAGAAAAAAATATATATATATACAAGAAAATGGAAGTGAGCATCAAATCTGTAAATAAATCTACTAGTGGTAATAAGCTGTAAATACTAAACTTAAATCAACATAAAACCAGAAACAAATTAGATGCAGAAAGCAAACCCCAAGTCTACAGTTGCTCCCAAGTCCACTGCCTCAATTTTGGAATGATTTATTGTCTAGTCAGGTATTCCACAGATGCAGTGTACATCAAATTGATTGTGGAGATTTAATCTGCTGATTCTGAGGCTGCTGGGAGAAAATTCCCTTTCTCTTCTTTGTTCACACAGCTCCTGGGGTTCAGCTTTGGACTTGCCCCTGCCTTTGTGTGTAGGTCACTTTAAGGTGTCTGTTCCCCACCCATACAGGACAGGGTTAAAGTGGCAGCTAATTAGGGGGTTCTGGCTCACAGAGTCCAGTGGGAAGGAGGAGTACAGAATGGGTGGCGAGCCTGCAGTGGCAGAGGCCACCATGGCATTGCAACAGCCTGAGACATGCTGTGTGTTCTCCTAGGGAAGTTGTTCCTGGATCATGGGATCCTGGCAGTGGTGGGCTGCACAGGCTCTTGGGAGGTGGATAGTGACCTGTGCTTGCACACAGGTTTCTTGGTGGCTGTAGCAGCAGCAGCCTTATCATTTTGTTCCCACCTCTGGTGTCTGCACTGATAGCTGTAGCTTGTGCTCATCTCTGGAGCTCGTTTAGGTTGTGCTCTGATTCCCCTCTCCTCACTCACCCTGAAACAATTGTCTCTTGCCTCTTAGGCTGGTCCAGATTTTTTCTTGGATTCCCTCCTGGCTAGCTGTGGCTCACTAGCCCTCTCAGGCTGTGTTGACACAGCCAACCCCAGTACCCTTCCTGGGATCTGATCTCCGTAGCCCAAGCCTCAGCTCCCAGCCCCTATCCACCCTGGTGGGTGAACAGACAATTTTCTCAGGCTGGTAAGTGCTTGTCAGCACCAATCCTCTGTGCGGGAATCTCTCCACTTTTCCCTCTGCCATCCCTGTTGCTGCACTCTCCTCCGTGGCTCCGAAGCTTCCCCCCTACCACACCCTGTCTCCACCAGTAAAGGGGTTCCCTGGTGTGTAGAAATTTTCCTCCTTCACAAATCCCTCCCAGAGGTGCAGGTCCTGTCCCCATTCTTTTGTCTCTATTTTTTTTTTTTTCTAATTTTTTTTTGCCCTACCCAGGTATGTGGGGATTTTCTTGACTTTTGGGAAGTCTGAGGTCTTCTGCCAGTGTTCGGTATGTGTTCTGTAGGAGTTGTTCCACATGTAGATGTATTTTTGATGTATTTGTGGGGAGGAAGGTGATCCCCACATCTTACTCATCCATCATCTTGAAGGTCCTCCCATGTTGTTGTCCTTTAACTTTTGTAAGTGTAAACATGTAACACACTTGAATTGAGCAATTTTATTTTTAACCAGTTAAAGCTCCATTTTTCTTTTCTTTATTTTCTATTTTTTAGATATGTTTTTCCGTGTTCATAAACCAAACACAAATGACTGTTAATTTCTCCCTGAAAGACATTGAAAGATAGCACCCAAAATGAATGGTGCAAGGCAAGTTTACAAACTGTCAGGCTTTGAAGTGAAAATTAGTGTGTCATTCTTTCTGAAAAGAGCAGAGCATAGAAATGACTGCTGTAAGAGACTCTCAAGGCAAAATATATATTTTTAGATGAGGGGACAAAAATTAAACAAATGTTTTCTTCCTCACCTACTTCCCAAATTCTATCAACACACTTATACTCACACACATCCATACCCAATTGAGAGGATTTTCCAGCAGCGCATTCCTTACTATTCTAAGAAACCAACATCCATGGGAATCAGATGGTGATGTAACTTAAAATTCCACTTGAAAAAAAAAAAGATTTATTGACTAGCATAACTGGAGAGGGCCAGGTGGAAAAAATCTGAAAGTAGTGTGATTATTTTTAAATTTTCTAAAGCAAAAAGTGTTAATATTACTCAAAATTTGATGACCAAGTTGAGTAAGAAACTTCAGAAACATGAGCTAATATTTTCAAATAGAGTGAAGTACTGGTTTTATTTTCAGGCCAAAATTCCAGTGTCACTAAGAGCTTTGTACTGGCTGCTCTTTCAGGATCTTAGAATATTAGAGCTGTATATTCCTCAAAAGTTATAAAATATAATATTTTCATTGTTTAGAGTGGCAGAGGACTTGGGGTGCATATTGTTGGTGTTAGGCAGATTTGTTTGCAGTCCACACTTGCCTTTTCTTTTTAATAAAATCTTGAACAATTTACTTTGAGCTTAAGTTTTAAATAGCTGTAAACTGTATATGATAATCTAAATTCAAAGTTATGGATGAGTTGGAAGGATTTGATTATATAATAGTTTTGGAGCACATATTGTTGGGATCCATAAGGAGAGATGGGCTCATGCTGGGATAAGGAAACCAAAATCATCAGCATGGTAGTAGAATCTATTTTAGCAGATGATGTGGAATCTTCTTTTCTGAAACAGGTTTCATACTGAGAATACACAAATATCTTTCCTAGGGATAATTGGCACCAATAATTTTAGGAAATACATTTTCATATCCTCAATTTTGTATATGTGTTCTTCATTCTAAAATGGATCTTCCCAAGAAAGTACCTGAGGCCAGTTCTCCTATTTGCTAACTGTTCTTCTCCCAAAAGAAAACTATACTCTCCATGGCACATCACACAGAATTTAAAACCTTCTAGAGATAATTGAGAATATTGTTATCCATAAAGGAGGAGAATAGACTTTTCTTGTTATCCCTCTTTTGTACATATTTCTGTTATGGACAAAGTATGGGAATGGAAATGTTGATATTTTGGCTTAAGCTGAAATATTCTAAATTCTGATATATTGTATGATAGAGGATGTGATCATTTTCTTTGAATGATTTTGACTCTTCCAAACACCAAACTACTCTAAAAGAGCACATTGTGACCCAAGGAGGGTCCTGTGAGAGCAAAGCTAAGAGTACTTAAGGGAGGAAATAAATGCAGTGGTGCCTTATTTCATCCAGACCAAAAACTCATATCAAGACTTTGTGACTTTATTTTCTATCCACCTAATTATCTATCTATTGTTTATTTACCTCTTATCCATTAATATATCTATCTTAATAAAAATTCAGAGTGAGATGTTGTGAAGTTGAGATAGGTATGAACACTTGTATTTAAATTTAACAATAAAGCTAAATTTTTTCTAACAAAAGGATGATTATTATTGGGGTGATTGTTTTGACATTGATTGTTCTATGTAAGCCCTGCATTCCACATTAGCTTAAATGGTATTCACACCTTTTTAAAAAGACAATAATAAGGAAAATTGATGATAAACACTGTCTTATGGTAGTGATGAGTAATATTCATCCATGAATTCATGAACTAATGGGGAAAAAAATAAAACCCATACTGATCTATTTCATTAAGAGATGCATTTCCAATGAACTGCATTTTATGTTTAATATTGTTTATCAAAATTTGTGATCTATTTATATTATTTTGATCAATTGTGTATTAGTTCAATTATAATAACTCAATTGAGAAGAATTTTTTAATTCTTGGAGTTTCACATTCAGAGAAATAAAATATTAAATTACATTTTACATACACAATTTTTTTGCAGAGAATGATGGTAAGATAATCAATAAAATATTTTCAAGCATAAAAATGTATTAAATGATAAGATACTGTGGGGGATGTAGAATGGAAATATAAGTTCATGGAGAGAAAAGAAACTGAAAAATCTTATATTACAATGGAAATTCATGTCATCCACTGTTTTCATAATGATGGCAACTTTCAAATTATATTATTTAGATTCTATTGCATACATTTAATAGAATGATTTAACAATTTTATATTTAAATGTCAATTCTTTTAATGCATTTATATTGTACTCTGTATCATAGGTATAAGCTTATGATAAAAACTTTTAATGTCAGTTTAAAAGTATGTGAGAGAGTAAATACTGTGAACCTATATATTCCTCTATAATTGCCCTGGTCAGGAGCCCATATCTATAAATAAAGGAAGTATATTCTACGCCATGCCAAAAAAACAGCTTCATAGTAAAGTCTTTAAAAAAAGAAAGTCTACTGGTTTAGGTATCTTGATAGATCCTCTGTTTTGGTGAACACTTTGATATTCATTGTCATAAATTCTTTCAAAATATGTTGGAGCATTTTAAGGTTTTAAGTTGTGTCTAGGGCTTGTCCTTCACATGCCCATTGTCATTGAATACAGCATTTAAAAATGTGCCTAGGGCTTCCCTGGTGGCGCAGTGGTTGAGAGTCCGCCTGCCGATGCAGGGGACACGGGGTTGTGCCCTGGTCTGGGAAGATCCCACATGCCGTGGAGCAGCTGCGCCCATGAGCCATGGCCGCTGAGCCTGCACATCCGGAGCCTGTGCTCCACAATGGGAGAGGCCACCACACTGAGAGGAAAAAAAAAAAAAAAAAAAAGAAGTTAAAAATGTGCCTATAACCTCTCAGTGAAGTCTGGAACAGGGTGCCCTGTCTTTTGGCCTAAATTGAAAAATACCCTGTCTTATATTCAGTTTGGTACCACCAATCATTCTAAAGCTTTGTATCAGATCACAGTTGTTTCCATAAGACTGTTTCATTTATATCATTATCTAAAATTCTATTGTATATCCTCATAAAACTATACTGTTTGCCACTTCACTGCTCCACATTTTTATAATGGGTTATACTTCACCATTCCCCTAAAGCAGAAGTCACTAAAGAAAGAGACCATTTCAAATATTTTAAATATTTTTAATCTTTCATAATATTTAAGGCAGTAGACATTCAACAAATCTCTAATGATGGATTGCTTGATCTCATTTGCCATATTTTTTCACTGAACCTTCTCCTAAGTAATTATATTACCTCTTCTTTGTCTGTTATCAGAAACTTCTAAAAATGAATCATTTAAAATGAAATTACTATGGATAATAATTTATGCCTACTGTCCTTTAATAGTCTGATTTTCAGAAAGATACTTTAAGTCCAAATAATGCAATTAGAGTTGCTTCAAATTAGAAGGGGTATTGGACAAAATCAATTCTAACTTCCTCATTTTATGGATGAATCACTGGCCTTATGATTCACAGCCTCAAGGTCACATAGCTAGTTAACTAGAACTAGATTTAAGAGTAGAACTCAGTCTTCCGTCTTTTGATCAAGTGTTCTTGCTATAATAACATACTGCCTTTCAGACTATAAACCAGAGTTTCTTTTTTGATGAGCATGGTGGTCTCAAACATATACCTTTGTAGTCACTTGTATATCGCCTGAATCCTTTAGCTTTTCGCTGTGTAATAAAAAATAGTTATGAATTGGAATTTGAAAATCCTGATGCATCACAATCGGTTATTAATAACACAAATACAGAGAAATTTCACTGCCACACGTTGGAAGTTGTGAGGAACTTTCTTCCATTTATTTCCTTTTCAGTTCCGTTTAGCTTATGGAAGATCTCCAAACATAAATTGAGACAATATATTTTTTAAATAAGGGATTTATTATGAAACATGTAACCATCTTTCTTAAAGAAAACTTCACATTTTAGATCAAGAGATCATTTCCCAAACACAGTGGCAAATCCAATATTACAGAAGTTACGGCAGTAGAACTATTTGAAAGTTGAAGTAGTAGCAGTGGATTTTATTATTGATGATAATATGCAGAGTGGAAGAAAAGAAGAAGAATGGCACTCAATGGAACATTAATGTAAAAATATTGGAAGAGAACTGTAATTTAAATGAGAATGTAAAAGTTTAGACTAATTTTAGGAAGAACTTGGAAAGGCTAGGTATTGCCTTAACAGTCAAGGGTAGTAAAAGAAATGGAGAGAATCCAGGTACCTCCCAGAAGATGAGGAGTAGGGGTGGATTGAGTGTTGGTGGAGTCAGAGAGTGTGGCAGGACTTTGGATCTCACACATTCCAGGGAAATTGTGCTGTACGCATGTTAGTTTCTCAGGTTGACTTCTATTTTCTTTTGCTGAAGTGGAGGTCCTGTTGTCTTTCCCTTATACCTCTTCCCAGCAGCCTCCGATGAGTTCCAATCTGTGTGCTGTTCAGGAAGGACTGGAGAAATTTAGAGAAATGGATACTCCCCCTGAATTTATTTTCCCAACCTGTCTTTGTCAAAAAATTTTAGGGTACAACATTAACAGTATTTATTTGGATATGAAACACTATAGAGGAAGCAAATAAAAGCAAGACTGTAAGACATGACAGGAAAGTAATCAAAATGAGGCATGCTTTTTTCATTTTCTTGCTCCTCGTCAACAGATGACACAGGTTTCACACCCACATATGTTAGAACTTAGCCAAGCTTCTAGGAGAGGAAGAAAGGAGAGCTAAACTGCCTTCCAATTCAGTGATACCAATGGCAGTTTTTTTAAAACTTGTTCATGTTATCACCAGCCCGGATAGCTGGCATCCTCTAGACAAAGTGGAAAGGCTGTTTTATTAGAAGTTTACAAGTCTTATTAGAGAAAATGAGTTGAAACTTTGAAAAGAAAAATAGGTATAAAATATGGAAATGGTTACTGAAACTTAGATTTGAACAAATAAAAAGAAGAATATCTTCAATCTAATCTTTCTTGAGCGTGGCCAGAATGAATGGTTTAATGTTGAAGGAAAAGAAAACACACTTTGATGGCTTTTCTTTAAGGCAACATCTCACTTATTTTATTTTACTTTTTTCACTTTTCACAAGGGCCTCTCACTCAATGCTCACCTTTGGTGTCAATAATTTTGACCATTAAAAAATAAAAATCTAAACGAACACAGTGCTTCAATTTGGAACACATTATCTTTTCTTTTGAGAAGATGGGATTTATAAAGAAGGGTAAAAAAAAAAAATCCCAACTCAGATACATAGGCAAAGGTTTACAAAGAAAATATACATTCTGTACACAGGGAACTAATTTAATAAGCAGCCTCTCCCTGCTAGCTTGCGAATAAACTAAATTGCCAGCCTAAACTTTTATGCACAGAATTTCAAATGTCAACACATTATATTGTGATTCCCCTTAATTTCTCACAAAGAAAATGCAAAATGAATTCATTATGCTGGAGTAAGTGGAAAAACTGATGAGTTTCTCCAGAAGAGTATGCAATGGGGAGAGATTGGGCAAGACGATTATATTGAGATATTTGAATAGCTGGCCATTAACAAGAGCATCCCCATTACTCTGCTGATAATTATATCTCTTCTGCTATGACTTCCCAGTGGAATAATAGAATGTTCCCAGTGCAGGAGATAATAAAAAAAAAATACCATTCAGGTGGTACATATATGCCACGAAGAGAATGAAGTATATCTTTCTTTCCTGGATTTTGCTCTGCCTTAACCCCCTGAATCAGCCCCAACTCCCTGTACCTTGTCAATTTAATGGTGCACACCTAAGCAATATATGTTAATATGTGTTTGGTTATTCTACGCTGTGCACGGGGAGAATAAATGTATCTTGAAAATGAAGATGGCAAAGGAATATCATTCTTCCAACATAATTATCTCCTGTGTTTAGAAAGCCTGGTGTTTTACTGAGTACATTTTTGTTAGCTATTATGTAAATGACTTTCAAAACCAACTATGATACAGAATGAAGACTTTGGATGGGAACTTATAAGGATAAAACTCTTTTTTCTATGTAAGAAAAAGAAGTTTGCATATTCTTCTAATTAATCCATCATTTTGCAGACAGTTTTCATGTTAGCAAATCAAGTGAAATTAAACAAACAAAAAGGGAGAAAAAAATGAGATCAAACAATAACACCCACTCATTTTCAATAACATCTTCCCTCCTTTTCTCCAGTTCTTTTCTCTTTCTCTATCTTTTTTTTTTCCCCTCATTTGAACGATTCATAAAACCTCTCATGCATTATTTCCACCTTTTAATACTGTGGCATTTTTATTGCTGTTTATCTTCAGTTTGGGGAAATCTTACTGGGTACTGTATGTCTTCACAAATTCATTAATTAACATTATTAAATTCATTAATTGTTTAATTAACATCAAACTCAATTTGAATCCCTCCCACCCTGCTTTGCTGTGTCACTGTTGTTTTAAATTCTGGATACTTGCTAGAGAGTTTCATTTTCAAATTATATACAGAAAGGAAAGTTCTACTCAAACAACTTATATTTGCATCCTGTAGAGGGCAGTGAAATGTTATAATGGTTTTACCCTCCATCAGGGTTACATTGAGACCAGCTCATTTTCCTGAGTTTTGGCACTCATTGGAAATCAGGACAAAGGAACAGCTAAATAACCCAAGGATATCATTTTTTCCACTGTTAAAATTGAACTTATGTTTAAAGTCAGAGGGATACTTCACTACATGAATGTTTTCTTATTAAATAGTGACCCAGGAATGTATTCAGAATGCATAAAGTTGTAATGTATATGAACAAGTGGCTATGACTTAAACCACGTGGAAACAAGGTATGTGTGTTCATGGTGTCAGAGATAGAATTCATACTCCAAATTTAGTTAATATCCAAGCACAGGCAAAGGACTGGTTGGTATAGTCAATTCTTTCTGGTGATATAACAAGCAATTAGGACCATTTCTAGTATGGAAGATTTAATTTACAAATGCCAGTCACATACACAAAAATTTAAATTACATCTATTTACTATTGGCATGCATTATCATCAATACTGGACATTACTTAGTAGCTTAGTGTAATGGTGTATATTATCTTTGAAAATTTAATAATTAAATTATTTGTACATATTTTAGGAAATGCCTAGTGCCAAAGAGAATTTGAAGTATTTTAGCCTATTGATCTCTAAACTAAACAAAATTTATTTAGTATAACACAAAGTACATGGCAGTGTATATTATGTATGTATGTAACAAAATCAGCAATTTTGTTGATTGCTGGTTATACTGAATACAAAATGAAAAATGTGATGATATATCTAAATATTTTCTCAAATCTTAAATCTATATGATGTAATCAGTGTAATTAGTGACTGATTCAAATCTATATAACTCACTCTGGTATATATTTGGAAACAATCCTTAAATTTTAATAATGTTGTATGTAATAACACACTTCTATTTAGCTTTACTTTGAAATGGAATACCTTAGTTGTCTCCTTTTTTTATTCTCCTTTTTCTCACCAATGACTTTTCATTACATTTCCAAACTACAATTGACCCTTAAACAACACATGTTTGAATTTCTCAGGTCCAATTATAGGCAGCTCTTTTTTTCAGTAATAAGACTGACTGTACTACAGGATCCAAGGTTGGTTGAATCCGCAGTTGCAGATCAAAGGCTCAGAGGAACCATGGATACAGAGGGTTGTCTATAAGTTATATGTAGAATTTTGATTAGGCAGAAGGTCTGGGACCCTAACCCCACTTTATTCAAGGTCAACTGCATTTCCTTTTTTCTTGGATTTGTCAAACCCCCTAAGATTAAGTTCTTGATTGTTTGTACCTGAATTCTCCAGAGTTTCCTCTTACTTATCTTTAAAAAAAAAACTATTTATACTGATCTCATTTCCAGCTCTAATCTTCTAATCCTGTTGCTTTCCCAAATTTTGAATTTACTAAATTCGGCTAGTCCTGGTGCAGGGTGAATTCCTCATAGCCTGACGTGTAGTCTCTCTGTCTTAAAAGCAAGTACTGTCCTGGGAAAGTTTTCTTTCTTTTTTCTAATTTCAGGGTCTTATATAACCTTTCTAACTTTATTAGTTTAAAATAATCAATTTTGGATTTCTTAATCATTTGTCTTTAAATTAATTTAACAGTTAATTTCTTTCTCCAAGTTTTTACATCAAAATTTTATGTTGACCTAGAATTAGATATGCTATTGCCACTCTGATTTCGGTTATAGCTGTGCCAGCTTAAATTCACACCCTGCTATAAATGTTTAGAACCAAGGGTGTTCTGCCTCAGGGTTTTCCCTACGATGTGGGAACCAACTCATTTTGTGCACCAGCATAGCCTAGAAGTGCAAGGATATAATTTTATATTTGAAAACACAGTTAACTTGAATGTAAAATATGAAGTGTATAAAAGCTCTCGCCTTCCAACCTTCAGGAAGCTAAACTTCAGGTGACATTCTATGTTTTATTGGATGCTTCTGATCCCTGTGAGCCACAGTGATCATCTCAAAAGCTCACACTTAGATTGACTTTCCCACTTTTTCTATTAACAGTTCCTGATTCCTGGGTCATCTCCTAAATAAAATTACTTGCATAAGAGTCCTTGACTCAAAGTAAGATATTCTTCTTAAAGTACAAGAAACATTGAATATAACAATAATATGAGACAGGTGACATGTTTATATGCTTCTCAATAGAAATTAGGTTTCATGGAAGCTTGATTTATTGATGGGATTATTTGAGACACAGCAGAGTATTGGATATCTTCATCATCTAAATTGTATCAATGGGCCCATTAATTGCCATAAAAACAGAATTATAAAATTCTAGCTTATATAACTACTGTTTTTATTAGGTATACAGTATCCAAAACTATAAATGTCATTTTGTATGATAGTATAAAAACAAACAAACAAACAAAAAAACTACTCTATATTTCAAACTTTAAAAGAAACAAAGATCTGTCAAATTTCATTAGAAAAAAGTGTTAAAACTTTTAAATTCTGTCTCTTTTTAATTATTAAAAACCAACATTAAAATATTTTTATAATAATCTAATTTCAGAAAAATTGGCATTTATTAACATATAAAAGTTTCTGATACATAGATATCAATTAAATACTTTAAAAATATCTTTAGCATAGAAATACCCAGAATGAATTGTCCCTTTGTGGGACAGAACATCAGTAGAATGACAGACAAAGAGTTTGAATACATGTGAAAGAAGCATTGTTCTGTTTAAAAAGTACCTATGTTTTCTGTATCATTAATTATTTTATTTAAAATCTATTTGCTTTTTTACCCGGCTTTATTGAAGTGTAATCAACAAATAAATTTCCTTAGTTTATTCAACTGTAAAATTAATGACTTTCTTTTTTTTTTTTTTTTGGAGGAGAGTTTTTTATTAAGTAAAACAACCAGGACCCATTACAGGTTTCTTATCTCTGGCCTTTGAAATTTTCATAGTGTATAAAATTAATTAAAATGTTCAGCTATAATGAAACAAATAGTAAACCAATAGCAAGATAACAAAGTCCTATTAATAATTTCATTAAAAACAATTAGACTAAAAATGAAAATAAAAGAGAAATTTTCAGACTAGATCAAAAATAATGCTCAATTTATATTATTTTCAGGGAATAATTTTAAATTTGAAAGCACAATTAAATTGAATGTAAAAATATGGGGTAAGATATACCATGATAATATCATCATAAGAAAGCTAGAATAGCTCTGTTAACATAAAAATTTTAATGTCTATGAACTTAATAACAGAATTTCAAATTAAGTGAATAAAATGAAAGAATATAACATTAATATCAGACAGGTGACATGATTATATGTTTCTCAGTAAAAGTTAGATTTCATAGAAGTTTAATTAATTGGCTGAAATATTTTTTTTAAATGAAAGGAGAAATATAAATATGCATAATTATACTTAGGTACATGAGCACTCTTCTCTCAGTAATTGATAGAAAAATAGACAAAAGCATTAAGAATATAGAAAACTTGAAAACTTTATTAACCAACTTTACCTAAGTGGATGTTCATAGGAATTAAAGCCGCCCACCTCCCGTCAAAAAAGTCAGAGTTTTCAAGTATGCATGGAGGATTCTGCAGAGATAGACTATATTCTTGTTACAAAGAACAAATATCAAAATATTAAAATCACAACTTAGGATTTGACCAAAACAATTACATTGGAAACATTTTTTTTTAAATGCTTAGAGAATCCCTAAAGTTTGAAAAATTTTAAAGTCTAGGTCAAAAAAGAAATGCAAAAGAAATTAGAATATATTTTGAAATAATAATAAAATGAATGAAAGCAAAATGCCAAAATTGTGTGATGCAATATTTAGAGTAATATTTATATCTCCAAATGTTTACAGTTGGAAAGAATAAAGGATTGAAATCAATGATGTAAATTTATACATTAGAAAGCTAGCAGAAGAAGAACAAATTAAATCCAGAGTATATAGAATATAAAAACTAATTAGAAGAAAGCAGAAATCAGTGCTGTAGAAAAAAAAAGAAAAACACAATAGAGAAATGTATAAAATTATACTACCTAATAAGATTGGTTAGAAAACAAAAAAAGAAAACATAAATGAGCCATGTTAGGGCTGAAAAATCAGATAATGCAGATTCTATAGGCATTAAAATTATAATAATGGAATTTATAGTTAAGTTTATGTCAATATATTCTATACTTTGGAAGAAACAGTCTGATTTATTGAAAGAAACAAATTACCAACAAACTCAAGGAGTAATAGAAAATCTAAACAGCCCTTTAAGTATTAAAAAAATTGAATTTATAATAATAAAAACCTTTTTCATAAAGGAAAACCACATCTTCAATGGTTTGTCTGTTGAAATTTAACATATATCTAAGGAAAACTATAAAAGAAAATTTACACCAAGTCTTTCAGAAAAAAGAGGAAGAAGAAACACCTTCTTACTCACATTTTGAGGCCAGCACAACCTTGAAATCCATAATTGGAGAAGAAAAATACAGACCAGAAATAACATTATATATATATATATATATATATATATATATATTTATATACACACATAGTGAAATGATTCCTACTGTATATATATATATATAAAGTATTGGAAAATGGAATGAAATAATGTAAAGAGAATAACCACAATCAGGTGAAATTTCTCATGGGAATGCAAGTTAGTTTAATACTTGAAAATCAATCAATGTAATTCAATAAATTAACAAAATAAATGAGTAAATTTGTATGATTATCTCAATGTTTGAAGAAAAACTATTTGGCAAAATTTAGCACACATTTGTTATGAAAATTCTCAGCAAGCTAAGAATATAAGAAAATTCAACTATCTGATGAACAGCATTTACAAATATCTTAATCCTAACATCTACTTAATGGTGAAAACCTGCATAAATTTTCCCTAATATTTGGAAAAAGGCAAAGATGTCCTTTTCAGACCTCTATTTGACATTATAGTGGAGGTCCTACTCAGTAAAATAAGAAGGGGGAGGGGAGGAAGAAAAAAATATGAGTAAAACTATCTTTAAACAGTGATGATTATGATTTTGCTTAAAAATCATATGGATTCTACAAATCTAGCAATGTTTCAGGAATAAAGGTGAATATACAAAAATATTTGTATTTCTATATATTAGCAAAAACTAGGAAAATCAAATTTTAAAAAATCCACAAATACTAGTAAAACTTAGGACTTATAAGGCAAAATGTGGGTACAAATTATATAATAAAAACTATAAATCCATGATAAAAGGAAATAAATAATACCTAAGCCAATGGAGAGTTATATAATATCATTGTTTTGTAGACTCAATATTTTTTTCATATTGATTCTAACTGAATTCTTCAACAGATTCAATAAACTTCCAGTTAAAGTCCAAGCACAATTTTAGTTTAAATTAACAAGTAGATCCTAAAATATATATGAAAATGTGGAGACATGAAGAATGAAAACAATCTTTAAAAAAACAAACAAACATGAAGGATTTATATTACCTGATTTAAGGAATTACTGGAAGGCAACAGTAACCAGGACAGTGTGGTATTGGTTTCCAAAATAAATCAATGGAATAATATAAATAACACAGAAATTGATCCATTCTTAGGCAGTAAAATGATTTTTTGATAAGGCTGTCAATGAAATCCAATGGAGAGGAGAAAAAGCAGTTCCATGGTAACTGAGCAGTTAAAATGGAAAAAAATATCCATACATGGTCAATAAGTACATGAAAGGATTCTCAATGACATTAGTCAGAAAGGAAATAAAAGTTAGCCAGCAATTACATACCACTATATACCCACTATAATGGCTGAAATTAAAATGGCTCAAAATACTAAGAGTTAGTGAATTAGAGAAGCAATTGGAATGTTCATATCTGACTGATGGGAGTGTAAAATGGTTTAACTATTTTGTGAATTGGTTAGACATTGTTTTATGAAGTTAGATATGCATTAAACCTATGATCCAACCATTTCACTTATAATCATTTATCTAAGAGAAATAAAAACATATAAACATGTAATAAAATGTGTACAAGAATGTTCATAGCAGCCTTATTCATAAGATTTCCAAACTGGAAAAACACAAATATTCATTGACCATAGAATGACTAAAAAAGTTGCAATTTAATCATGTAATGGAATATTACTTCATAATACAAAGGAACAGACTACTGGTACATGCAACAAAACCTATGAACTTTAAGTTATGCTGAAAGAGAAAAAAGGGTAACTTTACAGTGGAGAAACCTAATAAACATCACCTGAGACAGGTGATCAGGGTCAACATCAACAATGGTAAGTCAATTGATAATTTGTACCCTTGATATGATATAACAAAAATGGCATTTTACTTCTGTGGTCTTCCTCCCCAAAACTCATAACTCTAGTCTAATCATGATAAAAACATCAGACAAATTCCAGTTGAAGAACATTCTACAAAATATCTTACTACTAATCTTCAAAAATGTAAAGGTCATCCTAAACAAGGAAAGTCTGAGAAACTGTCTTAACCAAGAAGGCTAAGTAGAAGTGATGACTAAATTTAATGTGGTATCCTGTATGGCATATTAGATAAAAAATATAAGGAAGTCTAAATAAAGAATTGGTTTTACTTAATAATAATTTATCAACATCGGTTCTCTAATTTTAAAATTTCACCATAATAATATGAGATGTTAATAACAGAAGCAAGAAGGTGTAGAGTATATGGGAATTCTCTGTATTATCTTATTTTTTTCCCTTAAACCTAACAGTATTCTAAAAAAGCTTACTAAATATGTATATATATATATATATATATATATATATAATAAATGAAAAAGCTAGAAAAGTGAATATACATACTGAATGATCTAATTTATATTAAATTGTAGAACAGACTATGCTAATCTTTGACGAAAGAAAGAATCAGAGTAGTGGTTGCCTCAAGAAGAGGATGTAGATTAACTTTCCAGTCAAGAAAAATTTCTGGGTTAAAAAAAAATTTTTTTTTCTATCTTGAAAGGGGTCAAGATTATATGGATGTGATCATTTTTCAAAACTCATTGAATTTTATACTTCAAATCTGTGCTTCTAATGATGTATAAAATACCCATAATTTTTTAATGTAAAAAAAAATGTCACTGAGAGGCAATAATGAAGAATTCAAAACTTACCTCTATTCTGCCCCCTTCTTTCTGATTTAGTTGTCATCTTTCTAAAATGAAAATGGGTATTCTTTGCAGTTCTTTGCCTTGTGAGATCTTTGTACAAAAGCCACTTGGTAAGTACAAAGGCTTATTGTAACTGTGCCAGATGACTCATAGCCAGTTGAACTTTTAAATAGTGAACTTTATTCCAAAATCTTATTTCCCTTTGTTTCTTGATCTGAATACATGCAGACATTCTTTCCCTTCCTTGTCCTAATTTAAATTCTCAAAAAAAGATGAACTCTTTCTATAGTCAGGATAAAAATGTTCTCCTTGTTATCATTCCAAAAATCAGACTCCAAATTTATCTATATTTACTTGTCACTCTATTTGTTACTCAGTGTCCTTTATGTTGGTCACATTTTTGTTCATGTGAGATAAGTGTTGAACTCCAAGGCTCTTATCTTTACATAAATGCTATGGATGCATCTTCCCACCATTTATTTTCATTCTCTTTAGTATTTTAAGTCTCATTTTAGTGGAAAAATATTTTAATGAATAAAAGAAGAGGACAAAAAAAAAAAAGAAAAGGGAATGTGAGACATGCAGACAGGACACTCAAAGGTAAAGTATACCAATAAATGACCAAACCAAAGTCACCTCAACAGACTAATACAGCCACTAGTAAGCTAAGTGCATCATAGCATTCATTAACTTAAACATGCCTGTTGTTTTCCTATAGGATTTTTTTTCCCCTTGAACTGGACACTGTGTGGTAACATTAAGGGCATGTTAATACAGGCTTATGATAAAGGAAAATATAGCATAAAATTTGAGGTGGCATCTTTTAGCATTTCAATGAACTCCATGATTTAATTTTTCCTCATCATGATCTATGTCTACCTCATTTTATAAATGTGTGTTTTAATGTGATATAAAGACTTTGAGACTCAGAACATCCAAGGCAAGCTACAAATATGTCACATGGCTCTGAACAGAGCTTGTTCATATAGGATTTTAGTTTTTAAAATATTCAGATTAAGATATTTGTCATACAGTATATGCATGGAGCAGTAATTCATTTAGAATTAGTATACAGTAACTATAAAACTATTCTGAAAATAATTGTTTCTTTTACAGATTCAAAATGCACATACTGTTCTTTCAATGACAAAATATTCATAAAAACTTTAAATATAATTTTCTGGGGGAGTGCAAAGTGCCATTTAATAAACAGTTTCTGTTAATAGAAAGTCCAGCAACTGAGAATTTGCTGCTTTTATTTATTTATTTTTTTTACCAAGGACATAATGAATGTTAAAGACATTCACTGAATAGTGCTAAATAATGTTAGCCATAGGAGAGAGACAGAACACTTTGCCAGGTGGAGATGGCCATACAATAAAAGGGACTGAGTTAAAGGGATAAAAGAATTTCAGAAAAGCAGAGCAATTATCAGGTGCATAAGAATCATCCTTAATAAGAAGTCACTGAATATTGACCAAGTGCACAGAACAACAGAGTGCCCAGTCACAGCAAACATGGTAAAGCAATGCTTCCAAGTATAGGATCATCATGGGGGCAATGGATAAGTGCAAGGTCATCCAAGGGAATTCCATCTAACACAAGGTGAAGAACTAAAATATGGACTGGCCTCATAAATGGACTGACAAGACTGACTCAAGTCAAGAGTCTCCAGTTAATGCCAGGGAAAAAGCCAATTAATAAGTCTGATCCTAAAACATAAGAATGAATAAATAAGGAGGGGGGGGGGCAAAAGGAAGAAATTCCTGACAAGAGAAATAACATCAACAGAGGCTTATACACCAAAATAAGTGTATTCCAAATGTGAACTTTAGGCAACTCTGAGAGTAGACCTCACTGATTTTCAGTAGAAGGTTTTTATTGGGAACTAGGGACCTCTGCCCAGGGAGAAATTCCAGCGGCAGTTATGGGTGACACATCCTCTTCTTTAGCAGGTGGCAGTCTGGCAACCTAAGACACAAAAAGCTTGAAAAAGTTGTCCAAGGTCATGTAGCTAGTAAATAGTACAGCTCGGAGTTTATCACTGAGAAATCGGCTCCAAAACTCATCTCTTAACACAGATTTATACATTTCTCAAAATTGAGTGGGTTGAGTTTCAAGTTTACGGTCTAACTTTAAATAAGTTTTCCAGATCAATACAAATATGGTAGAAAATGTTTGCTACCAAATAAGTGATTATCCTTTCTGTGAAAAGCCTTATTTATCCTGTCAGCCCATCTAGTAGCTATGAAATAAGGATCAAGCAGTAATGAACCTTCTGAAAGTTCAAAAAGGTAAACTAAACCCATCTCATTGCCCTAGGAACAGTAATCCACCCCAACAATGAACATGATCTCTGCTCAAACAATCTACTGGAAAAGATACAGATCATTGTTGTCATTAGCTATTTACCAAGTTGTAGTTGTAAAGATGAGCATGGCCAATGGGGAAATTTCCTTCAAATAATCTCAACTTACATTTTAAAGGTGAAATTTTAAACAAACTAGGAAATAAACAGAATTTAATCATTATTGTCACACTGATTTATCTCCAAATCTGTGGCATTAACATTCATAAAAGCATCTAATTCAGCCCACAAACTGTATATGTGATTTGTCATGCAGGGAATTCACATGCAAAGAAGAGGTGTCAAGTTGACTCAAGCTGCCTGGGAGAACATTTAAGAATAATTTCTTCTAGGTTTCTATTGGGGTACTTAACTTGCTTTGGGAAAATGTCACTCATACTTATTATTTCTGTCTTTCCTGCTGTAGTGGCTCCAGTTAATGCACCAGCAGGGATTGCACAACGAGCCCCATTTATCAAGGGCTTTCTAACTCAGTCATGAAAATTGGATCTGGGTGCAAGCTTGTCCCAATTGTGGTGCACTTTCTAGCTTGTTTGTTATAACCAGATGTATTTAAATTTTGTTCAGCTGCTTTTGAAGGTGGAAAGAAAATGGCATTTTCTGCTTTTGAGATGAATTTTGGCAATGCTGGGAATCTAAAGGGAGTCTCATTTTAAAATTAAACGTGAACTTTTAGATTCCATTAGGCCCATATTTTTGATCTGAGGCCACTGCCTATGGGCATTTCTATTAACAAGAAAACAGAAAATAAAACCCAGTGGAAATCATCCAGTTAAAAAAAGCTGACAATTAATTTCCATCCCAGGCCTTATGCTAATATTCAGCCAGTTGTGGAATGCCTTGACCTCTGTGGAAGATGCATTCTGGCTCTGTGCAACAACAGATTGGGAGTTTGGGCCCAGACAAAATTTTGGTTAGAAATTGAGATGTAGGCATAATGAGAAGCGGGACTTTTGATCACAAAATAAATATTGTATATAGGAGAAAAAAGAAATATTAGTTTCAACCAAGGGATATGAGAGCGTACTATGTGGTCAAATAGCTGGCCAGAGCTTCTTCTGACACTAAACATAACTATTGTAGAAGATGTAAATAATGCAAACAATGAATGCAAACATGAAAAAGATGACTGGAAGTCAGATTATGTCAATGTGTGTTGTAGATAAGTGTCCAGGGACAGAAGCACTGACTTTTACTATGGAAAAATGTCATGGGGTGGAAGCTCGCTGACATCATTATTTTTCTGTTCAGCAAGAAAAACTTGAACTAGCCCCTGGAGGATTGGAAAATAGGGGAAGGGGATCAGCAGGAGGAGAGATCCTGAGTGAGGATGAGCTAGATGCTTTTGGAGGACCATATTGGCAAGACCAGGTAGACTAGATTGTAGAGGGTCTCATACACAAGAATAAGACTTGTCATTTGTTCATTTGTAATAGGACTTATAAAGTTAATGAGGGCTTTTTGAAAGGAAGGAAGCTTAGAGTTAAAGGGATGTTTTAGAAGATTGATCTTGCTGTAGTAACTAGGAAGAATGAAATTTAAGCCTGAAGAAAGAGAAGCAGAAAAGTCCTTGAATTAATAAGGATCTAAACTTTTGTGGTTATCAAAAAAAAAAGAGAAGAAAAAATAGCTTGAATTCAGTGTCTTATTTTGTGTGAGGCATAGAGGAAGGATAAAGAGAGATAAGAGGTGAGATATGAAAACACTGAGGAATGGTGATCCAAAGGCCTTGGCTTCAAGCTGAGTTTCTCCTGTTCTGAATCTCAGGTGGTGGGTCTTTCTGGCATGGCAGCCTTAGCTCTGGCATCAAAGTTAGGAGTAGTGTACAACTTCTCACTCTTGCTTATGTTTTGAAGAAAACGGAAACTGGAAGATTGCCTCCTAAGAATTAAGCAATCTATGGCATGGCAGAGTTTGCTACTTAATGTCCATTCTCATCTGCTTTACTATGAATGTGGGTTCCAGGTTAAGAAAAAGAAAGCCAGTAAAACAACAACGTCAACATTAATAATCCATTACCTTAAGTTTTCTTGCTAATAAAGAGACCAGTGAGTTTTTCCTCCCAGATATATTGAGGTATAATTGGCAACTAAAATTATATATATTTAAGGTATACAATGAGATAATTTGATACCTTTTTAAAATGGTTGCTACAATTTTGTTCATTAAAGCATCCAGTGAGATTTAAATGGCAACAATTGGGTAGGATGTTCTGAAAAGCTCTTTAAAAGGAGTTGATTTCTTTGAAAGCAGATGATACTTTCCTAACACCTGCTTCTTTTTGTTTGCTGTCTGGAACACAGTTATGATAACTGGAGATCCAGCAGCAATAATAAAGATAATTGAAAATGTAAGCCATGCATAAGTCTGGCAAAGCAGAAAGACAAAAGGAACTTTGGTAACTCAAAACCTACCATACCAGCCCAGCACTGCCTAGGTCTGTATTTTATGTGATAATCTCCCTCAGGAAAAATAATTCCTGCTATCTGATCCTGGACTTTTGTTGGTAGGGAGTTGTTTTAAAATTACAGATTCTGTTTTGCTTTTAGTGATCAGTATGTTCAAGTTATCTATTTCTTCTTGATTCAGTTTTTTTTTTTTTAACATCTTTATTGGGGTATAATTGCTTTACAATGGTGTGTTAGTTTCTGCTTTATAACAGAGTGAGTCAGTTATACATATATATATGTTCCCATATCTCTTCCCTCTTTGTCTCCCTCCCTCCCACCCTCCCTATCCCACCCCTTCCAGGGGGTCACAAAGCACCGAGCTGATCTCCCTGTGCTATGTGGCTGCTTCCCTCTAGCTATCTACCTTACTTTTGGTAATGTATATATGTCCATGCCTCTCTCTTGCTTTGTCACAGTTTATCCTTCCCTCTCCCCATATCCTCAAGTCCGTTCTCTAGTAAGTCTGTGTCTTTATTCCTGTTTCACCCCTAGGTTCTTCATGACATTTTTTTTCTTAAATTCCATATATATGTGTTAGTATACAGTATTTGTCTCTCTCTTTCTGACTTACTTCACTCTGTATGACAGACTCTAGGTCTATCCACCTCATTACAAATAGCTCAATTTCGTTTCTTTTTATGGCTGAGTAATATTCCATTGTATATATGTGCCACATCTTCTTCATCCATTCATCTGACAATGGGCACTTAGGTTGTTTCCATCTCCGGGCTATTGTAAATAGAGCTGCAATGAATATTTTGGTACATGTTTCTTTTTGAATTATGGTTTTCTCAGAGTTTAAGCCTAGTAGTGGGATTGCTGGGTCATATGGTAGTTCTATTTGTAGTTTTTTAAGGAACCTCCATGCTGTTTTCCACAGTGGCTGTATCAATTTACATTCCCACCAACAGTGTAAGAGGGTTCCCTTTTCGCCACACCCTCTCCAGCATTTATTGTTTCTAGATTTTTTGATGATGGCCATTCTGACTGGTGTGAGATGATATCTCATTGTAGTTTTGATTTGCATTTCTCTAATGATTAATGATGTTGAGCATTCTTTCATGTGTTTGTTGGCAGTCTGTATATCTTCTTTGGAGAAATGTCTATTTAGGTCTTCTGCCCATTTTTGGATTGGGTTGTTTATTTTTTTGTTATTGAGCTGCATGAGCTGCCTGTAAATTTTAGAGATTAATCCTTTGTCAGTTGATTCATTTGCAAATATTTTCTCCCATTCTGAGGGCTGTCTTTTGGTCTTGTTTATGGTTTCCTTTGCTGTGCAAAAGCTTTGAAGTTTCATTAGGTCCCATTTGTTTATTTTTGTTTTTATCTCCATTACTCTAGGAGATGGGTCAAGAAGGATCTTGCTGTGATTTATGTCATAGAGTGTTCTGCCTATGTTTTCCTCTAAGAGTTTGATAGTTTCTGGCCTTACATTTAGGTCTTTAATCCATTTTGGGCTTATTTTTGTGTATTGTGTTAGGGAGTGATCTAATCTCATACTTTTACATGTAGCTGTCCAGTTTTCCCAGCACCACTTTTTGAAGAGGCAGTCATTTCTCCACTGTACATTCCTGCCTCCTTTATCAAAGATAAGGTGACCATATATGCATGGGTTTATCTCTGGGCTTTCTATCCTGTTCCATTAATCTATATTTCTGTTTTTGTGCCAGTACCATACTGACTTCATTACTGTAGCTTTGTAGTATAGTCTGAAGTCAGGAAGCCTGATTCCTCCAGCTCCGTTTTTCATTCTGAAGATAGGTTTGGCTATTCGGGGTCTTTTGTGTTTCCATACAAATTGTGAAAATTTTTGTTCTAGTTCTGTGAAAAATGCCAGTGGTAGTTTGATAGGGATTGCATTGAATCTATAGATTGCTTTGGGAAGTAGAGTCATTTTCACAATGTTGATTCTTCCAATCCAAGAACATGGTATATCTCTCCATCTGTTTGTATCATCTTTAATTTCTTTCATCAGTGTCTTATAATTTTCTGCATACAGGTCTTTTGTCTCCTTAGGTAGGTTTATTCCTAGATATTTTATTCTTTTTGTTGCAATGGTAAATGGGAGTGTTTTCTTGATTTCACTTTCAGATTTTTCATCATTAGTATATAGGAATGCCAGAGATTTCTGTGCATTAATTTTGTATCCTGCTACTTTACCAAATTCATTGATTAGCTCTAGTAGTTTTCTGGTAGCATCTTTAGGATTCTCTATGTATAGTATCATGTCATCTGCAAACAGTGACAGCTTTACTTCTTCTTTTCCGATTTGGATTCCTTTTATTTCCTTTTCTTCTCTGATTGCTGTGGCTAAAACTTCCAAAACTATGTTGAATAAGAGTGGTGAGAGTGGGCAACCTTGTCTTGTTCCTGATCTTAGTGGAAATGCTTTCGGGTTTTCACCATTAAGGACAATGTTGGCTATGGGTTTGTCGTATATGACCCTTATTATGTTGAGGAAAGTTCCCTCTATGCCTACTTTCTGCAGGGTTTTTATAATAAATGGGTGTTGAATTTTGTCAAAAGCTTTCTCTGCATCTTTTGAGATGATCATATGGTTTTTCTCCTTCAATTTGTTAATATGGTGTATCACGTTGATTAATTTGCGTATATTGAAGAATCCTTGCATTCCCGGAATAAACCCCACTTGATCATGGTGTATGATCCATTTAATGTGCTGTTGGATTCTGTTTCCTTGTATTTTGTTGAGGATTTTTGCATCTATGTTCATCAGTAATATTGGCCTGCAGTTTTCTTTCTTTGTGACATTCTTATCTGGTTTTGGAATCAGAGTGATGGTGGCCTTGTAGAATGAGTTTGGGAGTGTTCCTCCCTCTGCTATATTTTGGAAGAGTTTGAGAAGGAAAGGTGTTAGTTGTTCTCTAACTGTTTGATAGAATTCGCCTGTGAAGCCACCTGGTCATGGGCTTTTGTTTGTCGGAAGATTTTTAAACAGAATTTCAATTTCAGTGTTTGTGTTTTGTCTGTTCATATTTTCGATTTCTTCCTGATTCACTCTTGGCAGATTGGGCATTTCTAAGAATTTGTCCATTTCTTCCAGGTTGTCCATTTTATTGGCATAGAGTTGCTTGTAGTAATCCCTCATGATTTTTTTTATTTCTGCAGTGTCAGTTGTTACTTCTCCTTTTTCATTTCTGATTCTATTGATTTGAGTCTTCTCCCTTTTTTTCTTGATGAGTCTGGCTAATGGTTTATCTATTTTGTTTATCTTCTCAAAGAACCAGCTTTTAGTTTTATTGATCTTTGCTATTGTTTCCTTCATTTCTTTTTCATTTATTTCTGATCTGATTTTTATGATTTCTTTCCTTCTGCTAACTCTGGGGTTTTTTTGTTCTTCTTTCTCTAATTGCTTGAGGTGCAAGGTTAGGTTGTTTATTCGAGATGTTTCCTGCTTCTTAAGGTGGGCTTGTATTGCTATAAACTTCCCTCTTAGAACTGCTTTTGCTGCATCCCATAGGTTTTGGGTCGTTGTATCTCCATTGTCATTTGTTTCTAGGTATTTTTTAATTTCCTCTTTGATTTCTTCAGTGATCACTTCGTTATTAAGTAGTGTATTGTTTAGCCTCCATGTGTTTGTATTTTTTACAGCTCTTTTCCTATAATTGATATCTAGTCTCATGGCGTTGTGGTCGGAAAAGATACTTGATACAATTTCAATTTTCTTAAATTTACCAAGGCTTGATTTGTGACCCAAGATATGATCTATCCTGGAGAATGTTCCATGAGCACTTGAGAAAAATGTGTATTCTGTTGTTTTTGGATGGAGTGTCCTATAAATATCAATTAAGTCCATCCTTTTTAATGTATCATTTAAAGATGCTGTTTCCTTATTTATCTTCATTTTGGATGATCTGTCCATTGGTGAAAGTGGGGTGTTAAAGTCTCCTACTATGAATGTGTTACTGTCGATTTCCCCTTTTATGGCTGTTAGTATTTGCCTTATGTATTGAGGTGCTCCTGTTTTGGGTGCATAAATATTTACAATTGTTATATCTTCTTCTGGTATCGATCCCTTGATCATTATGTAATGTCCATCTTTGTCTCTTGTAATAGTCTTTATTTTAAAGTCTATTTTGTCTGATATGAGAATTGCTACTCCAGCTTTCTTTTGGTTTCCATTTGCATGGAATATCTTTTTCCATCCCCTTACTTTCAGTCTGTATGTGTCTCTAGGTCTGAAGTGGGTCTCTTGTAGACAGCATATATATGGGTCTTGTTTTTGTATCCATTCAGCCAATCTGTGTCTTTTGGTTGGAGCATTTAGTCCATTTACATTTAAGGTAATTATCGATATGTATGTTCCTATTCCCATTTTCTTAATTGTTTTGGGTTCATTATTGTAGGTCTTTTCCTTCTCTTGTGTTTCTTGCTAGAGAAATTCCTGTAGCAGTTGTTGTAGAGCTGGTTTGGTGCTGCTGAACTCTCTCAGCTTTTCCTTGTCTGTAAAGGTTTTAATTTCTCCATCAAATCTGAATGAGATCCTTGCTGGGTAGAGTAATCTTGGTTGCAGGTTTTTCTCCTTCATCACTTTCAATATGTCCTGCCACGCCCCTCTGGCTTGCAGAGTTTCTACTGAAAGATCAGCTGTTAACCTTATGAGGATTCCCTTGTGTGTTATTTGTTGTTTTTCCCTTGCTGCTTTTAATATGTTTTCTTTGTATTTAATTTTTGACAGTTTGATTAATATGTGTCTTTGCATAGTTCACCTTGGATTTATCCTGTATGGGACTCTCTGTGCTTCCTGGACGTGATTAACTATTTCTTTTCCCATATTAGGGAGGTTTTCATCTATAATCTCTTCAAATATGTTCTCAGTCCCTTTCTTTTTCTCTTCTTCTTCTGGAACCCCTATAATTCGAATGTTGGTGCATTTAATGTTGTCCCAGAGGTATCTGAGACTGTCCTCAGTTCTTTTCATTCTTTTCTCTTTATTCTGCTCTGCAGCAGTTATCTCCACCATTTTATCTTCCAGGTCACCTATCCGTTCTTCTGCCTAAGTTATTCTGTTATTGATCCCATCTAGAGCATTTTTCATTTCATTTATTGTGTTGTTCATCATTGTTTGTTTCATCTTTGTTTCTTCTAGGTCCTTTTTTAATGTTTCTTGCATTTTGTCCATTCTATTTCCAAGACTTTGCATGATGTTTACTATCATTATTCTGAATTCTTTTTCAGATAGACTGCCTATTTCCTTTTCATTTGTTAGGTCTGGTGGGTTTTTATATTGCTCCTTCATCTGCTGTGTGTTTTTCTGTCTTCTCATTTTGCTTATCTTACTGTGTTTGGAGTCTCCTTTTTGCAGGCTACAGGTTCGTAGTTCCTGTTGTTTTTGGTCCCTGTCCCCAGTGGCTAAGGTTGGTTCAGTGGGTTGTGTAGGCTTCCTGGTGGAGGGGACTAGTGCCTGTGTTGTGGTGAATGAGGTTGGATCTTATCTTTCTGGTGGGCAGGTCCACGTCTGGTGGTGTGTTTTGGGGTGTCTGTCGACTTATTATGATTTTGGGCAGCCTCTCTGCTAATGGGTGGGTTTGTGTTCCTGTCTTGCTAGTTGTTTGGCATAGAATGTCCAGCACTGTAGCTTGCTGGTGGTTGAGTGAAGCTGGGTGCTGGTGTTGAGATGGAGATCTCTGGGAGATTTTAGCTGTTTGATATTATATGCAGTTGGGAGGTCTCTTGTGGATCAGTGTCCTGAAGTTGGCTCTCCCACCTCACAGGCACAACACTAACCCCTGGCTGCAGCACCAATAGCCTTTCATCCACACGGCTCAGAAGAAAAGAGAGAAAAAGTAGAAAGAAAGAATTGGTAGAAGTAGAAAGAAAGAAAGGAAGGAGCAAGGAGAGGAGCAAGCAAGGAAGGAGGGAAGGAAGAAAAAAAAGAAAGAAAGAAGATAAAGTAAAATAAAATAAAGTAAGATAAAATATAATAAAGTTATTTAAAAAAATTATTAAGAGGGAAAAAAACCCAAAAAAACAAGAAAACGAATGGATAGAAACCTGGAGCAAATGGTGGAAGCAAAGCTATACAGACAAAATCTCACACAGAAGCATACACATACACATTCACAAAAAGAGGAAAAGAGGAAAAAATCATATATCTTGCTCTCAAAGTCCACCTCAATTTGGGATGATTCGTTGTTTAAAGGAGGGAAGGAAGGAAAGAAAGAATGAAGATAAAGTAAAATAAAATAAGGTTATTAAAATAAAGAGTAATTATTAAGAAAAAAAAAAACCGACAGACAGATAGAACCCTCAGACAAATGGTGGAAGCAAAGCGATACAAAGAAAATCTCACACAGAAGCATACACATACACACAAATAAAGGAAAAGGGGAAAGAATAATAAATCTTGCTCTCAAAGTCCACCTCCTTAATTTGGGGTGATTCATTGTCTATTCATGTATTCCACAGATGCAGGGTACATCAAGTTGATTGTGGAGCTTTAATCTGCTGCTTCTGAGCCTGCTGGGAGAGATTTCCTTTTCTCTTCTTTGTTCTCACAGCTCCCAGGGGCTCAGCTTAGGATATGGCCCCGCCTGTGCCTGTAGGTCACAGGAGGGTGTCTGTTCTTTGCTCAGACAGGACGGGGTTAAAGTAGCTGCTGATTTGGAGGCTCTGGCTCACTCAGGCTGGGGGTAGGGAGGGTCACGGAGTGCAGGGTGAGCCTGAGGCGGCAGAGGCCAGCGTGATGTTGCATCAGCCTGAGGCTTGCCGTGCAGTCTCCCGCGGGAGTTGTCCCTGGATCCCGGGACCCTGGCAGTGGCGGGCTGCACAGGCTCCCCAGAAGGGGGGTGTGGATAGTGACCCGTGTTCGCACTCAGGCTTCTTGGTGGTGGCAGCAGAGGCCTTAGCGTCTCTTGCCTGTCTCTGGGGTCCGCGCTTTTAGCCGCGGCTCGCGCCCGTCTCTGGAGATCCTTTAAGCAGTGTTCTTAATGCCCTCTCCTCGCGCACCAGGAAATAAAGAGGGAAGAAAAAGTCTCTTGCCTCTTCGGCAGGTCCAGACTTTTCCCTGGACTCCCTCCCGGCCATCAGTGGTGCAGTAACCCCCTGCAGGTTGTGTTCACGCCGCCAACCCCAGTCCTGTCCCTGTGCTATGACCAAAGCCTCGCCTGCTCCGGCAGGAGAGCAGACAAGCCTCTCGGGCTGATGAGTGCCGGTCGGCCCTTATCCTCTGTCCTGGAATCTCTCTGCTTTGCCCTCCTTATCCCTGTTGCTGTGCTCTCCTCTGCGGCTCCAAAGCTCCACCCACCTCTGCCACCCACAGTCTTCACCCACGAAGGGGCTTGCTAGTGTGTGGACACTTTTCCTCCTTCACAGCTCACTCCCACTGGTGCAGGACCCGTCCTTATCCTTTTGTCTCTGTTTATTCTTTTTTCTTTTGCCCTGCCCAGGTACGTGGGGGGTTTCTTGCCTTTTGGGAGGTCTGAGGTCTTCTACCAGCGTTCAGTAGGTGTTCTGTAGGAGTTTTTCCACGTGTAGATGTGTTTCTGGTGTATCTGTGGGGAGGAAGGTGATCTCCGTGTCTTACTCTTCCACCATCTTCCCGGAAGTCTTGAGATATTATTGAAGATGTATACTTTTTAAAAATCATACTTTCTGTGATTAAGAACTGCTTAGAAATGGATTAAATATGCTAAAGTAAAAATGATCTTCTCCCTAGAGCTAGTAAAAGACTGAAACCCAGTAAGTAATCAGGAAATGTTCGTTGAATGAATCTGTTGGTGGGTAAATGAATTAATAAATTAATCTTCTACTCTCTCCCAGTGTGGTTAATTTCATCCTTTTAATAGCTGATGTTTGGTACTGGCACTCTTACATCTCATCTCTATCAGATGGTAGAGAAAGAAAAAGACTCACATTAGCCAAATGTTGCTAATTTTAACTCTTCAATATCTCATTAAATTGGGAACTTTAATTTATTGCATAGGAACATGTTAAGATATCTTAGGCATATATAGATAAAATTAATGCCTAGAAAGGCTAGACAAGGACTAATATACTAAATATTTAAAGAACACATAAATTCATAAGAGAAAGGTTTTTACCAAATAGGAAAAAAATGAGAGGACTTAAATGATGAGTTCACAGAAAAACAAGTGGCTTTATACATATGAAATGGTGCTTGGCCTCATACACTATTATACATCAGCATAAAAAAAAATAATAATTACCTTCAACTTTCAATATTCAGGAAAACAAATAAAAAGTTGGCCTGGAGTTAGGGAAACATGTCCTCTCATTTCTTTTGGTAGGAGTACAATTTGGTAACAAATTTACTGCACAATTTTGCAACATCTACCAATATTGAGAAGAAATTTATCCATTGACCTAGTAATCCCATTCAAAGGACTTTATTATACAAATATACTTGTACATTTTCACAGAGACATATATGCAATAATGTTATCAATGGTTAAAGAAAAGAGTTGTGAAATATCCTTTATTTCCACTAAGCATTTCCCTCTAGTTATCCATTTTTCCTAATATGAATATTTTATTTACATAATGAATACTAAGAAGGCTATAAAAACGTGGTTCTTTATGTGCTAAGATGGAAGGATCCAGTAGATACATTTAGTAAGAATAACATAAACCTCGATATTTATTTGCTTTTAGTGCATAAAACAATCATTTTGGTTAGTGTTCTTCAACTTCCTAAGGTAATAAATTGAAATCTTACCCTTGATCCAGTTATTTAGTAAATTTTGTCAACTACAAGAGGGTATTAGAATAGTTCAACGCAATTTACCCCAACTACTGGAGAATAAAATTAGAGTGATCTCTTACACTGACATGATTCTATCACTTTTCTATGGGTCCCATTGCAAAGTACTGTTTAATACCTGAGCTGGTAATCCAGTTCACAAGCAGTTCCTGGTAATATGAGAAAACAAGCTCTGGTTACTCTGATGAATACTTTAATCTGGTTCATGGGAAAATTAAATTCTCCTTGTCCTTCAGCTGATCAGATCAGGTCCATGAGATGTTGTGTATCTTTTTTAGCCAAAACACCAGCAAGGTTATTGTTCATTAAATTATCTACCCCATGGTCCACACTGTTATTTCATTTAAACATGTCCTACAGTAGTGAATCCCACAGACCTATTATCACTATATTTAAGATTATTGTCTTTAATTTGTTTCAAAGTCGCCAGCCCTTCTGCGTTGCCTCTAATATCTTATTTTCCGGCTGTACCAATGTACAATATAATTTTCTTTCTTTTTTTTCATGCTGTCCGTTTCCTTATAATTACATTGTTAGAGTGCTAATGACTCCATATTTCATTACCTTAAGTGTGCTTTTACCCTGTCCCCAGTTTCCTTACTTTAGTCCAGGATATCTATCTTATAGAAGATAACTTTAAGTTTCAGTTGTTCAGTAGTTCAGTTTAACTACTCCAGGTTACATAGTTCATGACAATGACAAATATCTACAATGATGGGTGACCTTGAAAATGACTGAGATTTTAATTTTGCTTGGATGTGATCTAAAATGCCAAAAGACAAAATATCTGGAAATTTCACAAAACTATGGCAAATTATTATTTTTTTTTCTATAGACAAATGTCTATAAGATAAAGTAGCATAGTAGGGGAGAGGGAAGACACAAAAACACTCTTTGGAGTGAGAACTGGTTTTGAATCTCAGCCTTACCCTACCTAATTACATCACATTGGAAAAGTTACATAAATTCCATGAGCTTTAGTTTACGTGTAAAATAGGTATAATTATGAATACTCACCAAGGTGTTCAACCCAACACTAATCAGGTGTTCAATAAATTTACATATTATTATTTAAATAGAAAGTCAATAGTTCCTTATAAGGATAAAGTTTTATTCTGGAGACAGAAATAGTTGAGAAAAATCAGACTGCAGGAACTATATGAATAACAAAGATTTGGAAAATAGTCTTATATTAATTAATTGGCAAAATATAAATATCATTTTATCATATATTTATCCTAACATCAACATATGTTTAAAAAAATAGGTAAATAAACATGGATGAAAGAAAAAAATTGAATACATTATGTTCTGAATGAACAACATAGTATAGAAAAAGAAAATGACAGTATTTAAAGCTAGAATCATTTTTGGCTCAACTATTGGGAAATTAGGAAAATTTCTGTTTTCTCATCTGTTAAACTGAAATGTTGAAGAAGAAGTTCCCTTAGGTTCTCTGTGGTTTCACCATTCTATAATAGAATGATATGTGGCCTTTTCCTGTCCAGGTGCCCTCTTTTACACTACCAGATACTTCTTAGTTCTTCCCTTGTTGGTATGTCCGTGATAAACAGTTTTGTTCACCTATATATACCTGGGCAATCTCTGTTTTTCTACTCAATTAGTTAAATTATGAAATTGCTTCTTAGCTCCTGATTTACAGCTTTGTGAAGGAGGGGCTTAGTCAATGGTGTGCTGTTAAATGTTTAACAACTAGGTTTCCAAAAAAAAGAAGAGAGAGAGAAAGAGTCCTGCTTTGAAGCATTTACCAATTTCTGTCGTGTAAATACTCCCACTGTGGTTTGTTTCAATCTGTCAATGTGACATTTCTGAAGGTAGAGATGGAAGAGATATGTATTAGCCCACCATTGTATAATACCCCACAAACAGATACAATAGACTTAAGAGCATAGATAACATAAAATGCAATAAAATAATTAGAAAGGGATATATTTTGAGTATTACCTTGCTTTTATTATAGTTTATTTAATTGAAAATTAATATAATTTAGTTTCTAATCCTGGCTGTGTTCAAAAATCAGCTTGCAAAATTCCTGAAAATTTAACAATTAGTTCTTTTGAGCTGGTATGAACTGACTACAGCACATCACTGACACTTAGTTCCAAAGTTTAATTGGAAGAGGCAGGATGTTCCAGCTACTGGGACTTTGAAGGGTTAGCTGATCTTCAGAAGGTTACATCTCTAACTCCAGGGAAGAAAAAGGAGAATTGGTAAATTACACAGTTTTGTATCAACTATTAGCAATGAAGTTTATGTTAGATGTCATCAATGGGTATTGTAATATACAACTTTTGTGTATGTTTAAATTTGTGTATGTATTATTCATCAATAGAAATTTTATAAAATTTAAAAATTGTCTTATTCCCTATACAATTCAACCCTTGAGAAGCTAAAAAGCAACTGGTAATAGAACTGGCAGCTATCTACCAATGAAGCAGAGTATTTATATGCATTTCCAAAAGTAACAAGTAATGATTAAAAGGAATTATAATTTTTTCAAGTCCTGATAAATTGTCAGAAATATGATTGTAATTAGGACAATGGGCAAGATGATCAGGTTCTATGTGATAAATTATTTGCTCTCAGTGTCTAATTCTGAGGGCACTGTCTCACCTGTTACAAAAAAATCTGTGTAGGTACAGATGGGCATTTGGAAGGATAAAACAGACCATAAAACATTCAAACTCGGTGTCAGATCTAAGGCAAGAATAAAATTAACATATAATTTGCATATCAGTAGTAGGTAAAAAGAACAATCCTGGTCTAAAACAAATAAAAAGAATAATGCCAAGGGCTCCCCTGGTGGCACAGTGCTTTGGAGTCTGCCTGCCGATGTAGGGGACACGGGTTCGTGCCCCTGTCCAGGAGGATCCCACATGCCGCAGAGCGGCTGGGCCCATGAACCATGGCCGCTGAACCTGCGCGTCCAGAGCCCGTGCTCCACAACAGGAGAGGCCACAGCATGAGAGGCCCACGTACCGAAAATAACAAAAAACAAAAACTTAACTTCCCTGGTGGCGCAGTGTTTGAGAGTCCACCTGCCGATGCAGGGTACACAGGTTTGTGCCCCAGTCCGGGAAGATCCCACATGCCATGGAGCGACTAGGCCCGTGAGCCATGGCCACTGAGAGTGCATGTCTGGAGCCTGTGCTCCACAATGGGAGAGGCCACAACAGTGAGAGGTCCGTGTACCACAAAAAAATAAAAAATAAAAAATAAAGAATGCCAATATTATCTTAAACGTTTATTTTGGCGAATCATCTCAATCGATCCATAGTTGGTTTGATAAAATTGCTAACATATTTCCCAAAGTTGCCTCATAAATGAAATTGACGTATGCCTCAGGGGTTGTGCTGCTTCCAGAGAAAAAGAAAACCAGATTGATATGGGCAAAAATGTAATGAACAGCAAGGTAGGTGTAGCAACTGGGGGAGGCATTACTGATCTGAAAAAAGCTGCAGAGTTGGTTAATAGAACATGGAAGCCCTAGGTGCAAGGTAAACAGGTTACAAACAAGAACATTTCTCAATTTAAACAACAAAATGAAATAAGAATGTATAATCAGGAAGCTAAGGGCAGTTACACAAGTAAAAAAAAAAAAACAAAACAGAATTTTGCCAAGTTCTGAATTTAATTCAGTTTTCAAACTTAGAACTTATTGTTTGAGAGGAGGACTAGATACCCAGGAGGAAGGTATACCACAGCAATGGTATGTGGTGATGATTCTCCCAGTTCTTACCGAAAAGAATCCATGGCCATTTACATAAGTAACATACATGATGGAAGAGAAAAACTCAAACATTTTTGAGATTGTTGATCATAAGTTATCTATCATCAATACCCAGAAACTGAAAGCTTCATCATGTCCCCACTGCACCATTAAATTTGGGTCAAATGAGAAAATAGAATACGCGACCAGGTTTTTGCCACAGAGGATCAGTTGGCTCCATTGACCCACTCAATGGTCATTTCTCTGGTCCTCAAATGTATACTTAAAATATAACTGGTTGTTGGAAGAACACCCATATTAGCTCCTCCACTTGTGGGATAAAAGCAAAGGTCATGTGACAGGTTCCAATACTGCCCATCCCTAGGGCAAAATGACAAATCAAAAATTGCCACTCGGGCTGTGGAAAGATGGTGGAGGAGTAAGACGTGGAGATCACCTTCCTCCCCACAAATACACCAGAAATACATCTACATGTGGAACAGCTCCTACAGAACACCTACTGAATGCTGGCAGAAGACCTCAGACCTCCCAAAAGGCAAGAAACTCCCCATGTATCTGGGTAGGGCAAAAGAAAAAATTAATTAAAAACAGAGACAATAGAATAGGGACGGCACCTGTACCAGTGGGAGGGAGCTGTGAAGGAGGAAAGGTCTCCACACACTAGGAAGCCCCTTCACGGGCAGAGATTGCGTGAAGCGGAGCGGGGAACTTCAGAGCTGCGGAGGAGAGCACAGCAACAGGGGTGCGGAGGGCAAAGCGGAGAGATTCCCGCATAGAGGATCGGTGCCAACCGGCACTCACCAGCCCGAGAGGCTTGTGTGCTCACCCGCCGGTTGGCGGCTTGAACATAGCCCGAAGGGGTTAGTGCGCCACGGCTAGCCGGGAGGGAGTCCGGGGAAAAGGCTGCACCTGCCGAGGAGG
Organism: Lipotes vexillifer; assembly: GCF_000442215.2. Classification (NCBI taxonomy): domain Eukaryota; kingdom Metazoa; phylum Chordata; class Mammalia; order Artiodactyla; family Lipotidae; genus Lipotes; species Lipotes vexillifer. Next base: position 140,990 of record NW_006780314.1, read on the forward strand.
CAAGAGACTTTTTCTTTCCTCTTTGTTTCCTGGTGCGCGAGGAGAGGGAATTCAGAGCGCTGCCTAAAGGAACTCCAGAAACGGGCGCGAGCCGCGGCTAAAAGCACGGACCTCAGAGACGGGCGCGAGCCGCGGCTAAAAGCTCGGAAGCCAGAGACTGGCGCGAGCCGCGGCTAAAAGCTCGGAAGCCAGAGACTGGCGCGAGCCGCGGCTAAAAGCTCGGAAACCAGAGACGGGCACGAGCCGCGGCTGAAAGCGCGGACTCCAGAGACGGGCGGGAGACGCTAAGGGTGCTGCTGCCGCCACCAAGGGGCCTGTCTGCGAGCATAGGCGACTATGCCCACCCCTCTTCCGGGGAGCCTGTGCAGCCTGCCACTGCCAGGTTCCCGGGATCCAGGGACAATTTCTCAGGGAGCACTCACGGCGGGCCTCAGGCTGCTGCAATGTCACGCCGACTTCTGCCGCCGCAGGCCCGCCCCGCACTCCGTGCCCCTCCCTGCCCCCGGCCTGAGTGGGCCAGAGCCCCCGAGTCAGCGGCTCCTTTAACCCCGTCCTGTCTGAGCAAAAAACAGACGCCCTCCAGCGACCTACACGCAGAGGCAGGGCCAAATCGAAAGCTGAGCCCCTGTGAGCTGTGAGAACAAAGAAGAAAAAGGGAAATCTCTCCCAGCAGCCTCAGAAACAGCGGATTAAAGCTACACAATCAATTTGATGTACCCTGCCTCTGTGGAATACATGAATAGACAGCGAATCATCCCAAATTGAGGAGGCGGACTTCTAGAGCAAGATCTATGATTTTTTCCCCTTTTCCTCTTTTTGTGAATGTGTATGTGTATGCTTCTGTGTGAGATCTTGTCTGTATAGGTTTGCTTCCACCATTTGTCCCAGCGTTCTATCCGACCATTGTTTTTTTCTTTTTTTAATTTTTTTCTTAATAATTAATTTTAATTTAAAGAACTCTATTATACTTTACCTTCTTTCTATCTTTCCTTCCTTCCTTCCCTTTTTGAGACAACGAATCGTCCCAAATTGAGGAGGTGGACTTGGAGAGCAAGTTTTATGATTTTTTCCACTTTACCTCTTTTTGTGAGGGTATATGTGTATGCTTCTATGTAAGATTTTGTCTCTATAACTTTGCTTCCACCATTTGTCCTAAGGTTCTATCCTTCCCTTTTTTTTTTCCTCTAAATAATTATTTTTTTAATTCAATAACTTTATTATACTTTATTTTATTTTACTGTATCTTCTTTCTTTCTGTATTTTTTCCTTCCTTCCCTCATTCCTTCCTTCCTTCCCTCCTCCCTCCCTCCCTCCTTTCTTTCCTTCTTGCCTTCTTCCTTTCTTTTCTTCTTTCTTTCTTTCTTCCTTCCCTCCTTCCTTCCTTCCCTCCTCTCTTTCTTTCTTTCTTTCTTTCTTTCCTATTTCCTCCTACTTATACTAATTCTCTCTACTTTCTCTCCCTTTTATTCTGAGCCGAGTGGATGAAAGGCTCTTGCTGCTCCAGCCAGGAGTCAGGACTCTGCCTCTGAGGTGGGAGAGCCAACTTCAGAACACTCGTCAAGAAGAGACCTCCCAGCCCCACATAATATCAAACGGCGAAAATCTCCCAGAGATCTCCATCTCAACACCAGCACCCAGCTTCGCTCAACGACCAGCAAGCTACAGTGCTGGACAACCTATGCCAACCATATAGCAAAACAGGAACACAACCCCACCCACTAGCAGAGAGGCTGCCTAAAATCATAATAAGTCCACAGACACCCCAAAACACACCACCAGACGTGGACCTGCCCACTAGAGAGACAAGATCTAGGCTCATTCATACACCACAACACAGGCACTAGTCCCCTCCTTCCTTCCCTCATTCCTTCCTTCCTTCCCTCCTCCCTCCCTCCCTCCTTTCTTTCCTTCTTGCCTTCTTCCTTTCTTTTCTTCTTTCTTTCTTTCTTCCTTCCCTCCTTCCTTCCTTCCCTCCTCTCTTTCTTTCTTTCTTTCTTTCTTTCCTATTTCCTCCTACTTATACTAATTCTCTCTACTTTCTCTCCCTTTTATTCTGAGCCGAGTGGATGAAAGGCTCTTGCTGCTCCAGCCAGGAGTCAGGACTCTGCCTCTGAGGTGGGAGAGCCAACTTCAGAACACTCGTCAAGAAGAGACCTCCCAGCCCCACATAATATCAAACGGCGAAAATCTCCCAGAGATCTCCATCTCAACACCAGCACCCAGCTTCGCTCAACGACCAGCAAGCTACAGTGCTGGACAACCTATGCCAACCATATAGCAAAACAGGAACACAACCCCACCCACTAGCAGAGAGGCTGCCTAAAATCATAATAAGTCCACAGACACCCCAAAACACACCACCAGACGTGGACCTGCCCACTAGAGAGACAAGATCTAGCCTCATACACCACAACACAGCCACTAGTCCCCTCCACCAGGAAGCCTACACAACGCACTGAACCAACCTTAGCCACTGGAGACAGACATCAAAAACAACGGGAGCTACGAACTTGCAGCCTGCAAAAAGGTGAACCCAATCACAGTAAGATAAGCAAAATGAGAAGACAGAAAAACACACAGCAGATGAAGGAGCAGGATAAAAACCCACCAGACCTAACAAATGAAGAGGAAATAGGCAGTCTACCTGAAAAAGAGTTCAGAATAATGATAGTAAAGATGATCCAAAATCTTGGAAATAGAATGGACAAAATGCAAGAAGCAGTTAACAAGGACCTAGAAGAAATAAAGATGAAACAGACAATGATGAACAACACAATAAATGAAATGAAAAATACTCTAGATGGGATCAATAGCAGAATAAATGAGGCAGAAGAACGGATAAGTGACCTGGAAGATAAAATAGTGGAAATAACTACTGCAGAGCAGAATAAAGAAAAAAGAATGAAAAGAACTGAGGACAGTCTCAGAGACCTCTGGGACAACATTAAACGCACCAACATTCGAATTATAGGGGTTCCAGAAGAAGAAGAGAAAAAGAAAGGGACTGAGAAAATATTTGAAGAGATTATAGTTGAAAACTTCCCTAATATGGGAAAGGAAATCGTTAATCAAGTCCAGGAAGCACAGAGAGTCCCATACAGGATAAATTCAAGGAGAAATACGCCAAGACACATATTAATCAAACTGTCAAAAACTAAATACAAAGAAAGCATATTAAAAGCAGCAAGGGAAAAACAACAAATAACACACAAGGGAATCCCCATAAGGTTAACAGCTGATCTCTCAGCAGAAACTCTACAAGCCAGAAGGGAGTGGCAGGACATACTGAAAGTGATGAAGGAGAAAAACCTGCAACCAAGATTACTCTACCCAGCAAGGATCTCATTCAGATTTGATGGAGAAATTAAAACCTTTACAGACAAGCAAAAGCTGAGAGAGTTCAGCACCACCAAACCAGCTTTACAACAAATGCTAAAGGAACTTCTCTAGACAAAAACACAAGAGAAGGAAAAGTCCTATAATAACGAACCCAAAACAATTTAGAAAATGGGAATAGGAACATACATATCGATAATTACCTTAAATGTAAATGGACTAAATGCTCCCACCAAAAGACACAGATTGGCTGAATGGATACAAAAACAAGACCCATATATATGCTGTCTACAAGAGACCCACTTCAGACCTAGAGACACATACAGACTGAAAGTAAGGGGATGGAAAAAGATATTCCATGCAAATGGAAACCAAAAGAAAGCTGGAGTAGCAATTCTCATATCAGACAAAATAGACTTTAAAATAAGGACTATCAGAAGAGACAAAGAAGGACACTACATAATGATTAAGGGATCGATCCAAGAAGAAGATATAACAATTGTAAATATTTATGCACCCAACATAGGAGCACCTCAATACATAAGGCAAAAACTAGCAGCCATAAAAGGGGAAATCGACAGTAACACATTCATAGTAGGGGACTTCAACACCCCACTTTCACCAATGGACAGATCATCCAAAATGAAAATAAATAAGGAAACACAAGCTTTAAATGATACATTAAACAGGATGGACTTAATTGATATTTATAGGACACTCCATCCAAAAACAACAGAATACACATTTTTCTCAAGTGCTCATGGAACATTCTCCAGGATAGATCATATCTTGGGTCACAAATCAAGCCTTGGTAAATTTAAGAAAATTGAAATTATATCAAGTATCTTTTCCGACCACAACGCCATGAGATTAGATATCAATTATAGGAAAAGAGCAGTAAAAAATACAAACACATGGAGGCTAAACAATACACTACTTAGTAACGAAGTGATCACTGAAGAAATCAAAGAGGAAATTAAAAAATACCTAGAAACAAATGACAATGGAGATACAACGACCCAAAACCTATGGGATGCAGCAAAAGCAGTTCTAAGAGGGAAGTTTATAGCAATACAAGCCCACCTTAAGAAGCAGGAAACATCTCGAATAAACAACCTAACCTTGCACCTCAAGCAATTAGAGAAAGAAGAACAAAAAAACCCCAGAGTTAGCAGAAGGAAAGAAATCATAAAAATCAGATCAGAAATAAATGAAAAAGAAATGAAGGAAACAATAGCAAAGATCAATAAAACTAAAAGCTGGTTCTTTGAGAAGATTAACAAAATTGATAAACCATTAGCCAGACTCATCAAGAAAATAAGGGAGAAGACTCAAATCAATAGAATCAGAAATGAAAAAGGAGAAGTAACAACTGACACTGCAGAAATACAAAAAATCATGAGGGATTACTACAAGCAACTCTATGCCAATAAAATGGACAATCTGGAAGAAATGGACAAATTCTTAGAAATGCACAAACTGCCAAGACTGAATCAGGAAGAAATAGAAAATATGAACAGACCAATCACAAACACTGAAATTGAAACTGTGATTAAAAATCTTCCAACAAACAAAAGCCCAGGACCAGATGGCTTCACAGGCGAATTCTATCAAACATTTAGAGAAGAGCTAACACCTATTCTTCTCAAACTCTTCCAAAATATAGCAGAGGGAGGAACACTCCCAAACTCATTCTACGAGGCCACCATCACCTTGATACCAAAACCAGACAAGGATGTCACAAAGAAAGAAAACTACAGGCCAATATCACTGATGAACATAGATGCAAAAATCCTCAACAAAATACTAGCAAACAGAATCCAACAGCACATTAAAAGGATCATACACCATGATCAAGTGGGGTTTATTCCAGGAATGCAAGGATTCTTCAATATACGCAAATCTATCAATGTGATTAACCATATTAACAAATTGAAGGAGAAAAACCATATGATCATCTCAATAGATGCAGAGAAAGCTTTTGACAAAATTCAACACCCATTTATGATAAAAACCCTGCAGAAAGTAGGTGTAGAGGGAACTTTCCTCAATATAATAAAGGCCGTATATGACAAGCCCACAGCCAACATCATCCTCAATGGCGAAAAACTGAAAGCATTTCCACTAAGGTCAGGAACAAGACAAGGTTGCCCACTCTCACCACTCTTATTCAACATAGTTTTGGAAGTTTTAGCCACAGCAATCAGAGAAGAAAAGGAAATAAAAGGAATCCAAATCGGAAAAGAAGAAGTAAAGCTGTCACTGTTTGCAGATGACATGATACTATACATAGAGAATCCTAAAGATGCTACCAGAAAACTACTAGAGCTAATCAATGAATTTGGTAAAGTAGCAGGATACAAAATTAATGCACAGAAATCTCTGGCATTCCTATATACTAATGATGAAAAATCTGAAAGTGAAATCAAGAAAACACTCCCATTTACCATTGCAACAAAAAGAATAAAATATCTAGGAATAAACCTACCTAAGGAGACAAAAGACCTGTATGCAGAAAATTATAAGACACTGATGAAAGAAATTAAAGATGATACAAACAGATGGAGAGATATACCATGTTCTTGGATTGGAAGAATCAACATTGTGAAAATGACTCTACTTCCCAAAGCAATCTATAGATTCAATGCAATCCCTATCAAACTACCACTGGCATTTTTCACAGAACTAGAACAAAAAATTTCACAATTTGTATGGAAACACAAAAGACCCCGAATAGCCAAAGCAATCTTGAGAACAAAAAATGGAGCTGGAGGAATCAGGCTGCCTGACTTCAGACTATACTACAAAGCTACAGTAATCAAGACAGTATGGTACTGGCACAAAAACAGAAAGATAGATCAATGGAATAGGATAGAAAGCCCAGAGATAAACCCATGCACATATGGTCACCTTATCTTTGATAAAGGAGGTAGGAATGTACAGTGGAGAAAGGACAGCCTCTTCAATAAGTGGTGCTGGGAAAACTGGACAGGTACATGTAAAAGTATGAGATTAGATCACTCCCTAACACCATACACAAAAATAAGCTCAAAATGGATTAAAGACCTAAATGTAAGGCCAGAAACTATCAAACTCTTAGAGGAAAACATAGGCAGAACACTCTATGACATAAATCACGCAAGATCCTTCTTGACCCATCTCCTAGAGTAATGGAGATAAAAACGAAAATAAACAAATGGGACCTAATGAAACTTCAAAGCTTTTGCACAACAAAGGAAACCATAACGAAGACCAAAAGACAGCCCTCAGAATGGGAGAAAATATTTGCAAATGAATCAACTGACAAAGGATTAATCTCTAAAATTTACAGCCAGATCATGCAGCTCAATAACAAAAAAAATACACAACCCAATCCAAAAATTGGCAGAAGACCTAAATAGACATTTCTCCAAAGAAGATATACAGACCGCCAACAAACACATGAAAGAATGCTCAACATCATTAATCATTAGAGAAATGCAAATCAAAACTACAATGAGATATCATCTCACACCAGTCAGAATGGCCATCATCAAAAAATCTAGAAACAATAAATGCTGGAGAGGGTGTGGAGAAAAGGGAACACTCTTGCACTGCTGGTGGGAATGTGAATTGGTTCAGCCACTATGGAGAACAGTATGGAGGTTCCTTAAAAAACTACAAATAGAACTACCATATGACCCAGCAATCCCACTACTAGGTATATACCCTGAGGAAACCAGAATTCAGAAAGAGTCATGTACCAAAATGTTCATTGCAGCTCTATTTACAATAGCCCGGAGATGGAAACAACCTAAGTGCCCGTCGTCGGATGAATGGATAAAGAAGATGTGGCACATATATACAATGGAATATTACTCAGCCATAAAAAGAAACGAAATTGAGCTATTTGTAATGAGGTGGATAGATCTAGAGTCTGTCATACAGAGTGAAGTAAGTCAGAAAGAGAAGGACAAATACCGTATGCTAACACATATATATGGAATTTAAGAAAAAAAAAATGTTATGAAGAACCTAGGGGTAAAACAGGAATAAAGACAGAGACCTACTGGAGAACAGACTTGAGGATATGGGGAGGGGGAAGGGTGAGGTGTGTTAGGGCGAGAGAGAGACATGGACATATATATACTAACAAACGTAAGGTAGATAGCCAGTGGGAAGCAGCCGCATGGCACAGGGAAACCGGCTCGGTTCTTTGTGGCTGTCTGGAGGGGTGGGATAGGGAGGGTGGGAGGGAGGGAGACAAAGAGGGAAGAGATATGGGAACATATGTATATGTATAACTGACTCACTCTGTTATAAAGCAGAAACTAACACACCATTGTAAAGCAATTATACCCCAATAAAGATGTTAAAAAAAAAAAATTGCCACTCAAAGAGCTAAGGTACACAGGAGAGCAGTTCTCCTATATCTTTATTTATTGCCTATTGTGGATCTTGCAGAGGCTAGAGAAAACCTAGAGGAGAATATTAAACTATCCCAAGCTCAATAATATTTTATTCCCAAATGCAGCTGCCATGCTTATCTTTGTTCATATATATGGAATGCTGTCATTTAACTGGTGCATATATTTTTATTTATTCCTGTCAGAAAGAAGGATAAGAAATATTTGGCATACATATGAGAACAAAAAGTAAAACAGTTTACATCTTACTCCAAATTCTAATAAAATTTTATTAACAGAAATAGGTATACAGCTGGATATTTCCCACCACCTACAGTTCTCCAATTTTTTGTACAGTGACCAAGAGGGGTAAGGAGATAAATCTTAAGGGTTTGTGTACTTCATCTGTTGTTTTTTGAGGAAGAGGATTTTTATTTTCCTTCAAGTAAGAGAGATGGGAGTGGGGGAAAGAGGATTCTAACCAATAATGGGGAGGATGAAGCCATTATTTTAAACCCAAAGAATTCAGGGAAATTGGATATTTATGATTTATGAGTATATCAATACAAATACATGGGTGTCCTCTTTCCATGTCTCCTTCCCAATCAGGACACTGACCCTGGCATATCAGATTTTCAGGGGTTGCAATATTACCCTTCTCTGGAATTCTTTCACAATTCTGCTTAAGACCAGAGCCTTGTTATCAGCTTTCTTGGTCCTCTGTTCACAGGAGATAATAGTCCTTTTACAGTCTACTAAGGAGGTCCTGTGACTTTCATCCTTAGCCTTTAATGGATAATTAATTAACTTCTACCTTTTATTGATTTTCACCAAATCATCTACTGCCCTCAACAGCCTTCAAATTCTATGGTGCTTAGAATTATTATCTCCCTCTGAAATTATCAAAAGTATGATGCATTATCCTAGGCCATGCATTGCTTTCCATCACTATGCCATTCCATATTAGCACCAATGAAATATTTAACAAATCTGCTACTACATGACAGAGACTATCAGTGCTCTGTCTCCCATCAGTGATCAGGTCCTCATTGCTAGTCAGCTAGTGAGTGATTCTACTCTAAAATTCCATTTCATACTCTACTTTCTTGGACCACTCTTACACCAACTGTTGTAGGTGAGAACTCCTTAGGAAACAGATTTCTGAAATAGAGTTGTATTGTAAGCATTCTTGAATCCACACCTTTTGGGCAGTTAAAAACAGGATTAAGTACAAGGTTAAATTGGGACATAATGAATTTATCTTATAAATCTCAGTCTTTGAGTGAGTCTGAGGTTGAGATAGCCCTTCAGAATTTCCCTGAATTAGAGCAAGAGGGACAGACTTAAACTGTTGCACTAACCAGCCACTGGATGCAAGATATCCCTGTGAAGACGATGAGACTTTGGGTAAGATGGCTTTCTTTGGCCAAGGGTAATGTACAGAAGGGAGGTTTCAGTGAGAATCTGTAAGCCATCAACTCTCTAAGACAATAAATCTTGTAAGTTAGGTGGAGGATGAAAACTGGGTGGCACAACACAGTGTCTGCTATAGGGAAGTGATTCTGGAAGAAGTAATAATGAAGAAGGTCTTTGTCTTGTGAATGGATAGGATTTCAAAGGTTAGGAAAAAGAAAGTTCATAAACAAAGGTCAAGAGACAAGAAAGGAAAAAATTGTAAAAGAAATGGCAAGGGGTCTATTCATTTGGTAGAACCATAATTAGACAAATGTATTGCAGTTGTGAAAGATGAGAGTACTCATATCCATGCACAGAGAGCTATGAGAAGTCAGGTTAGGCAGTTTGAAATATATAGGGTGTCTCTTTTCTTTTCTTTAAAATATGTTTCAGGTGTATAGCATTAAAATTCAGCATCTCTGTACCTACAAAGTGATCAGTACCAAAAGTCTAGGTACTATCCATTGCCATACAGTTGACCCCCTTCACCTATTTTGCTTACTCTGATCCCTCTTCCCCTCTGGTAACCACTAATCGGTTCTTTGTTACTGTTTGTTTGTTTGTTTTTATTTTGTTTGTTCATTTGTTTTATTTTTTTAGATTACATACATGAGTAAAATCATATGGTATTTGTCTTTCTCCATCTGACACATTTCACTTAGTACAACGCCCTCAAGGTCCATTCATATTGTCACAAATGGCAGGATTTCATCTTTTTTTAATAGTTCAGTATGAGGGGAAGATGGCAGAAGGGAGGGGAAGATGGCGGAAGAGCAAGATGTGGAGATCACCTTTCTGCCTACAGATACACCAGAAATACATCTACACGTGGAACAGCTCCTACAGAACACCTACTGAATGCTGGCAGAAGACCTCAGACCTCCCAAAAGGCAAGAAACTCCCCACGAACCTGGGTAGGGCAAAAGAAAAAAGAATAAACAGAGACAAAAGAATAAGGATGGGACCTGTACCAGTGAGAGGGAGCTGTGAAGGAGGAAAGATTTCCACACACTAGGAAGCCCCTTCGCGGGCGAGACTGCGGGTGGCAGAGGGGGAAGCTTCGGAGCCGCGGAGGAAAGCACAGCAACAGGGGTGTGGAGGGCAAAGTGGAGAGATTCCCGCCCAGAGGATCAGTGCAGACCGGCACTCACCAGCCCGAGTCTTGTCTGCTCACGCGCCAGGGCGGGCGGGCCTGGGAGTTGAGGATTAGGCTTCCGTCAGAGTGCAGGGAGAGGACTGGGGTTGGTGGCGTGAACACAGCCTGCAGGGGGTTAGTGCACCACTGCTAGCCGGGAGGGACTCTGGACCTGCCAAAGAGGCAAGAGACATTTTCTTCCCTCTTTGTTTCCTGGTGCGCGAGGACAGGGGATTAAGAGTGCTACTTAAAGGAGCTCCAGAGACGGGTGCGAGCTACGGCTAAAAGTGCGGACCCCAGAGACAGGCAAGAGACGCTAAGGCCTCTGCTGCCACCACCAAGAAGCATGTGGGCGAGCACAGGTCACTATCCACACCTCCCTTCCGGGGAGCCTGTGCAGCCCGCCACTGCCAGAGTCCCGTGATCCAGGAACAATTTCCCTGGGAGAATGCACGGCACGCCTCAGGCTGGTGCAACATCATGCTGGCCTCTGCCACCGCAGGCTTGCCCTGCATCGGCACCCCTCCCTCCCCCGGCCTGAGTGAGCCAGAGCCCCGAATCAGGCTCCTTTAACCCCGTCCTGTCTGAGCGAAGAACCTACTGGTGGTGACCTACAAGCAGCTGGTGACCTACAAGCAGAGTCGGGGCCAGATCCAAAGCTGATCCCTGGGAGCTGTGCAAACACAGAAGAGAAAGGGAAATCTCTCCCAGCAGCCTCAGAAGTAGCGGATTAAAGCTCCACAATCAACTTGATGTCCCTGCATCTGTGGAATACATGAATAAACAATGAATCATCCTAAATTGAGGAAATGGACTTTGAAAGGAAGATTTATGATATTTTTCCCCTTTTCCTGTTTTTGTGAGTGTCTATGTGTATGCTTCTGTGTGAGATTTTGTCTGTATAGCTTTGCTTCCACCATTTGTCCTAGGGTTCTAGTCATCCGTTTTTTGTTTGTGTTTTAAATTTTTTTCTTAATACTTATTTTTTATTTTTAATAACTTTATTATATTTTATCTTACTTTATTTTATTTTACTTTATCTTCCTTCTTTCTTTCTTTTTTTCTTCCTTCTCTCCTTCCTTCCTTTCTCCCTCCCTCTCTCCCTTCCTCCTTTCTGTCTTTCTTTCCTTCTGTCTATCCTTCTGTTTTTCTTTCTTTCTACTTCTACTAATTCTTTCTTTCCACATTTTCTACCTTTTATTCTGAGCTGTGTGGATGAAAGGCTCTTGGTGCTGAATCCAGGAGTCAGTGTTGTGCCTCTGAGGTGGGAAAGGCAACTTCAGGACACTGGTCCACAAGAGACCTCTCACCTCCACATAATATCAAATGGTGAAAATCTCCCAGAGAACTCCATATCAACACCAACACCCAGCTTCACTCAACGACCAGCAAGCTACAGTGCTGGACGCCCTATGAGAAACAACTAGCAAGACAGGAACACAACACCACCCATTAGCAGAAAGGCTGCCTAAAATCATAATAAGTCCACATACACCTCAAAACACACCACCAGACGTGGACCTGCCCACTAGAAAGACAAGATCCAGCTTAATCCACCAGAACACAGGCACTAGTCCCGGTCAACATGAAGCCTACACAACCCACTGAACCAGTTAGCCGCTGGGGACAGAGACCAAAAACAACAGGAAATATGAACCTGCAGCCTACAAAAAGGAGACCCCAAACACAGCAAGATAAGCAAAATGAGAGGACAGAAAAACATACAGCAGATGAAGGAGCAAGATAAAAACCCAACAGACCTAACAAATGAAGAGGAAATAGGCAGTCTACCTGAAAAATAATTCAGAATAATGATAGTAAAGATGATCTAAAATCTTGGAAATAGAATAGACAAAATGCAAGAAACATTTAAAAAGGACCTAGAAGAACTAAAGAGGAAACAAACAATGATGAACAACACAATAAATGAAATGAAAAATACTCTAGATGGGATCAATAGCAGATGAATGGAGGCAGAAGAACAGATAAGTGACCTGGAAGATAAAATAGTGGAAATAACTACTGCTGAGCAGAATAAAGAAAAAAGAATGAAAAGAACTGAGGACAGTCTCAGAGACCTCTGGGACAACATTAAATGCACCAACATTCGAATTTAGTGGTTCCAGAAGAAGAAGAGAAAAGAAAGGGACTGAGAACATATTTGAAGAGATTATAGTTGAAAATTTCCCTAACGTGGGAAAGGAAATAGTTAATAAAGCCCAGGAAGCACAGAGAGTCCAATACAAGATAAATCCAAGGAGAAATTCGCCAAGACACATATTAATCAAACTGTCAAAAACTAAATACAAAGAAAACATATTAAAAGCGAATGAAAAACAATAAATTACACAAAAGGGAATCCCATAATGTTAACAGCTGATCTTTAAACAGAAACACTGCAAGCCAGAAGAGACTGGTAAGACATATTTAAAGTGATGAAGGAGAAAAACTTACAACCCAGATTACTCTACCCAACAAGGATCTCATTCAGATTTGATGGAGAAATTAAAACCTTTACAAACAAGCAAAAGCTGAGAGAGTTCAGCACCACCAAACCAGCTTTACAACAAATGCCAAAGGAACTTCTCTAGGCAAGAAACACAAGAGAAGGAAAAGACCTACAATAACAAACCCAAAACAATTAAGAAAATGGGAATAGGAACATACATATGATAATTACCTTAAAGGTAAAGGGAATAAATGTTCCCACCAAAAGACACAGATTGGCTGAATGAATACAAAAACAAAACCCATATATATGCTGTTTAAAAGAGACCCACTTCAGACCTAGAGACACATACAGACTGAAAATAAGGGAATGGAAAAAGATATTCCATGCAAATGGAAACCAAAAGAAAGCTGGAGTAGCAATTCTCATATCAGACAAAATAGACATTAAAATAAAGCCTATTAGAAGAGAAAAGAAGGACACTACATAATGATCAAGGGATCGGTCCAAAAAGAAGATATAACAATTGTAAATATTTATGCACCCAACATAGGAGCACCTCAATACATAAGGCAAATACTAACAGCCACAAAAGGGGAAATCAACAGTACACATTCACAGTAAGGGAATTTAACACCCCACTTTCACCAATGAACAGATCATCCAAAATGAAAATAAATAAGGAAACACAAGCTTTAAATGATACATTAAACAAGATGGACTTAATAGATATTTATGGGACACTCCATCCAAAAACAACAGAACACAAATTATTCTCAAGTGCTCATGGAAAATTCTCCAGGATAGATCACATCTTGGGTCACAAATCAAGGCTTGGTAAATTTAAGAAAATTTAAATTGTATCAATTATCTTTTCTGAACACAACACTGTGAGACTAGATATCAATTCGAAGAAAAGATCTGTAAAAAATACAAACACATGGAGGCTAAACAATACACTACTCAAAGACAAAGTGATCACTGAAGAAATCAAAGAGGAAATAAAATAAATACCTAGAAACAAATGACAATGGAGACACGATGACCCAAAACCTATGGGATGCAGCAAAAGCAGTTCTAAGGGGGAGGTTTATAACAATACAATCCTACCTTAAGAAACAGGAAACATCTCAAATAAACAACCTAACCTTGTACCTAAAGCAATTAGAGAAAGAAGAAGAACAACAACAACAAAAAAACAACTCCAAAGTTAGCAAAAGGAAAGAAATCTTAAATATCAGATCAGAAATAAATGAAAAAGAAATGAATCTAATGATATGAAAGATCAATAAAACTAAGTGCTGGATCTTTGAGAAGATAAACAAAATTGATAAACCATTAGCCAGACTCATCAAGAAAAAAAGGGAGAAGACTCAAAACAATAGAAATAGAAATGAAAAAGGAGAAGTAACAACTGACACTGCAGAAATAAAAAAGATCATGAGATATTACTACAAGCAACTCTATGCCAATAAAATGGACAATCTGGAAGAAAAGGACAAATTCTTAGAAATGCACAACCTACCAAGACTGAGTCAGGAAGAAACAGAAAATAAGAACAGACCAATCACAAGCACTGAAATTGAAACTGTGATTAAAAATTTTCCAACAAACAAAGGCCCAGTACAAGATGGCTTCACAGGCGAATTCTATCAAACAGTTAGAGAACAGCTAACACCTATACTTCTCAAAGTCTTCCAAAATATAGCAGAGGGAGGAACACTCCCAAACTCATTCTACAAGGCTACAATCACCTTGATACCAAAACCAGACAAGGATATCACAAAGAAAGAAAACTACAGGCCAATATCACTGATGAACATTGATGCAAAAATCCTCAACAAAATACTAAAAAACAGAATCCAACAACACACTAAAAGGATCATACATCATGATCAAGTGGGATTTATTCCAGGAATGCAAGGATTTTTCAATATAAGCAAATCAAACAATGTGATAAACTACATTAAAAAATTGAAGGAGAAAAACAGTATGATCATTTCAATAGATGCAGAGAAAGTTTTGACACAATTCAACACCCATTTATTATAAAAACCCTGCAGAAAGTAGGCATAGAGGAAACTTTCCTCAAAATAATATAGGCCATATATCACAAACCCACAGCCAATATTGCCCTCAATGCTGAAAAACTGAAAACATTTCCACTAAGATCAGGAACAAGACAACATTGCCCACTCTCACCACTCCTATTGAACATAGTTTTGGAAGTTTTAGCCACAGCAATCAGGGAAGAAAAGGAAATAAAAGGAATCCAAATCGGAAAAGAAGTAAAGCTGTCACTGTTTGCAGATGACATGATACTATACATAGAGAATCCTAAAGATGCTACCAGAAAACTACTAGAGCTAATCAATGAATTTGGTAAAGTAGCAGGATACAATATTAATGCACAGAAATCTCTGGCATTCCTATACACTAATGATGAAAAATCTGAAAGTGAAATCAAGAAAACACTCCCATTTACCATTACAACAAAAAGAATAAAATATCTAGGAATAAACCTACCTAAGGAGGCAAAGAACTGTATGCAGAAAATTATAAGACTCTGATGAAAGAAATTAAAGATGGTACAAATAGATAAAGAGATATACTGTTTTCTTGGATTGGAAGAATCAACATTGTGAAAATGACTCTACTAACCAAAGCAATCTACAGATTCAATGCAATCCCTATCAAACTACCACTGGCATTTTTCACAGAACTAGAACAAAAAATTTCACAATTTGTATGGAAACACAAAAGACCCCAAATAGCCAAAGCAATCTTGAGAACGAAAAATGGAGCTGGGGGAATCAAGCTCCCTGATTTCAGACTATACTACAAAGCTACAGCAATCAAGACAGTATGGTACTGGCACAAAAACAGAAAGATAGATGAATGGAAGAGGAAAGAAAGCCCAGAGATAAACCCACACACATATGATCACCTTATCTTTGATAAAGGAGGCAGGAATATACAGTGGAGAAAAGACAGCCTCTTCAATAAGTGGTGCTGGGAAATCTGGACAGGTACATGTAAAAGTATGAGATTAGATCACTCCCTAACACCATACACAAAAATAAGCTCAAAATGAATTAAAGACCTAAATGTAAGGCCCAAAACTATCAAACTCTTAGAGGAAAACATAGGTAGAACACTGTATGACATAAATAACAGCAAGAGCCTTTTTGACCCACCTCCTACAGAAATGGAAATAAAAACAAAAATAAACAAATGTGACATAAGGAAACTTCAAGTCTTTTGCACAGCAAAGGTAAGCATAAACAAGACCAAAAGACAACCGTCAGAATGGCAGATGAAGAAACTGCAAAGGATTGCAAATGAAGAAACTGACAAAGGATTAATCTCCAAAATTTACAAGCAGCTCATGCAGCTCAATAACAAAACAAACAAACAACCCAATCCAAAAATGGGCAGAAGAGCTAAATAGGCATTTCTCCTAAGAAGATATACAGACTGCCAACAGACACATGATAGAAAGCTCAACATCATTAATCATTATAGAAATGCAAACCAAAACTACAATGAGATATCATCTCACACCAGTCAGAATGGCCATCATAAAAATATCTAGAAACAATAAATGCTGGAGAAGGTGTGGGGAAAAGGGAACACTCTTGCACTTGTGGTGGAAATGTGAATTGGTACAGCCACTATGGAGAACAGTATGGATGTTCCTTAAAATACTACAAAGAGAACTACCATATGACCCAGCAATCCCACTACTGGGTATATACTCTGAGAAAACCATAATTCAAAAAGAGTCATGTACCAAAATGTTCATTACATCTCAATTTACAATAGCCCAAAGATGGAAATAACCTAAGTGTCTGTCATTGGATGAATGCATAAAGGAGATGTGGGAAATATATACAATGGAATATTACTCAGCCATAAAAAGAAATGAAATTGAGCTATTTGTAATGAGGTGGAAAGACCTATAGTCTGTCATACAGAGTGAAGTAAGTCAGAAAGAGAGAGACAAATATCATATGCTAACACATATATATGGAATTTAAGAAAAAATAATGTCATGAAGGACCTAGTGGTAAGACAGGAATAAAGACACAGACCTACTAGAGAATGGACTTGATGATATGGGGAGGGGGAATGGTAAGCTGTGACAAAGCGAGAGAGGGGCATGGACATATATATACTACCAAACGTAATGTAGATAGCTAGTGGGAAGCAGCCGCATAGCACAGGGAGATCAGCTCGGTGCTTTGTGACCCCCTGGAGGGTTAGGATATGGAGGGTGGGAGGGAGGAAGATGCAAGAGGGTAAGATATGGTAACATATGTATAACTGATTCACTTTGTTATCAAGCAGAATCTAACACACCAGTATAAAGAAATTATACTCTAATAAAGATGTAAAAAATAAAATAAAATAAAATAGCTGATGAATATTCTATTTTGTTTGTGTGTGTGTGTGTGCATGTGTATACACAGCACATCTTCTTTATCCATCCATCCATCAATGGACACTGATGGGCCATTGTTTTTTCCATATCTTCGCTATTGTAAATAATGTTACAATACATTTTTCAAATTACTGTTTTAATGTTGTTTGGATAAGTATCTAGAAGTGGAATTGCTGCATCATATGGTAGTTTTACCCTTAATTTTTTGAGGAACCTGCCTATTGTGTTTTATAGAGGCTGCATCAATTTACAGTTACACCAACAGTTTATGAGAATCCCCTTTTCTCCATATCTCCTTCAACATTCATTATTTGTTGTCTTTTCAATAATAAGCATCCTAAGAGGTGTAAAGCGATATCTCATTGTGGTTTTTATTTGCATTTCTCTAATAATTAGTGAGGTTAAGTATTTTTTTTTCTCATGCCTGTTGGTTATCTGTATGTTTTCTTTGTAAAAATATCTATTCAGGTCCTCTGCCCATTTTTTAATTAGGTTGTTTCATTGTTGTTGTTTAGTTGTATGAGTTCTTTATGTATTGTGGATAAAAACCTGTTATTAGATATATAATTTTCAAATATATTCTCCCATTTAGTAGGTTGCTTTTCATTTAGATGATGGTTTCCTTTATTGTTCAGAAGTTTTTTGGTTTGATGCAGTCCCATTTGTTTATTTTCACTTCTATTTCTCTTCCCTTTGAGTTAGATCCACAAATACATCACTAAGACAGGTGTCAATGAGGTTGCTGCCTGTTTTCTTCTAAGAATAATATGGTTTCAGATCTTACATTCAAGTCTTTGATCCATGTTGAAGTAATTTTTGCGTTTAGTGTAAAATAGTGGTACAGTTTCATTATTTTGTATGTGGCTGTCCAGTTTTCCCATTACAAATTATTGAAGATACTGTCCCTTTACGTGTATCTTCTTTGCTCCTTTGTTATAAACTAATAGTCCATATATTTGTGTATTTATTTATGGACTCTCAGTTCTGTTATATTGATATGTGTGTCTTTTTTTGTGCAAGTACCATGCTTTATTTATTACTATAGCTTTGTAGTATAGTTTGAAATCAGGGTGCATGACCTTCAGCTTTGTTCTTCTTTCACAAAATTATTTTGGTTATTTGGGATATTTTGTGTTTCCATAAAAAATTAGAATTACGTTTTTTTTAGTTCTGTGAAATATGGCTTTGGAATTTTGATATGGTTTACATTGAATATGCAGTTTGCTTTTAGTAGTATGGACATTTTAACAATATTAATTCTTCTAATCCATGAGCACAGAATATCTTCCCATTTATTTGTGTCTTATTTGATTTCTTTCATCAGTGTCTTATAATTTTCAGTTTATAGGTCTTTAACCTCCTTGGTTAAATTAATTCCTAGGTATTTTATTCTTTATTTTATTTTATTTTTTGCAGTATGCAGGCTTCTCACTGTTGTGGCCTCTTCCATTGCAGAGCATAGGCTCTGGATGCTCAGGCTCAGTGGCCATGGCTCATGGGCCCAGCTGCTCTGTGGCATGTGGGATCTTCCTGGACCAGGGCATGAACCCGTGTCCCCTGTGTCAGCAGGTGGACTCTCAACCACTGCGCCAACAGGGAAGCCCATAGGTATTTTATTCTTTTTGATGCAATTGTAACTGGGATTGTTTTCTTAATTTCTTTTTCTAATAGTTTGCTATTAGTGTATAGAAACACAACAGACTTCTGTATATTGATTTCATATCCTGCAACTTTACTGAATTCATTTATTTACTGAGTTCTAATAGTTTTCTGGAGGAGTCTTTAGGGTTTTTTAAATGTAATAGCATGGCATCTGCAAATAGTGACAGTTTTAGTTTTCCTTTTCCTTTTTCTTTTTCTTCTTCTTTTTTTTTTTTTTTTTGGATGGCTTTTATTTGTTCTTCTTCCTTAATTTTTGTGGCTAGGACTTCCAATACTATGTTGGATAAAAGTGGGCATCCTCTGTCCTATTCCAGGTCTTATAGAAAAAGCTTTCAGGTTTTCTCCATTGAGTATGATGGTAGCTGTGGATTTGTTATATATTCATTAAATTGAAATATGTTCCCTCTATATTCACTTTGTTGAGAGTTCTTATCACAAATTGAATTTTGTCAAATGTTTTGTCTGTATCTATCAAGATGATCATATATATATTTTTACTCTTTATTTTGTCAATATGCTGTATCATGTTGATTGATTTGCAAATGTTGAATCATCCTTGTATCTGGGGCAAATCCTACTTGATCATAGTGTATGATCATTTTAATGTACTCCTGGATTCTGTTTGCTAATAATTTGTTGAAGAGTTTTACATCTATGTTCATCAAAAATATTGGCCTGTAATTTTGTTTTTGTTGTGTCCTTGTCTGGTTTTGGTTGTCAGGGTAATGCTGGATTCATAAAATGTGTTTGGAAAGTTTCCTGCTTCTTCAATTTTTTTGGAAGAGCTTGAGAAAGATAAGTATTATATATTTTTTAGAAGGTTTTATAGGATAGGATTCACCAGTGAAGCCATTTGGTCATGGGTTTTTATTTGTTGGGGATTTTTGATTTCTCTTTCAATCTCCTTACTAGTAACTAATCTATTCAAATTTTCTATTTCTTTATGATTCAGTCTTGGAAGGTTGTATGAGTATAAAAATTTGTCTATTTCTTCTAGGCTGTCCCCTTTGTTGGCATATAATTGTACATAGTGGTCTCATGATCCTTTGTATTTCTGTGGTATCTGTTGTAACCTCTCCTCTTTCATTTCCTATTCTATTTATTTAAGCTCTCTTATTTATCTTTGTTAATCTAGCTAATTTTATTTCTTGAATCACCCAATTTTTTTAGTAATATGTTGTTTAATCTTCACATTTTTGTAGTTTTTCTCATTTTTTTTTCTTGTGGTTGATTTCTGGTTTTATACCAATGTGGTCAAGAAGATGCTTGATATATTTCTAATAGCCTAAACTTATTGAAATTTACTTTGTGCCCCAACATTTGGTTTCTCCTTGAGAATGTCTCATGTGTTTTTCAGAAGAATGTACTCTGCTGATTTTATATGTAATATCTGTATATATCTATTAAGTTAATCTGTTCTAACGTGTCATTTACGTTCAGTGTTTCCTTATTGATTTTATGTCTGAATGATTTATCCATTGATGGAAGGGTGATGTTAAAGTCCAATGCTGTTATTGTATTGCTTTAAAGATTTCTCTTAAGTCCATTAATAGTTACTTTATACATTTTGGTGTCCTTTTGTTGGGTGCATATACGTTTATAAATGTTATATCTTCTTGCTGGACTGACTCCTTTATCATTATATATTTCTTTGTTTTTTATAACAGTCTTTGTTTTAGGTTATATTTTATCTGATATGAATAGAGGTACTTCAGCTTTCTTTTCATTTCCATTTCCATGGAATAACTTTTCCCACCCCTTTACTTTTAGTTTCTGTTTTTCCTTACTTTTAAAGTGAATCTCTTGTAGGTATATATATTGGTTTTTAAAAAAAAATAAATCTATTCAGCTACTCTATGTCTTTTGATTAGTGAATTTGGTCCATTTATAGTTAACATAATTATTGATAGTTATGTGCTTGTGCCATATTATTCATTGTTTTCTGGCTATTTTTGTAGATTCTAACTGTTATTCTTTCTCTCTTCCTTTGTGTTTGGTAGTTTTCTTTAGTGTTATGTCTAGATTCCTTTCTCATATTCTTTTGGGTAGGAGATTTTTTTCTTTTTTCTTTTTTTTGTGGTTACTATAATGTCTACATATAATATCCTTTGTAAATGGCAGTCTGTTTTAAATTGGTATCAACTTAAATTTTCACACATTCTAAAACAGTCTGCATTTACTCCCTTCTCCATGTTTTATAATTTTGGTGACTTTTTAAAATATTTTTCATTTTATGCATTCCTTAACTAATTATTGCAATTTTAGTTAACTTTACTGCTTTTGTCTTTAACCTTCATTCTAGTTTTGTAAGTGATGGATCCACCACCTTTTTTATATATTTACCTTTTCCAGTAAGAATTTTACTTTTGTATGTTTTGTTATTATTAATTAATGCTGTATTTTTTCAGCTTAAAGAAGTTCTGTTAATGTTTCCTGTCGGGCCAGTTTAGTGATGATGAACTCCTTTAGCTTTAGTTTATCTGGGAAAATTTTAATCTCTCCTTAAATTACGAATGATAATATTGCAGGGTAGAGAATTTATGACTGGAAGTCATGCCAATTTCTTTTGTCTTTTAAAGTTTGTGCTAAAATATTTGCTTTTAGCTTTAAGAGGTTTCCCTTGTATGTAGCAAGTTGTTTTGCTGCCTTGAGAATTTTATCTTTATATTTAAATTTTTCTATTTTAATTATAATGTTTCTTGGTGTATATACCTTTGGGTTCATCTTATTTGGAACTCTCTGGGCTTCCTGGACCTGGATGTCTGTTTCCTTCCCCAGACACTATTTATTCAAACACTATTTCAGACACTATTTATTCAAATAATTTTTCTGGCCCTTTCTCTCTCTCTTCTTTTTCTGGGACCCCTATAATGCAAATGTTATTCCATTTGATGTTGTATCAAAGGTCTAGGGAAGCGTATCTTTATTTTGTAAGTTCTTTTTTTCATTTTGCTACTATGAGTGAGTCCTATTGCTTTGTCTTACATTTTATGGGTATATTTTTCTACCTCATTCAGTCTAGTGTTGACTCCTTCTAACGTATTTTCAGTTATAGTTTCCATTTGGTACTTTCTTATATTTTCTGTCTCTGTTGAAGTTCTCATTGTGAACTTCTCCCAAGCCACTTTATGGTCATTACTTTTAATTCTTTACCATATAGATTGCTTATCTCTGTTTCATTTAGTTCTTTTTCTGATGTTTTGTCTTATTCTTTCAATTGGAACATATTCTTCCGTCTCTTCATTTTGCCCAAATCTCTGTATTTGTTTCTAAGTATTAGGTAAATCAGCTACCTTTCACAGCCATGGAGAAGTGGGCTTACATAGATGTCCTGTGGGGCAATCCAACATGACTATTAGAGCCAGGTACTCAAGAGGTGTCATGTATGTGGGCTTCATGTGTCTTCCCATTATGGTGGAGCTGTGGCTGTTGCTATGGTGCACTGGTAGATGGAAGCTGCCCTGCATGATGACTGATTCAGTGCACTGGTCAGTCAGAGGATCCCCCAGCCCAGCCATGTGGCACAGACACATAGGCTGTGACATGCTGGTGTGTGGGACTATTGCCCAGCCAATGAGGAGACTCAGCCAAGGTGCATGGGTGAGCAGGGCTCTCAGTGGGCTTGCCCGTTGGCATTAGCAGGTTAGAGGGAGAATTACAACATGTCCCCCACAAGCACCACCATTAACAACATAGCCTGAGGTTGCAAAAATGACTCCCATGAGGGTCTAAGTTCCTGGGGAACATCCCAGCTGATTCCTGCCTTTTTGGAAGAAGCTTCAAGATTATTAAGTGGGTCCCCTTCACTATTGTTCATGAGCTTTTTGATATGGTGTTTTTGTACTGGTTTTCATGTTGAGTGAGGTCTGTGTTTGTGTGAACATTTTAAGAACATGTTTTCCATTCCCTGAAGTTCTATAGTTTTCCTGAATGTATTCTCCATTGGTTTTCAAAGCCAGTTGTTTGGGGGGTCTGTCTCTCCTGTTCAGGATCTACAGGTTTGGGTGCCTAAAGTGGAGTTCAAATCCATTGATCCTCAGGGAGGGGGGGGGGAAACAGAAAACAAAAAACTGTACTTTTGTGATCATTCCTGATTGTAAGTCACCACAGCTGGGGTGTAGGTTTTATCTTTGGTGAAACAATATCTCTGTCTCTCTTACCTGTCTCAATGCAGTCATTTTAAGCTTTGTTGTAGAGACTGTTCATCTAGTTTCCAGGTCCATTTCAGAGGGAATGACTACATATGCAGTTGTAGATTTGTTGTGTCCATGGGAGTAGGTGAATTCAGGATCTTCCAATTCCACTGTCTTGAACCCTCCCCCAGTCTGTCTCCTTCCTTGTACAGAGATATCTATTCTAGATGGCAAGTATATTGAGATCACAACTGGAGCTAGGATGAGGAGAGTGAACCAGCTGAGGTGCAAGAGTTAAGAAGGTATTAACTCTGAAACTGAAGAGTTCGGTGCAAAAGACTTAAAAATATGACTCACTCTCTTGGCACCACTGAGATTACCAGCCTGTTCAGTAACTGTATGCCTTTTTTTCAAATTCCATTTGGATCTAAAAATCCATTAGTTGGAATGATCCTGTTTCTCATAGAAGGTGGGAGGGGGATGATTACTTCTCCTCACTAAACAACCTAGTAAATACTTCCTAGAACAAATAATCTGGATAGACCATCACCTTTAGTAATGAATGACAATTTCTGCTCCTCTTCTTTTTCCCTTGTGATTTCCAACAGTCATTCAAAAATACATTCTTTGAGTTCTGCGAGGGTCAGATAGTAGAGTAATGATATGCATCTTCATACCAATTAAGAATACTGAAAACTTTTGTAGAGATTGCTTTAAAAAAATCTATGGAGATTATTTCAAGATGGTGGAATAGAAGGATGTGTGCTCACTCCCTCTAGTGAGATCACCAGAATCGCAACTAATTGCTGAACAGTAATCGACAGGAAGACACTGGAACTCACCAAAAAAGATAAGCCACATCCAAAGACAAAGGAGAAGCCACAATGAGATGGTAGGAGGGGTGCAATCACAATAAAATCAAATCCTATAACAGCTGAGTGGGTGACTCACAAATTGCAGAACAATTATACCACAGAAGTCTACCCACTGGAGTGAAGGTTCTGAGCCCTATGTCAGGCTTCCCAACCTGCAGACCCTGGAGCAGGAGGAGGAATTCCCAGAAAATCAGACTTTGAAGTTAAACGGGATTTGATTGCAGGACTTAAACAGGACTGGGGTAAAGAGAGAATGAACTCTTGGAGGGCATGTACAAGGTAATGTGTGCATCAGGACCCAGGGGAAGCAGCAGTGACCCCATAGAAGACTGAATCAGACCTGCCTCCTAGGGTTGGAGGGTCTCCTGCAGAGGCGGGGGGAGTCTGTGGCTCACCCCAGGGAAAAGGGCACTGTCAGCTGAAGTTCTAGGAAGTACTCTTGGTGTGAGCCCCACCAGAGTCTGCCATTAGCCCCACTAAAGATCCCAAGTAAGCTCTAGTGCTGGGTCGCCTCAGGCCAAAAACCAACAGGGAGGAAACTCAGCCCCACCCATCAGCCAACAAGTGGATTAAAGTTTTACTGAGCTCTACCCACCAGAACAACACTCAGCTCTACCCACCAACAGTCCCTCCAAACAGGAAGCTTGCACAAGCCTTTTAGATAACTTCAACCACCAGAGGGCAGACAGCAGAAGCAAGGAGAGCTACAATCCTGCAGCCTGTGGAATGAAAACCACATTCACAGAAAGACAGACAAAATGAAAAGGCAGAGGACAATGTACCAGGTGAAGGAACAAGGTAAAATCACAGAAACAACAACTAAATGAAGTGGAGATAGGCAACCTTCCAGAAAACGAATTCAGAATAATGATAGTGAAGATGATACAGGACCTCAGAAAAAGAATGGAGGAAAAGATCAGAAAGATGCAAGAAATGTTTAACAAGACCTAGAAGAATTAAAGAACAAACAAACAGGGCTTCCCTGGTGGCACAGTGGTTGAAAGTCCACCTGCCAAGGCAGGGGACACAGGTTCATGCTCCAGTCTTGGAAGATCCCACATGCCATGGAGTGGCTGGGCTCATGAGCTGTGGCTGGTGAGCCTGCATGTCCAGAGCCTGTCCTCTGCAATGGGAGAGGCCACAACAGTGAGAGGCCTGCGTACCACAAAAAAAAAAAAAAAGATGAACAATACAATAATTGAAATGAAAAATACACTAGAAAGAATCAATAGTAGAATAACTGAGGCAGAACAGATAAGTAATCTGGAAGAGAGAATGGTGGAATTCACTGACATAGAACAGAATAAAGAAAAAAGAAAGAAAAGAAATGAAGACAGCCTAAGACTCTTCTGGGACAACATTAAACGTACCAACATTCACATTATTGGGGTGCCAGAAGGAGAAGAGAGCTAGAAAGGACACAAGAAATATTTGAAGAGATTATAGTCAAAAACTTCCCTAACACGGGAAAGGAAATAGCCACCCAAGTCCAGGAAGCTCAGAGAGTCCCAGGCAGGGTAAAGCCAAGGAGAAACATGCCAAGACACATAGTAATCAATTTGGCAAAATTAAAGGCAAAGAAGAATTATTAAAGTTAACAAGGGAAAAATGACAAATAACATACAAGGGAACTCCCATAAGGTTAACAGCTGATTTCTCAGCAGAAACACTACAAGTCAGAAGGGAGTGGCAGGATATACTTAAAGTGATGAAACAGAAGAATCTACAACCAAGATAACTCTACCCAGCAAGGTTCTTGTTCAGATTTGATAGAGAAATGAAAAGCTTTACACACAAGCAAAAGCTAAGAAAATTCAGCACCACCAAACGAGTTCTACAACAAATGCTAAAGGAACTTCTCTAGTGGGAAACACAAGAGAAGAAAAGCACCTACAAAAAAAAACCCAAAACAATTAAGAAAATGGTAATAGGAACATAGATATTGATAATTACATGAAATGTAAATGGATTAAATGCTCCAAAAGACACAATCTTGCTGAATGGATGCAAAAACAAGACGTGTATATATGCTGTCTACAAGAGACCCACTTCAGACCTAGGGACACATGCAGACTGAAAGTGAGGGGATGGAAAAAGATATTCCATGTAAATGGAAATCAAAAGTAAACTGGAGTAGCAAAACCCATATCAGATAAAATAGACTTTAAGATAAAGAATGTTACAAGAAAAAATGAAAAACAGTACATAATGATCAAGGGATCAATTCAAAAAGATATAACAATTGTAAATATATATGCACCCAACATAGGAGCATCTCAATACATAAGGGAAACACTAACAGCTAGAAAAGAGGAAATACAAAGTAACACAAAAATAGTGGGGGACTTCAACACCTCACTTACACCAATGTACAAATCATCCAGACAGAAAATTAATAAGGAAAAACAAGTTTTAAATGACACAATAGACCAGATAGATTTAATTCATATTTATAGGACATTCTATGCGATAACAGCAGATTACACTTTCTTCTCAAGTGCACATGGAACATTCTCCAGGATAGATCACATCTTTGGTCACAAATCAAACCTCAGTAAATTTAAGAAAATTGAAATCATATTAAGCATCTTTTCTGACCACAACACTATGAGATTAGAAATCAATTATAGGGAAAAAACCATAAAAAACACAAACACATGGAGGCTAAACAATACATTACTAAATAACGAAGAGATCACTGAATAAATCAAATCAGAAATAAAAAAAACATACCTAGAAACAAATGACAGTGAAAGCACAATGACCCAAAACCTATGGGATGCAGCAAAAGCAGTTCTAAGAGGAATGTTTATAGCTATACCATCCTACCTCAAGAAATAAACTCTCAAATAAGCAGTCTAACCTTACACCTAAAGGAACTAGAGAAAGAAGGACAAACAAAACCCAAAGTTAGCAGAAGGAAAGAAATCACAAAGATCAGAGCAGAAATAAATGAAATAGAAGCAAAGAAAGCAATAGCAAAGATCAATAAAACTAAAAGCTTGTTCTTTGAGAAGATAAAAAATCTTAATAAACCTTTAGCCAGACTCATGAAGATAAAGAGGGATAGGACGAAAATCAATAAAATTAGAAATGAAAAAGAAATTACAGTGGACACCACAGAAATACAAATCATCATAAGAGACTACTACAAGCAACTCTGTGCCACAAAAATGGATATTCTGGAAGAAATGTACAAATTCTAAGAAACATATAACCTTCCGAGACTGAACCAGGAAGAAATAGAAAATATGAACAGACCAATCAAAAGTAATGAAATTGAAATTGTGGTTAAAAATCTTCCAACAAACAAAAGACCAGGACCAGGATTCACAGGTGAATTCTATCAAACACTTAGAGAAGTGCTAACACCCATCCTTCTCAAACTCTTCCAGAAAAAATTGCAGAGAAGGGAACACTCCCAAACTCATTCTATGAAGCCACCATAACCCTGATACCAAAACCAGACAGATACTACAAAAAAAGAAAATTACAGACCAATATCACTGATGAATATAGATGCAAAAATCCTCAACAAAATACTAGCAAACAGAATTCAACAACATATTAAAATGATCATACACCATGATCAACAGGGATTTATCCCAAGGATGCAAAGATTCTTCAATATACACAAATCAGTCTATGTGATACATCATATTAACAAACTGAAGAAGAAAAACCATATGATCATCTCCATAGATGCAGAAAAAGCTTTTGACAAAATTCAACACCCATTTATGATAAAAACTTTCCAGAAAGTGGGCAGAGAGGGAACCTATCTCAACATAATAAAGGCCATATATGACAAACCCACAGCAAACATCATTCTCAATGGTGAAAAACTGAAAACATTTCCCCTACGATCAGGAGAACACAAGGATGTCCACTCTCACCACTATTTTTCAACATAGTTTTGGAAGTGTTATCATGAAATCAGAGAAAAGAATAAGTAAAACTGTCACTGTTTGCAGATGACATGATACTATCCATAGATAATCATAAAGATGCCACCAGAAAACTATTAAAACTAATCAATGAATTTGGTATAGTTTCAGGATACAAAATTAATGCACAGAAATTGCTTTCATTCCTATACAGTAACAAAGAAAGATCAGAAAGATAAATTAAGTAAACAATGCCATTCACAATTACAACAAAAAGAATAAAATACCTAGGAATAAACCTACCAATAGAGGTAAAAGACTTGTACTCAGAAAACAATAAGACACTGATGAAAGAAATCAAAGATGACACAAACAGATGGAGAGATATCCCATATTCTTGGATTGGAAGAATGAATATTGTGAAAATGACTATACTACCCAAAGCAGTCTACAAATTCAATCCAATCCCTATCAAATTACCATTGGCATTTTTTACAGAATTAGAACAAAAAATCTTAAAATTTGTATTGAGACACAAAAGACCCCAAATAGCAATCTTGAGGGGAAAAAAAAAAAAAAAAAAACGGAGGTGGAGGAATCAGACTTCCTGACTTCAGACTATCCTATAAAGCTACAGTAATCAAGACAATATGGTACTGGCCCCAAAACAGAAGTACAGATCAGTGGAATAGGTTAGAAAACCCAGAGATAAAACCACACACCTATGGTCAACTAATCTATGACAAAGGAGGCAAGGATATGCAATGGAGAAAAGGCAGTATCTTCAATAAGTGGTGTGGGGAAAACTGGACAGCTACATGTAAAAGAATGAAATTTGAGTCTCCTTAACACCATACACAAAAATAAACTCAAAATGGATTAAAGACCTAAATGTAAGACTGGACACTATAAATCTCTTAGAGGAAAACATAGGAAAAACATTTTTTGACATAAATTACAGAAAGATCTTTTTTGACCCACCTCCTACAGTAATGAAAATAAAAACAAAATAAACCAAAGGGACCTAATGAAACTTAAAAGCTTTTGCACAGCAAAGGAAACTATAAACAAGACAAAAAGACAACTCTCATAACGGGAGAAAATATTTGCAAATGAGTCAATGGACAAAGGATTCATCTCCAAAATGTATAAACAGCCTATGCTGCTCAATATTAAAAAAAAAACAAACAACCCAATAATAAAATGGGCAGAAGACCTAAACACATTTCTCCAAAGAAGACATACAGATGGCCAAGAGGCACATAGAAACTTCTTCAACATCACTAATTATTAGAGAAATGTAAATCAAAGCACAATGAGGTATCACCTCACACCAGTTAGAATGGGCATCATCAGAAAATCTACAAAAAACAAATGCTGGGGATGGTGTGAAGAAAAAGGAACTCTCTTGCACTGTTGGTGGGAAAGTAAATTGATACACCCACTATGGATAACAGTATGGAGATTCCTTATAAAAATGAAATATAGAATTACCATAAGATGCAGCAAGCCCACTAGTGGGCATATACAGAAAGAAAACCTTAATTCAAAAGATACATGCATCCCAATGTTCATTGCAACGTTATTTACAGTAGCCACTTCATTGAAGCAACCTAAATGCCCATTGACAGATTAATGGATAAGGAAGTGGTATCTTTATATAATGGAATATGTCTCAGCCATAAAAATGAATGGAATTGGGTCATTTTTAGAGACGTGGATGGACTTAGAGACTGTCATACAGAGTGAAGTAAGTCAGAAAGAGAAAAACAAATATTGTGTATTAATGCATATCTGTGGAATCTAGAAAAATGGTACAGATGAACTGGTTTGCAAGGCAGAAGTAGAGACACAGATGTAAAGAAGAAACGTGTGGACACCACGGGTTAAAAGGTGGTGTGGTGATGGTGGTGGGATGAATTGGGAGATTGGGATTGACATATATACAGTAATATGTATGAAATGGATAAACTTTTCAGCCAACCCAATACATTTCTCTGTGCTTTTTCTCAGACCTCATTACCTGAAAAAAGTGAAACTTGAAAATTAGGGCAGCACTTATAGTGGTGGATTTGCTCATAATTTTCACATTTTTAGGATGTCAGGAGTTTGAATAAATGATTTCCATGAAGAAGATGAGGAGAGACAAACATTAAAACATCATCAGACCACTGATTTTCAACCATATCTACTTGATAAAATGCATTAATTTGTTATTAAAAGCAATCCATACAAATGTAAGCACATGTTTTCAATAAAATACAGTATGAGAGAAATTGAAGGCATATGGGGACAGAGTATGTACTGGGTTATGGTTATTAATGCAATCAGGTCATTCTGACCCATTGCATTTTACATATAGTATTATTAAATATATTAAAGATACCCCATTGCTAACTTGATGTGAAGACCAGTAAAAAGCCTGTGAACAGAGAAATGAAGTTCAAGTGATAATCACACCAAGGCAACTTTGCACTGTGTCAACTAATTAACTAAAAAATCCTTAACGAACTTTGTGATGCATGTGCCCTTATATCGTATGGCAGAGGGCTTTGTGGTTGGGGTGGGGAGCTGATAGAAAATGGAAGGAATACATATATGGAGTCTAGCACCCTGCCAGGGAAAATTGTGGACCCTTGCTAAGTTGAAAAATTGTCAAACTGGTGTACACACACCAGTGTGTCAGAAAGAATATGTGAATCAATACAGTAAACATTTACCAACTTCCTGGGACTCTCAATTTTTAGCATAAAAAATTTAAGAAAGTGAAGTGAGAAGTAATTTTAAACATTTTTATATTATAACAAACACCAATATATTATGGAATAAAATGTAAGAGGTGCATGCATTTATAAGATAAAAGGGGGGACTTGAAAGAAAGTTCACACTTGCTATGGGCCAGTTAAATCTAGATCCCAGAGCCCTGGGTGCACACATCATTTTCTCTGTGCTGACATAGATAAATCAGCGAAAAAGTTGGACAAATACTTTCCCAAAATAAGTTTCTTTTGTGGATTCTTTCTAAATCCACTGGCACCAGGAGGGGAAAGATTAAATTCTACCATTGAAACAGATTGTCTAATTAGTGAAATTTTTTAATAATTTCAGGCTGAGATATCACTAGAGATTTAACATTCTAGCTTCTCCCAAAATAGATGGTAAAGTAGATTCCAATGTTGGTGTAACTAAACTCCTAATAAGCCTAAAGTCCCTGAATAAAGAGGTACCCCTGATTACTCTGTCTGTGAAATAGGGCTAGGTACATCCAGCTTTAGTGTGGAAGACTCAGGTCAAAGGCTGTAAATTAAATGATTCTCTTTCAGGAAGAACACAGATTTCCCTATGAATGTGTTACTTTCTAAACCAGGAGGTAGAGAGAAAGTCTGTCTCATAGTAACAGACAAGTTAAGTCCTAGTTATAGGACAAGACTGCTGTCTAGGTCAGGTAGTAGCAACTTCAGCCCACAGGCCATATCTGATGCACTGAGTGTTTCTGTATGGCCCACAAACTAAGAGTGGTTTTCACATTTTTAAAGTTTTAAAAAATTCCCCCCAAATATTATTTCCTGATAAATGAAAATTACATAAAGTTCAAATTTCAGTGCTAGAGTTTTATTGGAATGCAGCCACACCATTTGGTTTATGTAATATTTGTGGTTGCCTTTTTGCTGCAACAGCAGAGTTGAGTAGTTATAACAAAACCTAACATACTTACTTTTTTTTTTTTTTTTTTTATTCACAGAAAAAGGTTTATCAACTCCTGGTTTAGAGTCTTATAGCTTAATGTGTAGGTCTAAGACCAACATCATCAGTACCATCTGGGAGAGTTTTAGAAATGTAGAATCTCAGGCACAACACCCTGTCTGCTAAATTAGAATTGGAATCATAGCAAGTTTCATTATTAATTTTTAGGCAAAATAAAGTTTTAGAATCACTGGTCAAGGTCACAAAGACCTTGAAGAGGTATGTGTTCCTCTCTAGCTCTGCTTAGTCAAAAGGTAAAGGAGAATTGAGTTTTAGATCAGGACTACATGAACTAATAACTCCCCACTGTTGCTGGAAATGAAAATAAACTCTGTCATCATTTTTTGCCCATGGAAAACTTTTTTGATTAAACTGAAAAGATATAAAATGAAGAGCAGATATCTAGGCTGTAATGATTCCTCAAAACAAAATTTCTCCCAAGAAATTCCTTCACTGAAAGAAGATGCTCTTAGGCCACCCTGGATCCCAGGATACCCAGGGTCTATAGCTCTGATGAAGCTATATATGCTGGAATATAGCTCTGATAAAGGGTGTCTGAACTCATTAGTTAGAGAGATGACAAAGAGAATCTCATTCAGTATTTTTGAGATTTATTGAATTTTGTACTGCCACAAAACCCCTTTATTGCTCCCTTTTTTACCTTAATGCTCCTTTCAACCCCAACAAACACATTCACACACACAAACACACACACATAGCACCTGTGGTTGATTTGAACAGTCACCACAATTATTTCTTCCTTTTTTATTATGTGTGGAGAAAGAAATTTAAAAATCATCTCTATTAGCTGTAAAATCATAGAAACAATTTAAAAATGAGTTCCACTGTGTTATTTTCTATAACTGTGACTGTAGACACAAGTGACCAGGAAACAGTAAGACTAAGTGAGACAGTTGTTACATGCCTGATGGAGTGAGATCCATCAAAAGCAAGAAAAGGTATTTCTACCCTCTATGTACACCAGGCAATGCTACACATACCTTTTTTGCTACGAGTAAATAAATCTGCATAGTAAAATGTATGGAACTACTGAATTTAGCAGGACCCCCAAAGTCACATACATTAAGTCTGTGGTAAATGTTCACTGTAATGACAATGTTCCTGGTGTTTAGCATTTCTGAGTTCCCCCTGCCTCCCCCACCGCAAGCTTCACAAGTCTTTTAGAGAAACACTGTCTCATCTTACTATTGATTTTTAAGTACAGACTTACTTCAATGCACACTTACATCAGGCACTGTGCTAAATACATTATAGATATTAGCTCATTTAATTCCTAAAAATGCAGGTAATGTGGACATCATAACCTATTATAGAGAGGAAGGGACTGAGCATCAGAAAGATTCAATAACTTTTTCAAGTCATGGATACTATGAGAAGAGCTAGGCTGTAACCCTACATTCTTTCTATCTCGTTATATTGTCAAACTATGGTGGCTCCAACCAGAGATGTCTCTGAAATATCAAGATGTATCCCTTCAAGGACATTCATACCCTCCCCATTGTTTCTAGTCAACTTTCACAAAGGCTTGGTTACACTAGAACCTTTCTGAACACTATACTCATATTATAGTGTAGTTAAACAAAACATGATCTTAATCAACAATGGGAAGTTCTTGTCTGCTCCATTTGTGTGTACCTAAGGTTGACATGCATTATTTTTCCTCCTTCTTCTAGACTTTAAGCATAGACGTTCTCTTACAAAATGTTCAGGTATATATACAATTCAAAGTAAAGATTTATTGAATATTGGGTGAAAGTACAAAAAAAAAAAATACCAGTCAAATATAATGCTTACTCTGTTGTAGTTTTTCATTAACATAAGATGCAGTATACTAAACTGTGTGGGAGATAAAAACATGTAAGAGTAATAATAAACAGTTTTTTTCAATATTAAATTGGGCTAAAATTATAAACACCTATATCTTTTTTATGTTTCATAGAAAAAATGAACAATCCCCTCACTCTTTCACCTTTTATCCTTAATCATAAAACTGAACAAACCTGTAGCTAAGGGGTCTTGATTTTCCTGCTATCCTTAGAATTAGAGCTGGGAAGACTCTCTTGTTCGTTTTATCTTATTATCCAGTGAGCATTTGTCTTTCATAAATCATGATAATTTTTAGTATCAGAATAAGAGAAAAAAGTCATCATCACTCTGTGGAACATGGGTTACACATTGCCAAATATTCATCCTTTGGGAAACAGGTATCAGTGGTCCCATGACCTATAATGTGTGCTCAATATAATCACAGGACTGTGTCACCTCTTTACAAATTCCATGAATCCCTGTAAATAATTATGATATAAAATGTCAGAAAAAATAATCATTAGGATGGTAGGTTGAGTCACAAGTAAACTTAGAGTCGTCCTGAATATCCTTTAAGATAAAAATCTGTCATCTACTTAAAAACATGAAGTGGACCAATACAAATCTTGTTTCAGTTTCCTCATAAAACTGTGTGAAGATTGAATGAGATAATAGAAATAAAGCATTTAAAGTGTCTTGCACACAACAACTGTTCAGTAAATATTAGTAATGATTTAATAATTACCAGTTATATTCAAGGATTCACTTCATTTTGGTCAATAGATTTTCATCAAACATTAATGACCATCAGTATTATACAGTGTCTTTAGAAAGTGGTAATTAGACTGCTGTAGACTGACTAACATGGAAATTAAAGGCAAATATATTCATACCACTCAGATGTGAAAGTCAAGCCCCCTCATGGGGTTTTTCATGGGACACCTACCCTGAGGGTACAGAGTCAGTTTGAATGTCCTTCCTTCCCAGTGGGAGTCCCATTTCTAGGACTCAGTGTCCTGTCATCTCTTTCAGAGGAGCTACAGCAGGATGCCTGGTTGGGGCTTAATGAACAGCCTTTGGGGAATTTCACATAAGTTGTCATTAATGCTTTCCATATTTGCAAGGTGAATCCATCCCATTCTTCAATAGATCTTCAGCACAATAGCTTGTGTGTACTTTCATCTATCTTGCAGTAGAAAAGGTGAAAGGAGAATGTAGGGATACATTGCAGCATAAAAAGGGTCAAATAGATATTCAGAAGCCAGACTGGATTATAGGTTGATGTTGATTATACTGTTTAGTTGGCGTGGGGGGGGGGGGGGGGATGATAGGTGTGAGTGTGTGACTACTTTACTGCTTAACATACATTTATATATTTATATTTCAGAAAAAGGTTTTAGAAGACAGTACCATGCCTTAAACTTACTTTCTTATTTATATGTGTTTTACTTAATTGAATCTTTCCTGATCATAATGCTCCCATACCCT
Source organism: Lipotes vexillifer (assembly GCF_000442215.2). NCBI lineage: Eukaryota > Metazoa > Chordata > Mammalia > Artiodactyla > Lipotidae > Lipotes > Lipotes vexillifer. The sequence continues at coordinate 175,810 of NW_006780314.1, forward strand.
TCATGTATTATGTATGTTTTTATCTGACCACCATTTCACCTATGCTTTCAAATTTGCTTGCATAAAAGCCTACAATATAGTTCCACAATTTTTAAAAGTCTATTTGTTTTGGCAGTTATGTCAATGAATCTAAGAAAGAAATGGAAAATTTTATTCTAGCCAAATTTGAGGATTATAATCCTGGAAGAGCATCTCAGAAAGCTCTGAGAGCTGTTCTGCCCCTTAGAAGTTAAAGCACAGTTATATAAGTTTTTTGAGACAGAGGGCTGTATGTCAAAGGACATATTACTGACAGTTTACATAATCCAGATCTAAGTGGCATGTGACCCCTTATGATCTCAAGAAGGAATCCTATCTTTAAGGAGTTGTCTTATTGATACTAGGAGAATATTGCTGCTTACGGTTGAGCAGGTATTTCTGCTGATGGGAAAGTTGTGGTCAATGTATAATGCAGATACACAATGCACAGTGTGGGGGGAGAGAGAAGGCCAAAGGGCAGAGAAAAAATTTTGTTTAATTTTTTCTTGTCCTGCCATAAAATATGAATTTTATTTTACAGTTATTTCCCATTTCTCACATCTTGCATATTTTTGCTTTCTCCCTTTATTTTTTGATTAAATAAGCTAGTGGTTTGCCTATTCTGTTAAATTTTTCAAAATTTTAATAACATTTTTCATTTATTCATTATGTCTATTTTTCTATTCTCTTCATTAATTTCTTTTTTATTTTTATTCTCTTTATCTTTTTTCTTTCTTTGTGTTTGCTTTGTTCTTTTTCTAGTATTTTTCTTGAGCTGGGAATGTATGTCTTTTACTATCATTCATTTTTACTGATAAAATAATTTAATGTTATGTACTTTCCTGTGATCACTGCTCTAAATTCATCTCATATGTTATGCTCTATAGTGCTTTCATTGTCATTCTTTTCATAAAAATTTGCAGTTTCAGTTTGTATCTCACATTTTATTAAAGAACTGGTTAATAAGCAGCTTTTTTGCTTTCCATTTGGAAGGGCCTTTTGTTTTTGTTTTGTTGATAATTTATTACTTTATTCATTTCTATCAGAGTGTTGTTTGTATTTCCACTTTATGGAAATTATTAATATTTTCTTTATAACTTGGCTTATGATCAGTTTTTGTGACTGTGTTGTGGGTGATTGAGAAGGATCTGTATTCTCTGTAATTATGGTGTAAAGGTCAATATATATACATAAGATCTCTCTTAATGGTTACTATTTTATCATCTTTATTTTTATTTATTTTTGTCCACTTCATCTGTCTTGTTTTTGAATGATGTATAAAAGTATCCTATTATTAAAGTTTCTATTTATGTCTCCTTATTTCTCCTGTACTTTTTGTTTCATAAAGGTATTCATTGTGTTACTTGGTGCTCAAATATTCATAAATATTATATCTTCATTGTAAACTGTGGTTTTAGCATTAAATAAAAGTGTTCTTTTTCACATTTAAAGGTTTTCAATTTGATTTCTACTTTTCTGCTATTAGGATTACTACTACCATTCTATCTGTTTCCATTTTTATGCTACACTTCTGCTCATTCCTTTATTTTTAGTGTTTCTGAGTTTATTTAGTTTAGGTGTTTTTTCTTTCAGAGAGCTTGCAGTTTGGTTCTGCTTTGTGAAACAAATATGAAATTATTATTTTTTATTAGATGACTTGAGCCTGTTCACATTCATCAAAATGACTTATATGTTTGAGCTCAACAATATTTTGCCTTTACACATATTTTTTTTAATATTTGTTACGTTTCTTTCCTTACATGATTTATTATTTTCCTGTGGTATTCAAGGAGGTGTATATTTTTATTCTAGTGGTAATATTTGTATTTGTACCTTTGCTAAATGATCTTAGTCTCCTGTTTTCTAATTTAACAGTTTCTATCTGATTTATCAGTTATTTTTTCAATGTCATCTAATGCTGATCTATAGCTTATATAGCAAGGAATTTTTCTATTTCTTTTGGTTTTCTCTTTCATCTTTTTCATTATTAATTATATTATTTCTACTCTGTCACAGCATATAGAATTTTTACATTAATATGTAACTTTTTTCACAATATATAGTATTTGTATTTTAGTTTTCCACTATCATCATGTTTTATACATTTTAGGAGAAAAATTCAAGAAGAAGGTAAATATGCTACTGACATTGTTTTGTCTATCAGGAAGTACCTGCCTCCACATTTTGAAATGGTTTACATCTCTGGTTACTTTAGATCTAGGGTTAGTAAAAGCTTGTTACTAGCCCTGGGACTTTAACAATTCTTAGTGTTTGTTCCATATTCTGACCTTGGGAATAACCCATTAATTAAAATTTCCCAAAATTACCACTTTAAAAGTTCTTAATAACATTACAAAGTCTGCTATTAATATTTTTACTTATTTTTCTTAGTATATCTTGGTGTTTTGTTTAAAAATGTTAGTATTATGTTATTTGGAGTATAGATATTTCTATTGGTTATATTCTGTGGTGAATTTTAACTTTAAGCAGCTAAAAGTGATTTTTGTTTTCTTTCTAGAGCTTTTTGGTCACAATTTTGACCCTTACTTTCCTTTTCTTTGACTTTTTCTAGAATATTTTTGCCAATTAAAACATTTTCAATATATTTGAGTTATTTTTATGTGTGTGTGTATGTTTGTGGTGATGGCTTCTATATATCATGGATTTAGTAGAGTTGGAATTTTATTTTATGACAAAATAATGACATCTAAAAGGAAAAAAAAAAACAGAACTGGATGGGTAGAACAGGTAGAGTCTCAATATAGTTGAGATCCATACCTCTGTCCACAAAACAGAAGAAAAGTTACCATGCAGAGGTTCTACCCAAGGAGCCAGGAGTCCAAGCCCCACATTGTGCTCCTCAGCCCTGGGGGTCCTGTGCCAGGAAAATGAGGCCCCAAAAGTTCAGCTTTGAGGTCAGCAGACTTTACTTTCAGAGACATGGGGACTGGCCAAAATAGAGAGCACACACTTAAAAGGCACACACAAATTCTCACACACTCTGGGATCCAGGGCAGAAGCATTAATTTGAAAGGAGCCTGGATCAGACCTACCTGCTGATCTTGGAAAATCTCCCAGAGAGGCAGGAGGCAATTGCAGCTCACCTTGAGGACACAGACCCTGACAGCAGCAATTTTGGGGAGCTTGTTATATCATGTAGATACTGGCAGGTGTGATTTTGGAACCCTCCCTATAGTTTAGCCTCAAGACCCAGACCTACCCCCTCCAAGGAGCCTGTAGGCAACAGTTCTGGGTTGTCTCAGGCCAAGCAACTAAGTGGGTGGAGAGAGACCCCCACCTACCAGCAGACAGGCTGCCTGAAAACTCCCTGAGTCCACAGTTTTAGGTAGACAGAGCCATGGCCTCCAGAGGGCCAAGGAACAAGCTCCACCAACTAGTGGGCAGGAAACAGCCCAAGAATTCCTTGTCATGTCCACCAGTGAGATGGCTCTAGCCTCAGGACCAGCCTCACTCACTAGTGGGCAGACACTAACCTCAAGACAATAGCGGCTCCAAGGAGCTTCAAGATGGCAGAAGAGTAAGATGCAGAGATCACCCTTCTCCCTACAAATACATCAGAAACACATCTACCTGTGGAACAACTCCTACAGAACACCTACTGAACACCGGCAGAAGACCTCAGACCTCCCAAAAGGCAACAAACTCCCCACATACCTGGGCAGGGTAAAAGAAAAAATAAAAAACAGAGACAAAGAATAGGGATGGGACCTGCACCAGTTGGAGGGAGCTGTGAAAGAGGAAAGGTTTCCACACACTAGGAAGCCCCTTCACGGGTGGAGACTGCTGATGGCAGAGGGGTGGCGGGAGCTTCAGAGCCAAGGAGAAGAGCACAACAACAGGGGTAGAGATGGCAAAGCAGAGAGATTCCAGCACAGCACTCACAAGCTTGAGAGGTTTGTCTGCTCACACACCAGGATGGGTGGGGGCTGGGAACTTAGGAGGTCAGATCCCAGGGAGAGGACTGGGGTTGGCTGTGTGAATGCAGCCTGAAGGGGTCTAGTGCACCACAGCTAGTGGGGAAGGAGTCTGGGAAAATGTCTGGAGCTGCCAAAGAGACAAGAGACTTTATCTTGCCTCTTTGTTTCCTGGTGCAGGAGAAAAGGGGATTAAGAGCACCACTTAAAGGAGCTCCAGAGATGGGCATGAGCTGTGGCTAGCAACATGGACCCCAGAGATGGGCATGAGATGCTAAGACTGCTGCTGCAAACACCAAGAAGCTTGTGTGCAAGCACAGGTCACTATCCACACCATCACTCCCAGGAGCCTGTGCAGCCCACCACTGCCAGGGTCCCATGATCCAGGGAAAACTTCCTCGGAAGAATGCACGGCATACCTCAGGCTGGTGAAATGTCATGTCAGCCTCTGCCACAGCAGGCTGGCTCTGCACTCCATACACCTCCCTCACCCCAGCCGGAGTGAGCCAGAGCCCTCAAATCATCTGCTCCTTTAACGCCATGTTGTCTGAGTGAAGAACAGACACAATCAGGCCACCTACATGCAAAGGTGTATCCAAATCCAAAGCTGAAACCTGGGAGCTCAGTGAACAAAGAAGAGAAAGGGAAATTTCTCCCAGCAGCCTCAGGAGCAGTAGATTAAATCTCCACAATCAACTTGATGTACCCTGCATCTGTGGAATACCTAAATAGAAAATGAATCATCCCAAATTGAGGAGGTGGACTCTTTGGGAGCAACTATATATATATATATATATATATATATATATATATATATATATATTTTTTTTTTTTTTTTTTTTTTTTTTTTTTTTTGTGTGTCGGGTCCT